>NC_092374.1:207717148-208025200 GCF_030028105.1 Mobula birostris
GACCCGCCTTACGACTGAGTTACCTCACAATAGCGATCGACGCCATTCAACTGATTGACAGTCCGGTTAAACAACGGATTGGTTTGCAGCCACCCAGGATGAATAATCAGTCACTTCAAAACTGCCAACAACGGTCATGACATTGAAAAGCAAAGCATCTGAATTTGAAATAAAATCCCGGACCACACGTACCAGCGGGTCATAAGGTGAAGCATCAACAGGTCGATGATCCTCCCTCCCACGCCGAAAAGGGCGGGTCTGTTTTCAGTTATTGATAGATATACTGGCCAATCAATAGATCAGAAACCGGCAGCGACATGAGATAGTCAGCGCAACCAGCCTATCGCCGGTCACTGCCGGGAGAAAACATATTGATTGACGTAATGTCCGACCATCGGACGTCAAGGCGTTGTGTTTTCCCTCTCGGCCGAGGGCGGGTCGCTCCGTATTGTTCAGTCATGGCGGCAGCTGCCGATGACAGGGAGAAGCGTCCTGGCGAGCCCGAGGCCCGGTCCCAGGCCCCAGGGTCGCCCCTGGGCGACAGGGCCAGCTTCGAATGCAACATCTGCCTGGACACGGCCAGGGATGCGGTCATCAGTATGTGCGGACACCTCTTCTGGTGAGCGGGCCGGGAGGGAGGGGTCCCGGGAGAGGGAGGGGTACGGGGCTGGGAGGAGGTCGGTCCGGGGGAGGGAGCGGATCCCCGGACTGGAGCGTGGGAGGGGAGGAAGGTAGGGGGCGGATCTCGGGGAGGGAGGGATGGTGGGGGCAGATCCCAGGAAGGAGGGGGGAGAGGGGGCAGATCCTGGGAAGGAGGGGGGGGAGAGGGGGTAGAACCCGGGAAGGAGGTGGGGGGGAGTGGGGGCAGATCCTGGGAAGGAGGGGGGAGAGAGTGGGTAGAACCCGGGAAGGAGGTGGGGGGGAGTGGGGGCAGATCCTGGGAAGGAGGGGGGGGAGTGGGGGCAGATCCTGGGAAGGAGGGGGGGGAGTGGGGGCAGATCCTGGGAAGGAGGGGGGAGAGAGTGGGTAGAACCCGAGAAGGAGGTGGGGGGTGAGAGGGGGCAGATCCCGGGAAGGAGGGGGGAGAGAGGGGTCAGATCCCGGGAAGGAGGGGGGCGAGAGGGGGCAGAACCCGGGAAGGAGGTGGGGGGGAGAGGGGGCGGATCCCGGGAAGGAGGGGGGAGAGAGTGGGTAGAACCCAGGAAGGAGGTGGGGGGGGAGGGGGCAGATCCTGGGAAGGAGGTGGGAGAGGGGGCAGATCCAAGGAAGGGGGGGGAGAGAGAGGGCAGATCCCGGGAAGGAGGGGGGAGAGGTGGGTAGAACCTGGGAAGGAGGTGGGGGGGGGAGAGGGGGCAGATCCTGGGAAGGAGGGGGGAGAGAGGGGGCGGATCCCGGGAAGGAGGGGGGGAGAGGGGGCAGATCCCGGGAAGGAGGGGGAGAGGGGGCAGATCCCGGGAAGGGGGGGGAGAGGGGGCAGATCCCGGGAAGGGGGGGGAGAGAGGGGGCGGATCCGGAGGGGAGAGAGGGGGCAGATCCCAGGAAGGAGGGGGAGAGAGGGGGCAGATCCCGGGAAGGAGGGGGGAGAGAGTGGGTAGAACCCGGGAAGGAGGTGGGGGGGGGAGAGGGGGCAGATCTCGGGAAGGAGGTGGGGGGGGGAGAGGGGGCAGATCCCGGGAAGGGGGGGGGAGAGGGAGCAGATCCCGGGAAGGAGAGAGGGGGCAGATCCCGGGAAGGAGGGGGGAGAGTGGGCAGATCCTGGGAATGAGGGGTGAGAGAGGGGTCAGATCCCGGGAAGGAGGGGGGGAGAGAGGGGGCAGATCCCGGGAAGGAGGGGGGGAGAGAGGGACAGATCCTGAGGAGTGGTTTGAACCTGAGGAAAAGTAAGGAGGTCAGTTCTGGGGAAAGGGGGGTTATTTCCGGAGTTTCGATCTGGGGGGATCAATACTCGGTAGGGGAGAGGTCCAAGGGTGAGTCCCTGAGGGGGTCGTTCCTGGGGAGTGTAGCCGAGAGAGGTGAAGGACATCTCAGATTGGGTTGATGAAGACATGGGGATGTTGGATTTAAGGTCTGTACAGGGGAGGGGACTATCGGGTGGGGAGGGTGTCAGTGGGTAATGGGTTGTCTGGGTTCAGGTAATCCTGGATGGGGGATTGGGGTGGTGGAGGTGGGCATGGGGTCCCAAGGAGGCAGGGTATTTCTGGGTGGGATAGACCCGAGGATGGAAGATATCTGGGTTGAGGTGATCCCAGGAGGGGATGTCCTGGACTTGGAGTGGTGGGGGGGGTGTGGTTGGGCAATCTGTGTAGGAGTTTGTGGTCCTGGGGGGGAGGATGTGTCTGGGTTAAGGCGATCCCATGCAGGGGAGATTCCAGATGGAGCTGAGGAGCACCTGAGGAGGGAGGGTGATCCCGGGAGGGGTGTGCTAACGGTGAGGGGAGAGAAGGAATGAGGTGTGTGTGTGTGTGTGTGTGTGACCTGCAGTTGGTCTTTGGAGGGGTTGGAGAACGGGAGTGTAGGGGTTATCTTGTGGAAGGGCAGAGTAGAGCAAGTCCCAGAAGTGAGATCAGAACCGGGTTTAGTCTCACTGGCTTACGTTCTTACGTTGTGAAATTTGTTGTTTTTTAGCAGCAGTACATAGTGTGTATGTATGTATATATGTGTGTGTGTATATATATATATACACACACATATATATACACATACACACACACACATACACACCAGAAAGTTTGTTAAATTTTTGAATTTTCTCTCTTTCTGCGTAAATGTGACCTAAAATGTGATCAAATCTTCATGCGTCCTAAAACTAGATTAAAAGAAAGAACCCTATTAAACAAATAACACAAAAACATTATACTTGTCAATTTATTTACTGAGAAAAATGATCCAATATCACATGTATTTGTTGGAAAAAGTTGCTTTCAGTAACTGGTGTGACCCCGTTGTACAGCAATAACTTCAACTAAACGTTTCCGGTAACTGTTGATCATTGGCTTGGAGGAATTGTAGTCCATTCCTCCTTACAAAACTGTTTCCTCTCTGGAATGTGGGTGGGCTGCCTTACATGAACTGCTGGCTTCAGGTCCTTCCACATTCCTATAGGATTAAGATCGGGACTTTGATTCAGCCATTCCAAATCACAAAATCTTCTTCTTTTTAAACCATTCCGTTGTTGAGTTACTCTTGTCCTTTGGATCATTGTCTGGTTGCATAATCTATCTTCTATTAAGCTTCAGGTGATGGACAGCCACCCTGACATTCTCCTGTAAAATGTCTTGATACAATTTCGAAGTCATTGTTCCCTCAACAATTGTAAGCTGTCTGGATCCTGAGGCAAAAAACCAGCCCCAGTCCATGATACTCCTTCTACCAACCTTCCCACACTGTTAAGATGAGGTTTTGGTGTTGGTGTGCCTGACACTTTTCCCTCCAAACATTTCTGCCAAGAAGTTCAACTTCTGTCACATCTGCCCACTAAACATTGTCTCAGAAGCATTGTGGAACATCCAGGTGATCTTTTGCAAGTCTGAGACATGTAGCAGTGTTTCCTCTGTGTGTCCTTCTATGAACACCATTCTTGTTCAGTGTTTTACTCATAGTAGACATATGAACAAAGATCTTAGCAAGTTCTGGAGATTTCTTCAGGTCTTTTGCTGTAACCCTTGGGTTCTTTTCATCTTCAACTTTGCATGTTCTGCTGTTGGTCTGATCTTTGCAGGGCGCCCACTCCTAGGGAAAGTAGTAATAGTACTGAGTTTCTTTCATTTGGAGACAATTTCTCTTATTGTGAACTGGTGAACACTTTAGATCAGGTCTTTAGAAATGCTTTGGTAACCTTTTCCAGCTTCATGCATCTCTACGATTCTTCCAAGGTCCCTTGAGAGTTGTTTTGATCAAGGCATGGTGCACAAACAGTTCTACAAAGTCTATAAAAAGTATTCACTCCTCCCCTGGGAAGTTTTTATGTCTTATTGTTTTACAACATTGAATCACAGGGATTTAATTTGTTTTTTTTTGACACTGATCAACAGAAAAATACTCTTCCTTGTCAAAGTGAAAACCGATCTTTACAAAATGATCTAAATTAATTACAAATATAAAAGACAATTGATTGCGTAAGTATTTACCCCCACCCCTTTAAGATGACACACCATATCATCACTGGCACAGCCAATTGGTTTTAGAAGTCATATAATTATTTAAATGCTGATTTGTTTTTAGAGACCTGTGTGCTGTCAAGGTGTTTCAACTGAATTGTAGTAAAAATACACCTGTATCTGGAAGGTCCATCTGCTGGAGAGTCAGTATCCTGGCAAAAACTACACCATGAAGTCAAAATAACACTCTAAGCAACTGCACAAAAAGGTTATTGAAAAACACGCCAGGAGATGGATACAAGAACATTTCCAAGTCACTGCGTATCCCTTGGAGCACAGTTAAGTCACTCATCAAGAAATGGGAAGAATATTGCACAGCTGTAAATCTGACTAGAGCAGGCCATCCTCAAAAACTGAGCGACTGTGCAAGAAGGGGACTAGTGAGGGAGGCCACTAAGAGACTTATCACAACTCCAAATGAGTTACAGGAGTCACGATGTTGGACTTCGCCTCAAACCAGTCACTGCTCTTTGTGGTCTTTCTTCCAAAGATAGAGAGTGCTGATTCGCAGATGGTGTTGCGAAGGCATGACCATTGTTCTGTTGCAGTATCTCCTTGTGAGGAGGTAGTCATAGCACCCTGTACTGACTTGGCAAACTGGTCAACCTCTTCTGACTCTTTCATCTCTGTTTTGTTGATGCGAGGTTTTCCAGTTTGTTTGGAGTGGTGGATTTTCTTCGGACGTAGTTTGGTCTTGCAGCATACTAAAGCATGATCCATATTGCAGTCTGCACTGTGGTACGAGCGGGTGATCAGTACAGAGTTGATGGAAGAACGCCTGGTGATGATCATGTCCAGTTGGGGTGTTCAGACCGTGGATGTCGCCATGAGACCTTGTACTGCGACTTTGTCTGAAAGTAGGGGTTAGTTACACAGTTACATGATAGTAGCAGAACTCCAGGAGATGTTGTCCATTGTCATTTATCTTGCCAATTCCAAAGTGGCCAAGACAAGACGGCCAGGAATCGTTATCGGCTTCCACTCTGGCGTTGAAGTCACCAAGGAGGACAAGGTGATCATCACTGGGAATATTCCTGACAACAGCTTCTAATTCGTCACAGAACATGCCTTTTGCCTCAGAGGTGGAGTTCAAGGTAGGGGCATACACCCTGACGAGAGATACTGGGCCATGACTGGTGTAGGCGGAGAGTGATAAGTCGTTCTGATCCATTTTCTGGTGGCTCCTCCATTACCCACTCCATGCTCGCGGGGCTCGTCTTGGTTCTTTTCCTGCCAGAAAAATGTGTAGTCCCTTTCCTTCAGTGTACCTGAATCCACCAAACATGTTTCTTGTAGGGCAGCTATATCTACCTTGAGTCTTAGTAGCTCGTTGTTAGTGACCGCTGTTTTTTGTGCATCTTCGATATCCTTGAGGTTTTGGTCAAGTCCAGTCATCATTGTGTGGACATTCCAACAGCCCAACTTGAGGGGTGTTTTCTTATTCGATTTGGGTGGAGTAGTTACGGTCAGCTCTTTGTGGAATAATCCATTTTCCCCATGCACCCAATGAGGAAGACTGACTGACTGAACTGTCTCCGTGGCCTTCAGTACTCACCTCAACACTGAACTGTCTCTGTGGCAAAAAATTCCACAGATTCAGTGTTGTGATGAGTACTGACAGCCACAGAGGCGGGTCAGTTGTCTTTTCCTAGAAGTTTAGACATTTGTCTCAGTTTCTTTTCATTGTCTTAATATTTGTCTGTAACGGACATTTTCTGTAACGGACTACTCCCCCCCCCCCCCCTTTGTCTAAGCACGCACCCATCTTGAACTTGAACCGCCCATCTTGAATTTACCATTCCGGGGGACTCGAACTGCCTGTCTTGAATTTACTATTCCCTTTGGGCCCCGTCAGTGGATTTTCCCCACCAAAATGAGGGAACAAACAGTCGTCAGAGAGCAGAGAGGAACCAGGGTTAAAGCTTACCTTGTGGGTCTGTTCGTCTCTGATTCACCCCAATGGTCCGTCCGTCCACTTATTCAATTTTGGCGAGGGGTCTGCCATGTGTTAGAGGCGTACAAGATAATGAGAGGCATTGATCATGTGGATAGTCAGAGGCTTTTTCCTAGGGCTGAAATGGCTAGCACGAGAGGGAACAGTTTTAAGGTGCTTGGAAGTAGGTACAGAGGAGATGTCAGGGGTGAGCTTTTTACGCAGAGAGTGACAAGTGTGTGGAATGGGGTGTCGGTGACAGTGGTGGAGGTGGAAACGATAGGATCTTTTAAGAGGCTCCTGGATGGGTACATCGAGCTTAGAAAAATAGAGGGCTATAGGTAAGCCTAGGTAGTTCTAAGGTAAGGACATGTTTGGCACAGCTTTGTGGGCCGAAGGGCCTGTATTGTGCTGTAGGTTTTCTATGTTTCTGTATTGGGACCCTGCTCACAGCGCCAAGACGTCGATCTGCCTCTGTACCAGAGGCCTTTAGGTTCAGATCCAGGGAATAACTGTCAAACACAGTTTACTTAGAGGTACATACTGTTTATTAGCAAGCTTGTGTCCCCCTTGGCAACACAGAGTCTCCGCTCACTGCTTGAGAAGATCTGCAGCCAAGTGAGCCCAGGATACTGTTTGGAGCTGCTGATATACATTGTTATCACATTTAGATAAGAGTAGACTAAGAAGCTTCTCCTGGAACAAACACTTTGTTCATACATTATTCTCACAGCACGACTTGTCAAGCTGCCAATAAGTCAGTTAGGTTCTAGCCCTTCTAATTCTGCGTATAATTCCTCATTAAGAGAGTGGTGAATCTGTGAAATTCTTTATCACAAGCAGCTTTGGAGGCCAAATCTTTATGTATATTTAAGGCAAAGTTTGATAGATTCTGGTTTGGTTAGGGCATGAAGGAATATGGGATAAAGCAAAAGATTGGAGCTGAGAGAAAATTGGATCAGCGATCCAATGTGATTAGCATAATATGATTAGCAATATTCTGGGTCATATTGGTGACCAGTGGTGAGCCTCAGGGATCTGTTCTGGGACCCTTTCTCATCTCAGATGTTTATAAGTAACCTGGATGAGGAAGTGGAGGGATGGGTTAGTAAATTTGCTGATGACACAAAGGTTGGAGGTGTTGTGGATAGTGTGGAGGGCTGTCAGAGGTTACAACGGGACATTGATAGGATGCAAAACTGGGCTGAGAAGTGGCAGATGGAGTTCAACCCAGATAAGTGTGAGATGGTTCACTTTGTTAGGTCAAATATGATGACAGAATATAGTATTAATGGTAAGACTCTTGGCAGTGTGGAGAATCAGAGGGATCTTGGGGTCCGAGTCCATAGGACACTCAAAGCTGCTGCGCAGGTTGACTCTGTGGTTAAGAAGGTATACGGTGTATTGGCCTTCATCAATTGTGGAATTGAGTTTAGGAGCTGAGAGGTAATGTTGCAGCTCTATAGGACCCTGGTCAGACCCCACAGTTCTGGTCGCCTCACTACAGGAAGGATGGGAAACCATAGAAAAGGTGCAGAGAAGATTTACAAGGATGTTGCCTGGATTGGGGAGCATGTCTTGTGTTGTGTTGTGTGAACTCGGCCTTTTCTCCTTGGAGCGATGGAGAATGGGAGGTGACCTGATAGAGGTGTATAAGATAATGAGAGGCATTGATCGTATGGATAGTCAGAGGCTTTTTCCCAGGGCTGAAATGGCTAGCATGAGAGGGCAGAGCTTTAAGGTGCTTTGAAGTAGGTACAGAGGAGATATCAGGGGTAAGTTTTTTACGCAGGGAGTGGTGAGTGCGTGGAATGAGCTTCTGCTGGTGTTGGTGGAGGTGGAAACGATAGGGTCTTATAAGAGTCTCCTGGATGGATACATGGAGCTTAGAGAAATAGAGGGCTATGGGTAAGCCGAGGTAGTTCTAAGGTAAGGACATGTTCGGCACAGCTTTGTGGGCCAAAGGGTCTGTATTGTGCTGAATGTTTTCTGTGTTTCTATGTCAAACCTGTTATTATTGCATCTTTCCAGAATCTGTCTCCCTATCTGCTCCTGGATGTCCCCGTTGCTATTGGGATGTCTATAAAGCACACCCAGAAAAGTAATTGGACCCTTTCCTGTTCCGAACTTCGACCCACACAGACTGAGTGGACAATCTCTCCATGACTTCCTTGAGATTGGGTGTTGTGCATTGATCGGGAGAGCTGAAGGTTAAGGAACCCTCAGGGAATAGTGTTCACAATATGATTGAGTTCACTTTGAAATTTGAGAAGGAGAAATTAAATTCCGATGTACCGGTATTTTGAATTGATTTGAATTGACCTTATTTCTTACACCCTTCACGTACATGAGGAGTAAAAGTCTTTACATTACGTATCCAACTAAATGTACAATGTGCAATCATAGTAATTTATAATAATTTATAATCAATAAAACAGTCAGTGTAATGTAGAGTACTCTCAAATCAGCGTGAGTTCATCAGTCTGATGGCCTGCTGGAAGAATCTGTCCTGGAGCCTGATGGTCCTGGCTTTTATGCTGCGGTACTGCTTCCCGGATGGTAGCAGCTGGAACAGTTTGTGATTGGGGTGACTTGGGTCCCCAGTGATCCTGCGGACCCTTTTTTACACACCTGTCTTTCTAAGTGCCCTGGATAGTGGGAAGTTCACATCAACGGATGTGCTGGACTGTCCGCACCACTCTCTGCAGAGACCTGTGATTGAGGAAGGTACAGTTCCCATACCAGGCAGTGATGCAGCCAGTCAGGATGCTCTTAGTTGTGCCCCTGTAGAAAGTTCTTAGGATTTGGGGGCCCATACCAAACTTCCTCAACCGTTTGAGGTGAAAGAGGTGCTGTTGTGCCTTTTTCACCACACAGCTGGTGTGTACAGACCACGTGAGGTCCTCGGTGATGTGGATGCTGAGGAACTTAAGGTGTTTACCCTCTCAACCCCAGATCCATTGATGTCAATAGGGATTAGCCCATCTCCATTCCTCCTGTAATCTACAACCAGCTCCTTTGTTCTTGCGACATTGAGGGGGAGGTTGTTTTCTTGACACCACTGTGTCAGAGAGATGACTTCTTCCCTGTAGGCCACCTTGTTATTGTTTGAGATGAGGGCAATCAATATAGTGTCATCGGCAAATTTAATTAGCAGATTGGAGCTGTGGAAGGCGATACAGTCATGGGTATACAGGGAGTAAAGGAGGGGACTCAGTACGCAGCCCTGAGGGTCTCCTGTATTGAGAGTCAGAGGGGTGGAGGTGAGGGAGCATGAGAGGGGAACTGGCTAAGGTTGACTGAGAAGGGACACTAGCAGAAAGGACAGCAGAACAACAATAGCTGGAGTTTATGCAAAAAGTGAGGGAAGTACAAGACAGATGTATTCCAAATAAGAAGCAATTTTCAAATGGAAGAAGGACACAACCGTGGCTGACAAGTGAAGTCAGAGCCAAAGTAAAAGCAAAAGAGAGGGCATTCAAGGAAGCCAGAGCTAGTGGGAAGATAAAGGATTGGGAATCTTTTAAAAACTGGCAGAAGGTGACTAAGAGGCTCATTAGGAAGGAAAAGGTGAATTATGAGAGGAAGATGGCGACTGATATCAAAGAAGGTACTAAAAGCTTTTTTAAGTATATAAAGGGTAAAAGAGAGTCGAGGATAGATATAGGACTAATACAAAATGATGCTTAAGATATTCTAATGAGAGATGCAGAGATGGCAGAGGAACTGAATGTGTATTTTGCATCAGTCTTCACAGTGGAAGACATTTGCAGTACACCGGACATTCAAGAGTGTCAGGGAAGTGAAGTTTGTGCAGTGAAAATTACGACTGAGAAGGTGCTCGGGGAGCTTAATTATCTGAGGGTGGATAAACCTCCTGGACCTGTTGCACCCTTAGGTTCTGAAGCAAATAGTTAGAGAGATTGCGGAGGCATTAACAATGATCTTTCAAGAATGGGCAGATTCTGACATTGTACCAGATGACTGGAAAATGTTACTCCGCTATTTAAGAAGGGTGGGAGTCAGCAGAATAGAAACTATAGACCTGTTAGCCTGACATCAGTGGTTGGGAAGTTGTTGGAATCGATTGTTAGGGATGAGATTACGGAGTACCTGGAGGCACATGAAAAGATAAGCCAAAGCCAGCCTGGTTTCCTGAAAGGAAAGTCCTGCCTGATTAACTTCCTGCAATTTTTTGAGGAAATTACAAGATGCAATAGTTGTGGTATACTTGGATTTTGACGAGGAGCTGCACATGAGGCTGCTTAGCAAGATAAGATCCCATGGAATTACAGGGAAGTTACTAGTGTGGGTGGAGCGTTGGCTGATCGCCAGAAAACCAAGAGTGGGAATAAAGGGAACCTTTTCTGGCTGGTTGCCAGTTACCAGTGGAGTTCCACAGGGGTCGGTGTTGGGACTGCTGCTTATTACGATGTATGTCAGTGATTTGGACTATAGTGTTAATAGGTTTGTGGCTAAATTTGCTGATGATAGAAAGATAGGTGGAGGAGCAGGTAGTGTTGAGGAAACAGACAGCCTGCAGAGAGACTTAGATAGTTTAGGGGAATGGGCAAAGAAGTGGCAAATGTTGGAAAGTGTATGGTCATGCACTTAGGTGGAAGAAATAAAGGGGCAGACTATTATTTAGATGGGGTGAGAATTCAAAATGCAGAGATGCAAAGAGACTTGGGAGCCCTAAAGGTTAGCCTCCAGGTTGAGTCGCTGGTGAAGAAGGCAATTGCAATGTTGGCATTCATTTCTAGAGGTACAGAATATAAGAGCAGGGATGTGATGTTGAGGCACTATAAGGCACTCGTGAGACCACACTTGGAGTATTGTGTGCAGTTTTGGGCTCCTTATTTTAGAAAGTATATACTGACATTGGAGAGGGTTCAAAGAAGATTCACGAGAATGATTCCTGGAATGAAAGGGTTACCGTATGAGGAATGTCTGGCAGCTCTTGGGCTGTATTCCCTGGAGTTCAGGAGAATGAGGGGGGGATCTCATAGAAACATTCCGAATGTTAAAAGGCCTGAACAGATTAGATATGGCAAGGTTACTTCCCATGGTAGGGGAGTCTAGGACAAGTGGGCACGACGGTGCAGAGAAATTACGTTAGTGGGAGGACTGAATCTGGTAAATCTGTGGAATTTGTTGTCACGAGTGGCTGTGGAAGCTAAGTCATTGGGTGCATTTAAGGCAGAGATAGATAGGTTCTTGATTAGCCAGGACATTAAAAAGTTTGGGGGAAAGGCAGGACAATGGGGATGACTGGAAGAATTGGATCAGCCCATGATTGAATGGCAGAGCAGACTCAATGGGCCAAATGGCCTACTTCTGCTCCTATATCTTATGGTCTATACTATCTGTGCCTCTCATAATCACATAAACCTCTCTCAGATCTCCCCTCAGCCTCTGGCGCTCCAGAGCAAACCAAAGTTTGTCCAGCTACTCATGATAGCATGGGTTCTCTGATGCAGTCAGCATCTTGGTAAACCTCCTCTGCACCCTCCCCAGAGCCTGCGCATCCTTCCTGTCTCGGGGCGAGCAGACTGAGTGGCTTTTACCTGTTAAGTGTGTGTAAGATTTGAGTTGCTCCTTGGCGGGGAGGTGTGTGTCACACGCAAAACCACCATTTATTACTGTAAATTATGATAATGCATCAGACTGGCACAAGAAGAGGGCAGAATAGAGCCACTGTGCTCACAGGTTCACAAATCTGATGAAGGAGCGGTTCTGGAAACGTTGAGTGAGCATCTTCAGGCTTGTGTGCCTCCTCGCTGAGAGGAAGACGTGTCAGGGGTGGGGAGAGAGGGTGTAGCATTTTCCAGTCCTGCCCACTGGCGTCTCCATGTCGGTGTGCACGTTCGTTGCCTGCCCAGAGGGGGAGCCCACGACGCCCTCCCGGTTGGGGTCAGTCATGGGAATTGTTTCCCAGTTCTCGGTGTTGATGGGGCAGCACCGGCCGTCGGTGTGCACGTCAGGATAGTACGATGTGGAGGGCAGGCTGTTGCTCACGCAGCAGGCTCCCCCTCTCCACACAGCTGATCAATCCATAGGAACGGCGGAGGCTGAACAGTTCGGCACCAGTGGCGTTGCAGGGGTTGCCAGTCAGCGTTGAACAACGGACGGCTGCCTCAGGGACTCGAGCTCCGGAATTTTCCTCAGGGTTAACCGCAAGGCAGCGGAGATTTGAGATTGGAGTTTTCCTTCTAGAGGCAGCTGCCAACCATGACTGAGGAGCCCATCTGCCCAGTGACTGGTTTTAAGGCGTCAGGAACCCAGCTTTGCACCTTCTCCTGTCGGTAGAAATTGTTCCACCATGTTTAATACCTGAGCCACGTGTAAAGGCCTGGAGCTGGACTTGGTTGTCAGAGGCTAGTTGAGACACACATCATTGGCAGCATTGAACAGGTAGTGGGAGCTTGTGCCCACGACCACCCCGGCTATAAGGAAGCAGTCTCCACTGTACAGGGAGGGGGACAGAGTGCCGAGGTGCCCCAGTGGATCTCTGCATCTGTGATCCCTGGGGATGACTTGGGAGCCTGCATTAGTGTGGGAGAAAGGGGGTTTACGAGGAATATGCCAGGGCTTGAGATGCACCATCAAGGGGAGAGGCCCTTGTTGGGCATGGGCGGCTGAGGAGCAAAGGAATCTGAAGACGGGTTTGGTGGCTGTCACTCCCAAAGCCGTCTGGGTCTGTTGCTGGGGTGGAGTGCGACTGTCACTGACTGGTGGTGCCAGAGAGCAGCTGGATGAGGGGGTGCTTTATGGTACAGGGCTGCTTCCTGAGATTAATTCTCTCTTCCTCTCCCTCTGTCGTCACTGACTGTGGGCTGGAGTGGGTGGGGGAGGGAATATCACTGGCTGTTGTGGGCTTGGGGGTGTGTGTACGCCGGGGGTCAGGGGTCAATACACAGTGGGGAGAGTACGCCCAGAGGATCAGGGTCACCATGTGATGCGGACTGTGTGTGTGTGTGTGTGTGTGTGTGTGTGTGTGTGTGTGTGTGAGAGAGAGAGAGAGAGAGATTTGGGCTGTCGGAGAGGAGTGAGTGTGTGTGTGAGGGAGAGAGAGAGATTTGGGCTGTCGGGGAGGAGTGAGTGTGTGTGTGTGAGGGAGAGAGAGAGATTTGGGCTGTCGGAGAGGAGTGAGTGTGTGTGTGTGAGGGAGAGAGAGAGATTTGGGCTGTCGGGGAGGAGTGAGTGTGTGTGTGTGAGGGAGAGAGAGAGAGATTTGGGCCGTCGGGGAGGAGTGAGTGTGTGTGTGTGAGGGAGAGAGAGAGATTTGGGCTGTCGGAGAGGAGTGAGTGTGTGTGTGTGAGGGAGAGAGAGAGATTTGGGCCGTCGGGGAGGAGTGAGTGTGTGTGTGTGAGAGAGAGAGAGAGATTTGGGCTGTCGGAGAGGAGTGAGTGTGTGTGTGTGAGGGAGAGAGAGAGATTTGGGCTGTCGGGGAGGAGTGAGTGTGTGTGTGTGAGGGAGAGAGAGAGATTTGGGCCGTCGGGGAGGAGTGAGTGTGTGTGTGTGAGGGAGAGAAAGAGATTTGGGCCGTTGGGGAGGAGTGAGTGTGTGTGTGAGGGAGAGAGAGAGATTTGGGCCGTCGGGGAGGAGTGTATATGTCGGAGTTGGGGGCTTGTCTCTGCACAATCTTGCTGCCTGACATTAACTCTGTCCACCTGTTTTTTCTCTCACCCCCATGCCCTGCTCGATGTACCAGCTGGCCCTGTCTCCACCAGGTAAGCCCATGTCTGGAGTATTGCCCACTCCCCTCGCCCACTCTGTACCCCCCTCCCCCACTCTGTACCCCCCTCACCCCCCTCTCTCCCGCCCGCGCCCGCCATCTCCCCCCTCGTCCTGCTCGGGGGGTGGTGGTTTGGGGAGGGGAATGATGGTGAGATGGGATGGGTGGGGCTGATGAGATCCTTTGGGGCGTGGAGGGGAATGACAGAGAGACGGGAGGAGACGGGTGAGGGGTGAGACCCTTAGCAGTAGTGGGGGAGGAGAATGACGGAGAGATCGGGATGAGTGTGGGGGGGTGGGGAATGACGGAGAGACGGGGGACGAGTGGAGTTGTGAGACCCTTGGGGGGGGTGGGGAATGACAGAGAGACGGGGGATGGGTGGGTGAAGGGGAATGATGGAGAGACGGGGGACGGGTGAGGTTGTGAGACCCTTGGGGGGGTGGGGAATGACAGAGAGACGGGGGATGGGTGGGTGGAGGGGAATGATGGAGAGACGGGGGACGGGTGGGGTGGTGAGACCCTCGGGGGGGTGGGGAATGACGGAGAGATGGGGGACGGGTGGGTTGTGAGACCTCGGGGGGGAGGGGAATGACAGAGAGACGGGGGACGGGTGGGTTGTGAGACCCTCGGGAGCAGGGAGTAGTGAGAGGAATGACTGGATGGGGGTGAGATTGTTGAGGAGTTTGGAGTGTGTTTGGAGTGAAGGTGAGGTTTCTGGGTGACAGACGAGGATGGAGCTGGGGACAGGAGAGATGAGAGCTGTTGGGATGACCAGACTGGGGAGGGGTTGCTTTCCCTTCTGGAGCTAGTCTGCAAGCCAGTATTGTGTGGCTTGTGTGCGTCGGAAGGTGGGGAATTGGCCAGTGAGATGTGGGCTGACCTGAGACACGCAAGGAAGAATCAGGTGGGGTGAGTTGTGGGTGTAGTGTGCAGGCAGAAGGATCTGCCCTAACTTTAACCCCTACCTCAAACTCTGTGCCCGACCCCCTTCCTCTCTCTCCAAACCCAAGGCCTTTAATCCTGTGACCCCTAACGTTTGATCCTCTCCATGACATGCTCATCACTGACCCCTACCTTACCCTCTGACCCCTACCTTACCCTCTGCCCACTGACCCCTACCTTACCCTCTGCCCACTGACCCCTACCTTACCCTCTGACCCCTACCTTACCCTCTGCCCACTTCCATGACCCTCTGCCCACTGACCCCTACCTTACCCTCTGACCCCTACCTTACCCTCTGTCCACTTCCATGACCCTCTGCCCACTGCAGCCTGTCACGTTGACTCTGCCACGGTTTCTAAGCCCTATCCCCTCTGCCTCCCCCCTCAGTGGTTGGAGACGAGACCTGATCGACAGGAGTGTCCCGTCTGCAAAGCGGGCATCAGCGCGGAGAAAGTCATCCCGTTGTACGGGCGCGGGGGCAACAGTCAAGAGGACCCCAGGTAGGAGTGAGTTACCATGAGGGGGAGGGGGAGGTGTGAGTGACTGATGGGAGAACCTTCCGGCTGCAAGGTAGAGATGTGAGCAGTGGCCAGAAAGTGTGGCCCTGGAACGATAATTGGCTCATGCTGTAGGTTTGGGAAGAAGAGTTGTCCTCAGTGGTGTCAGGATAACTGCTGTTTGCATTATAACTACAGGATAACTGCAGTTAACATAATTACAGGATAACTGCAGTTAACATAACTACAGGATAACTGCAGTTCACATTATAACTACAGGATAACTGCAGTTAACATAATTCCAGGATAACTGCAGTGCGCATTTTAACCGCGGGATGTCTGCAGTGCACGTTCTAACTACGGGATAACTGCTGTTCGCATTATAACTACAATGTGCAGAGGAGATTTACAAGGATGTTGCCTGGATTGGGGAGCATGCCTTATGAAAACAGGTTGAGTGAATTTGGCCTTTTCTCCTTGGAGCGACGGAGGATGAGAGGTGACCTGATAGAGGTGTATAAGGTGATGAGAGGCATTGATTGTGTGGATAGTCAGAGGCTTTTTCCCAGGGCTGAAATGGTTGCCACCAGAGGACACAGGTTTAAGGTGCTGGGGAGTAGGTACAGAGGAGATGTCAGGGGTAAGTTGTTCCCACAGAGAGTTGTGGGTGTGGGGAGCATCCTGCCATCAGTGGTGGTAGAGACGGGACACAGAGACTCGTGGCACATGGACGATGGAAAATGGAGGGCTGTGGAGGAGGGGGGAGGGTTGGATTGATCTGAGAGGAGGTTAGGGACAACACATTGTGGGCTGAAGGGCCTTGGTCTGCTGTTGTATTTTTTTACCAGAGGCTGAGGGCTGTCGGCTGTGGGCACAGCTTCCAGCTGTGGTAGACCTGGTTGCCGGGGTGAGGGGTGCTTACGGATCACCAACCCCCACTCCCTGCCTCTTGTCCCTGAAGTGAGGGAGCTGGCCAATGGCACAGAAGAGAATCCCACTCACTCCGAGGATCCGTAGGGTCTGGGATTTTGGAATGGGAACCACTGGATAAACGCCTTCTCTCCTCCACAGGCTGAAGACCCCACCCAGACCCCAGGGACAGAGGACGGATCCCGGACATAGAGGGGTAACGCTCCTTCAACACCCTCTTGCGTCCCATGTAAAACCTGTGGGGTAACCGTATCCGGAAGTTCCCCCACCCTCCCTCACAAGACCACTGAGGCTGACAGGCCCTCCTGGTGGGGCGGGGGTGTTAAATGTACCCTGATTATAGTCATCTCCAGGGGAGTTTCTAACTGTGAGCGTCTCCCAGGGGATGTTCCGACTGTAATCTGACTGTGAACGTCTCCCAGGTGTTGTTCAGACTGTACCCTGACTGTGAACGTCCCTCAGATGGTGTTGTGACTGTGACCGTGTCCCAGGGCATGTTCTGACTGTACCCTGAAGGCTGATTTATACTTGTGTGTACTAGCTTACATGGCAGCCTACGCAAGTGGGCTACGCTGTTGTGAGCATTTATACTTGTGCGTTGGTGTGTCTGCGTCACTTTGCAATTCACCACCAAAACGCTAGTTGGCGGTGGGGTTTCTATGCCACTGTATTGAAACTCAACACGAAGAAACTCAAACTGCAAACAATGGCGACTGAAACTGAAGGAGGGTGAATTTTCTGTGCTTGTCCGGCCACTGAGAGACATGGACGAGGAAATGCATTACAAACATTTTCGGATGACGGCAGGTAGATTTGACGATTTGGTTCATCGTCTCCAACCATTTATTTCGCATCAGTGTACGCACAGTATACTCAGAGACTGGCAATCACCATTCGAGTTTTAGCTTCAGGTGGAAGTCACCAGGCTGTAGCAGCCAGCTACAAACTGGCGCCGAGCACAGGGTCCTCCATAATTTCGGAGGTCTGTAAGGCTTTATGGAAAGCATCGCAGTCAGAGTTCCTTCCCTGCCCTTCAGTCGCCCAATGGGAAGCTATTGCAGCGTAGGAGGAAATGCGATGCTACCAAGCAGACCAATCACAGTTGTTCGGTCTGTGTCGCCGTGACGCATATTTTGGGAGAGGTGAGCGTTAGGCATATGGCGTAGGATTGGCATAGAGTACAGCGTAGGGTATGCGGCTACGCTGTACCAGCGGCATACATTTAGATTTTTTTGGGATTATGAGGACACTCAGTCCTCGTTTATTGTCATTTAGAAATACATGCATTAAAAATGATACAATGTTCCTCCAGAAAGATATCACAGAAACACAGGACAAACCAAGACTAACTGACAAAACCACATCATTACAACATATAGTTACAACAGTGCAAAGCAATACCGTAATCTGATAAAGAACAGACCACGGGCATGGTAAAAAAAAGGTCTCAAAGTCCCGATAGCCCCATCATCTCACGCAGACGGTAGAAGGGAGAAACTCTCCCTGCCATGAACCTCCAAGCGCCGCCAACTTGCCATAGCATTGGAAGCACCGGACTCTTGAGTGTTTGAGCCTCCGACACCGAGCACCGAGAGCTATCCTCTGTTGAGCGCTTCGACCCCGCCCCGGCCGCTGAGCAACAAGCAAAGCCGAGGACTCGGGGCCTTCTCCTCTGGAGATTCTGGATCACACAGTAGCAGCAGCAGTGAAGCAGGCATTTCAGAAGTTTCACCAAATGTTCCTCCGCGCTCTCACGTCTGTCTCCATCAAATCAGGATTGTGCACGGCACCCTACTTGACAGATAACAGACATCACCACCGGAGTGGCCACTGCACGCTGCGTCACACCACCATCTTCTGCCTTTTGACGCACAAGTATAAATCAGCCTTGACTATGAATGTCTCCCAGGGGATGTTCTGACTGTGAATGTCTCCAGGTGTCATTTTGACTGTACCCTGACTGCGAACTTCTCCCAGGGGATGTTCTGACTGTGAACGTCTCCTGGGGATGTTCTTACTGTACTCTGACTGTGAACGTCTCCCAGCTGCTATGATCGTACCCTGACTGAGCATCTTCCAGGTGATGTTCTGACTGTACTCACTCTGACTGTGAACGTCTCCCAGGGGATGTTCTGACTGTACTCTGACTGTGAACGTCTCCCAGGGGATGTTCTGACTGTGATCATCTGCTTAGGTGATGTTCTGACTGTGAACGTCTCCCGGGGATGTTCTGACTGTGATCATCTGCTTAGGTGATGTTCTGACTGTACTCTGACTGTGAACGTCTCCCAGGGGATGTTCTGACTGTATTCTGACTGTGAACGTCTCCCGGGGATGTTCTGACTGTGATCATCTGCTTAGGTGATGGTCTGACTGTGAACGTCTCCCAGGGGATGTTCTGACTGTGATCATCTGCTTAGGTGATGTTCTGACTGTGAACGTCTCCCGGGGATGTTCTGACTGTGATCATCTGCTTAGGTGATGTTCTGACTGTACTCTGACTGTGAACGTCTCCTGGGGATGTTCTGACTGTGATCATCTGCTTGGGTGATGTTCTGACTGTACTCTGACTGTGAACGTCTCCCAGGGGATGTTCTGACTGTGATCATCTCCCAGGGGATGATCTGACTGACCATTTTCTAGGTGATTTTCTAACTACAGTGGCACCCCTGGTCAAAATCTCTGTTACTGTGTGTAGCTAAGTGAGTAAAAGATGACCTGATTTCCAAAAGGCATAAGGATAAAGATGACACATTTCTTTAATATTTTAAGCAAGATTACTTTTTTATTTCCATCTTTTACAGTTTCAGAATAACAAAGAAGGAAATGTTTGTGCGTCCTGCATGGTCAGTACTTAGTAACACCCCCTTTGGCAAGTATCACAGCTTGTAAATGCTTTCTGTAGCCAGCTAAGAAAGAGTCTTTCAATTCTTGTTTGGGGGATTTTCACCCATTCTTCCTTGCAAAAGGCTTCTAGTTCTGTGAGATTCTTGGGCCGTCTTGCATGCACTGCTCTTTTGAGGTCTATCCACAGATTTTCGATGATGTTTAGGTCGGGGGGACTGTGAGGGCCATGGCAAAACCTTCAGCTTGCACCTCTTGAGGTAGTCCATTGTGGATTTTGAGGTGTGTTTAGGATCATTATCCTGTTGTAGGAGCCATCCTCTTTTCATCTTTGGCTTTTTTACAGACGGTGTGATGTTTGCTTCCAGAATTTGCTGGTATTTAATTGAATTTATCCTTCCCTCTACCAGTGAAATGTTTCCCGTGCCACTGGCTGCAACAAAAGCCCAAAGCATGATCGATCCACTCCCATGCTTAACAGTTGGAGAGGTGATCTTTTCATGAAATTCTGCACCCTTTTTTCTCCAAACATACCTTTGCTCATTGTGGCCAAAAAGTTCTATTTTAACTTCATCAGTCCACAGGACTTGTTTCCAAAATGCATCAGGCTTGTTTAGATGTTCCTTTGCAAACTTCTGACGCTGAATTTTGTGGTGAGGATGCAGGAAAGGTTTTCTTCTGATGACTCTTCCATGAAGGTCATATTTGTGCAGGTGTCGCTACACAGTAGAACAGTGAACTACCACTCCAGAGACTGCTAAATCTTCCTGAAGGTCTTTTGCAGTCAAACGGGGGTTTTGATTTGCCTTTCTAGCAATCCTCTGAGTAGTTCTCTCGGAAAGATTTCTTGGTCTTCCAGACCTCAACTTGACCTCCACCATTCCTGTTAACTGCCATTTCTTAATTACATTATGAACTGAGGAAACAGCTACCTGAAAATGCTTTGCTATCTTCTTATAGCCTTCTCCTGCTTTGTGGGCATCAGTTATTTTAATTTTCAGAGTGCTAGGCAGCTGCTTAGAGGAGCCGATGGTTGCTGATTGTTGGGACAAGGTTTGAAGAGTCAGGGTATTTATAAAGCTTTGAAATTTGCATCACCTGGCCTTTCCTAACGGTGACTGTGAACAAGCCATAGCCCTAACAAGCTAATTAAGGTCAGAGACCTTGGTAGAAGTTATCTGAGAGTTCAAATTTCTTGGGGTGCCCAAACTTTTGCATGGTGCTCCTTTCCTTTTTTCCACTCTAAAATTGTACAAAACAAAAATAATACACTAATCTTGCTTAAAATGTTGAAAAGAATATTTCACCTTTAACTTTATGACTTTTGGAGGTCAGTTCATCTTCAACTCCCTTAACTATTCACAGTAACAGAAATTTTGATCAGGGGTGCCCAAACTTTTGCATACCACTGTATAATCTGATTGTGAACCTCTCCCAGGTGATGTTCTGACTGGAACATCTCCCGGGTCATGTTCTGACTGTGAACTTCTTCCAGGGGATGTTCTGACTGTACCCTGACTGTGAACGTCTCCCGGGTGATGTTCTGACTCTGAACGTCTCCCAGGTGATGTTCCGACTGTGACCGTCTCCCAGGTGATTTTCTGACTGTACCCTGACTGTGAACGTCTCCCGGGTGATGTTCTGACTATGAACGTCTCCCGGGTGATGTTCTGACTATGAACGTCTCCCAGGTGATTTTCTGACTGTACCCTGACTGTGAACATCTCCCGGGTGATGTTCTGACTATGAACGTCTCCCAGGTGATTTTCTGACTGTACCCTGACTGTGAACGTCTCCCGGGTGATGTTCTGACTGTGAACGTCTCCCAGATGATTTTCTGACTGTACCCTGACTGTGAACGTTTCCCGGGTGATGTTCTGACTGTATTCTGGCAAATGTCTCCCAGGTGTTACTCTAGCTGTACCTTGACTGTTAACGTCTTCCAGGGGATGTTCTGACTGTGACCACCTCCTAGGTAATGTTCTGTCTGTACCCTAACTGTGAACATCTCCCAGCTGTTGTTATCCTAGTCTCCTGATCTCTCTGAAACCGTCCAGTCCCTATATCTCCCCCTCCTCGGTCTCTGTGAAACCCTCCAGACCCTATATGCCCCCCCCCCACTGGTCTCTGTGAAACCCCCCAGCCCCTATATCCACTCCCCCCCCCGGTCTCTGTGAAACCCCCCAGCCCCTATATCCCCCCCCCGATCTCTGTGAAACCCTCCAGTCCCTATATCCCCCCCCAGTCTCTGTGAAACCCTCCAGCCCCTACAGCACCTACCCCGTCTTGATCATCACTTCCTTCCCCTGCATCACACCCGTCTGTGACACAGAGTGTCATCTCCATCCCTGCTCCTGATCCCTCCGAGCCGTTGCCTCTCACTGTCTCTGATATCCCCCCAGGGCTTTGGTGACACTGGGTTCCACCTGTCGTTTGGGATCGGAGCATTTCCCTTTGGGTTCTTCACCACCGTCTTCAACTCCACCCACAACCCGCACAACGGAGGTGTGTGCTGGGCAAAGGGGGATTCGGGGAGACAATTGTGGACGGGGGACTCGGGGAGGGGATGTGGACAGGGAACGGGACTCGGAGAGGGGATTGTGGACAGGGAACGGGATGGCAGACGGCGAAGGGGATTCACGGAGGGGACCACTGACAGGGAGGGGAATTCGGGGAGGGGATTGTGGACAGGGAAGGGGATTCGGGGAGGGGATCGCAGACAAGGAGGAAGATTTGGGGAGGGGATTGTGGACAGGGAACGGGATTCAAGGAGGGGATCGCGGACGGGGAAGGGGATTCGGGAAGGGGATCGCGGACAGGGAAGGGGGGTTTGGTGAGGGGATTGTGGATGAGGGATTCAGGGAAGGGATCGTGGACGAGGGGATTCGGGGAGGTGAATGGGACGGGGAAGGGGATTCGGAAAGGGAAATCGGACGGGCAAGGGGATTTGGGGAGGGGAATCGGACGGGGAAGGGGTTTCGGGGAGGGGAATCGGACGGGGAAGGGGATTCGGGGAGGGGACGGTGGATGGGGAAGGGGAGTCGGGGAGGGGAATTGGACGGGGAAGGGGATTCGGGGAGGGGAATCGGACGGGTAAGGGGTTTCGGGGAGGGGAATCGGACGGGTAAGGGGTTTCGGGGAGGGGAATTGGACGGGGAAGGGGATTGGGGGATGGGAATCAGACGGAGGAGGGGATCGCGGACAGGGAAGGGGGGTTTGGTGAGGGGATTGTGGATGAGGGATTCAGGGAAGGGATCGTGGACGAGGGGATTCGGGGAGGTGAATGGGACGGGGAAGAGGATTCGGGGAAGGGACGGCGGACAGGAAAGGGGATTCGGGAGGGGACGACGGATGGGGATTTGGGGAGGGGAATCGGACGGGGAAGGGGATTCGGAAAGGGAAATTGGACGGGGAAGGGGGTTCAGGGAGGGGAATCGGACAGGGAAGGGGATTTGGGGAGGGGAATCGGACAGGGAAGGGGATTTGGGGAGGGGGATAGGACGGGGAAGGGGGTTCAGGGAGGGGAATCGGACAGGGAAGGGGTTTCGGGGAGGGGAATGGGACGGGGAAGGGGATTCGGGGAGGGGAATCGGATGGGGAAGGGGATTCGGAAAGGGAAATTGGACAGGGAAGGGGGTTCAGGGAGGGGAATCGGACAAGGAAGGGGATTTGGGGAGGGGAATCGGACAGGGAAGGGGATTTGGGGAGGGGGATAGGACGGGGAAGGGGGTTCAGGGAGGGGAATCGGACGGGGAAGGGGTTTCGGGGAGGGGAAGGGGATTCGGGGAGGGGAATGGGACGGGGAAGGGGATTTGGGGAGGGGAATCGGACGGGGAAGGGGATTCGGGGAGGGGAATCAGACGGGGAAGGGGATTCAGGGAGGGGGATGGGACGGGGAAGGGGTTTCGGGGAGGAGAATCGGACGGGGAAGGGGTTTCGGGGAGGGGAATCAGGTGGGGAAGGGGATTCGGATAGGGGAATCGGACGGGGAAGGGGATTCGGGCAGGGGAATCGGACGGGGAAGGGGATTCGGACGGGAAGGGGTTTCGGGGAGGGGAATCAGACGGGAAGGGGTATCGGGAGGGGAATCGGACGAGGAAGGGGATTCGGGGAGGGGAATGGGACAGGGAAGGGGAATCGGACGGGAAGGTGATTCGGGGAGGGGAATCGGACAGGAAGGGGATTCAGACGGGGAAGGGGTTTCGGGGAGGGGAATCGGACGGGGAAGGGGTTTCGGGGAGGGGAATCGGATGGGGAAGGGGTTTTGAGGAGGGGAATCAGACGGGGAAGGGGTTTCCGGGAGGGAATCGGACGGGGAAGGGGATTCAGGGAGGGGAATCGGACGGGATAGGGGATTCGGGGAGGGGACAGCGGACAGGGGATTTGGGAGGGGAATCAGACGGGGAGGGGAATCGAACGGGGGAAGGGAATCGGGCGGGGAAGGGGATTCGGGGAGGGGACAGCGGACGGGGGATTTGGGAGGGGAATCAGACGGGGACGGAGGATTCGGGGAGGGGACGGGGATTCGGGGAGGGGAATTGGGCGGGAAGGGGATACGGGGAGGGGAATCGGACGGGGAAGGGGATTCGGGGAGGGGAATCGGGCGGAGAAGGGGATTCGGGGAGGGGACGACGGACGGGGGTTTCGGGGAGGGGAATTGGACGGGGAAGGGGATTTGGAGAGGGGACGGGTAAGGGGTTTCGGGGAGGGGATTCGGGAGGGGACGACGAACGGGATTCGGGGAGGGGAATCGGACGGGGAAGGGGATTCGGGGAGGGGACGGGGGATTCGGGGAGGGCACTTGCGGGTTGTATGGTGGAGAGGGGGTTTGTAAATGGGGATTTGGATTTGGTACAGGCATTCGGGTGGGTGTTGTATGATGGAGAGAAGGTTTGTGAAAGGGGCTTTGGATTTGGGACGGGCATTCGGGTGGGAGGGCAAGTGTTCTCTGGGGCAGAGGTGAATTGTGGATGGGAGGGAGATTTGTGCAGACGTTCTGGGAATGGAGAGGGGAGTTTGTAGAGAGGAAGGGAGATTTGTGCAGACGTTCTGGGAATGGAGAGGGGAGTTTGTAGAGAGGAAGGGAGATTTGTGCAGATGTTCTGGGAATGGAGAGGGGAGTTTGTAGAGAGGAAGGGAGATTTGTGCAGACGTTCTGGGAATGGAGAGGGGAGTTTGTAGAGAGGAAGGGAGTTTGTGCAGATGTTCTGGGAATGGAGAGGGGAGTTTGTAGAGAGGAAGGGAGATTTGTGCAGATGTTCTGGGAATGGAGAGGGGAGTTTGTAGAGAGGAAGGGAGATTTGTGCAGACGTTCTGGGAATGGAGAGGGGAGTTTGTTAGAGAGGAAGGGAGATTTGTGCAGATGTTCTGGGAATGGAGAGGGGAGTTTGTAGAGAGGAAGGGAGATTTGTGCAGATGTTCTGGGAATGGAGAGGGGAGTTTGTAGAGAGGAAGGATATTTGTGCAGATGTTCTGGGAATGGAGAGGGGAGTTTGTAGAGAGGAAGGGAGATTTGTGCAGATGTTCTGGGAATGGAGAGGGGAGTTTGTAGAGAGGAAGGGAGTTTTGTGCAGATGTTCTGGGAATGGAGAGGGGAGTTTGTAGAGAGGAAGGGAGATTGTGCAGAATGTTCTGGAATGGAGAGGGGAGTTTGTAGAGAGGAAGGGAGTTTTATGCAGATGTTCTGGGAATGGAGAGGGGAGTTTGTAGAGAGGAAGGGAGATTTGTGCAGATGTTCTGGGAATGGAGAGGGGAGTTTGTAGAGAGGAATACAGATTTGGGACAGGCGTTTGGGGAGATTGTTTTTGGAATGGAGAGGGATATTTGGGGGTGATGTGGATTTGGGACAGGTGATTGGGAGAAGTGTTTTTTGGTAGAAGGAGGATTCGTGAAGGGGGAAGTGGATTTGGGGACAGGTGTTCGGCAAAAGTGTTCTCTGGTCGAGAGGGTTTGTGGAAGGGGTTGCTGATTTAGGGAGATTGTTTTAGAATGGAGAGGGATATTTGTAGGGGTGATGTGGACTTGGGACAGGCGTTTTGGGAAGTCTTGTGGCAGAGAGGAGGTTTATGTATGGGGAAGTGGATAAGTGCTTATGTCTTTTTGAAGTGGGACAGTGATTAGATAATAGGGAGGAGTTTTGGGGCAGGCTGCTTGTGCAAGGATGTTTTGCGAAGGGTTTTGGGGAGAGGTTAGTGTTTGGGGAGAGGTGTATGGTGGTGGGAGGTGTATGGTGGATTGGGGTTATCTGATGGGGAGGGTTTGTGAAGTGAGAGGGGTTTGGGAGGGGTGGGACGGTTTTGTAAGAGGGAGAGTGGGATTGTGTAAGAGGGCAGGAAGATTGGGGAGGTGGTGGACTTTGTGGGTGTTTGGAGTTTTGGAGAAAGGTTTGAGGAGGGTACTGGGGTGGTACTGGGGAGGGTACTGGGAGTGGTTTAATGTGGGGTGTTTTGGGGAAAGGTTTTGAGGAGGATACTGGGGTGGGGGAGTGGTTTAACGTGGGGTGTTTTGGGGTGGGGCTGGGAATGGACCCCCTTGACAGGCTGCTGACTCTGTGTTACCCTCCCTGCCCTCGCAGAGCGTGGATACGATCACCCGCCAGTGACTGGGACTCCTTCCTCGGGGCCAATCGTGGAGCCGCCAGCAACAATAACTGGGATTCCCTCTTCCTCTTTATCGCTGTCTTCTTCTTCTTCTGGCTGCTCAGCGTCTGAGCCGCTTCCCCTGGGGTGGGGTGTGCGCGGGGTAGACTGCTGGATTACCCCGCTGTGGATCAATAAAGACTTGGCCTATTCCTCAGCCTCCGCCACAGAGATGGGAGATTTCACATGCTGTCCTTTCCCTCTGGTTTCTTCCTGCCCTGTCTCTCAGCTGCCGGCCTCCAGAACCCACTCTCAGGGTCAGCTCCGCCCCCGGTGGTCCGAGACCACCTTGGTTGTAGTGGATGATGGTGATTTCTGTGCCAGCTCCGGGAAGCAGTGCAGAACCCATTTGCCCGGTCTGCCAGAGCGGGCACGTCCGCCTCTCACTGGGGTACGGACGGGGCCCTCCACCTGGTTTAACCGGCCTGTCGAAGTGGTGCAGCTTCCACATGCAAACGGCTACTTGGAGCCACAGGGGAGAGCTGAGTGTCTGGTGGGGGCGGACAATGCAAGCCCTTCACCGGAGGAGGCTATCCTCCCCGACCGCCCCTACAGTGCCGCAGGAGTTAGACAACGTTCGGGCAGGAGCTGATAACCAGTAACATTCACACAAAAGAACAGCCACTGCGTGACAAGCTAAAGTCAAACCAGCACATTGAATTCGATATGGATTCCCCCTCGCAGATGCTGAGTTCCTCTGTCGGCATATCCACTGGCCCTCAGGGTGTTTGCTGCGGCCGCTTTGTCCCCTTGTCCTGGGTTCGGTGTTCACAGGTTAGGAGGGGCAACCCCCCCACAAAACCACGCTGAGCTGGGCTGGCCTTTCCCAGCCTGTACCTTCGCCCTTCTTCTCCCCCCCCCACCCCCCCCAGACCACTCTGAGCTGGGCTGGCCCTTTTCCCACAAGATCTGTGCTGGATCTACCATCCATGGGTGAGTTTTCCCACTGCTGCCTCTCCCTCTCCTGTTCCCTGGCCCCTGTCTCTCCACTTCCTCCCCTGGTAACTGCACCCCTCCCCAAGCTCAGCTCACCCAGTTCCCCAGCCGCTGCTCCCCGCCCCTCCCCCTCCCTCCTCCCGCCTCCAGCCTCCATTTTTCACTGTCTACAACACCCATCTCTGGCCACTGTCTCTCCCGTCTCTCCCCCATTAACTACTCTCATATTTCCCCACCCCACCTGTCCCTGGCTGCTGTCTCACCCCTCTGCCCCCCCTTCCCAGTTCCCAGCTGTTGTATCCCCTTTTCCTCCCTGTTTTCTAGCCTCTCCCCCTCTCCCTGCCCTGGTCCCCAGCCGCTGTTTATCCCACATCCCCACATGTTGGGGCTTTGTGCTGCCTCTCCCTAAGCACGCAGTGTATATGGAGCAGTCACCTCCCCTGCCCCGCCCCTCCACACCAGACCCAACATCCCTCCGTCTGAGGGGAGACAGCTTCATCCTGTCCACCGGCAGATAATGCGATCGATCAGCAGCCTCGCGGTGTGACCCTGGCCGACTGCCTGTGCTGGGTGTGTGAAGCGCACTCCCTGCGGGCGGTTGGAAACGGACTCAGGGGCGTCTGTGGAGATCGTCCTCCTCCTGCCTGCCTGCCTGACCGTCGGCCACTGGAATGCGTTGCGCTCTGCGGTCATCGAAAATCAGTGCTGTCTGGAACTGCTGTCCTGGCTCGCTCTGTAAATGATTGTAACCTGGAGAACAGGCTTTAGTGTTGTGTGTGTGTGTGTGTGTTGCTGTGTGCCTGTGTGTGAGTTATGACCATAAAACATGAGTACATTTGGCCATTCAGCCATCAAGTCTCCTCCATCATGGCTGATTTATTATCCCTCTTAACCTCATTCTCCTGCCTTATCCGCTTAGTATCATCCACAAACTTGGCCACAGAGTTATCAATTCCTTCATCCAAATCATTGACATAGAACATGAAAAAAAGTGGTCCCAACTCTGACCCCTTTGGAACAGTACTAGTCACTGGCAGTCAGCCCGTCATTCAGCCATGGTTCTGTCTATTTCAGTATCTTTCCTGTAATACCACCAGCTCTTACTGTGTTAACCAGCCTCATGTGCGGCACCTTGTCAAAGGCCTTCTGAAAATCCAAGTAAACACCATCCACTGACCCTCTCTTGTCTATCCTGATTGTTATTTCCTCAAAGAATTCCAACAGCTTTGTCAGGCTAGATTTCCCCAAAGGAAACCGTGCTAACTTTGCCTATTTTATGTTGTGCCTCCAAATACCCCAAACCCTCATCCTTAATAATGGACTTTCAGCATCTTCCCAACCACTGAAGTCAGGCTAACTGGCCTATAATTTCTTTTCTTCTGCCTCTCTCCCTTCTTAAAGAGTGGAGTGTCGTTTGCAATTTACTAGTCCTCCAGAACCAAGTGATTGTTGAAAGATAATTATTAATATCTCCGCTATCTCTTTCAGAACCCTGGTGTGTCATCCATCTGGTCCAAGTAAAAACCTTCACAACTTTCAGCTTCCGAAGCACCTTCTCCTTACTAATAGCAACAACACACTTCTACCCCTGACTCAAATTCCTGGCATTCTGCTAGTGCCTTCCACAGTGAAGACTGACGCAAAGTACTTGTTCCTCTGCCGTTTCATTGCCCCCGCCCCCCATTACCTCTCCAGCAGTCCAATATCCACTCTTGTCTCTCTTCCTTATATACTCTGTCTATAAAAAGTATTCAGCCCCCCCCCCCGGAAGCTTCTATGTTCTATTGTTTTACAACATTGAATTGCAATGGATTTATTTTGGTTTTATTGTTACTGATCAACAGAAAAAGACACTTTTGCATCAAGTGAAAACATCTCTACAAAGTGATCTAGATTACAAATGTAAAACACAAAATAATTGATTGCACAAGTTATTCACCCCCTTCAAGTCAGTATTTAGCAGATGGTAGCACCTTTGGCAGCAATTGCAGCCTTGGATTTATCAGCTTTGCACATCTGAGCACTGCAATTTTTCCCTATTTTTCTTTACAAAACTGATTGTATGGGGATCATGAGTGAACCGACCTTTTTAAGTCCAGTCACTAATTCTCAATTGGATTGAGGTCCTGCGTTCTGATTTGGCAACTCCAGGATATTAACTTTGTTGTTTTTAAAGCCATTCCTGTGTAGCTTTGGCTTTATGTGGGGTCATTGTCTTGCTGGAAAACAGATCTCCCAAGTCACAGTTCTCTTGCAGACTGCATCAGGATTTCCCTGTATTTCACTGAATTCATTTTACTCTCTACAGGCCTTCCAGGGCCCGCTGCAAGTGAAGCATCCCACAGCATGATGCAGCCACCACCATGCTTCATGGTCGGGATGGTGAGTTTTTGATGATGTGTAGAGTTTTGGCTTATGCCAAACATAGCGTTTAGTCTGATGGTCAAAAAGCTCAATTTTGGTTTCATCAGACCATAGAACCTTCTTCCAGCTGACTTCAGAGTCTCCCACATGCCTTCTGGCAAAATCTAGCTTGAGATTTCATGTGAGTTTTTTTTTCCAACAGTGGCTTTCTCTTTGCCACTGTCCCATAAAGCTGTGACTGGTGAAGCACCCGGGCAACAGTTGTTGTATGCACAGTCTCTCCATCTCAGCTACTGAAGCTTGTAGCTCTCCAGGGCTGTCATAGAATAGGTCTTTTGGTGGCCTCCCTCACTGGTCCCCTTGTACAGTCACTCAGTTTTTGAAGATGGCCTGCTCTAGGCAGATTTACAGCTGTGGCATATTCTTTCCATTTCTTGATGATTGACTAACTGTACTCCAAGGGATATTCGGTGACTTGAAATTTTCTTGTATCCATCTCCTGACTTGTGCTTTTCAATAACCTTTTCACAGAGTTGCTTGGAGTATTCTTTCGTCTTCACTGTGTACTTTTTGCCAGGATACTGACTCACCAGCAGTTGGACCTTCCAGATACAGGTGTACTTTTTCTACAATCAGTTGAAACATCTTGACTGTACACAGGTCTCTAAAAACAGTTCTGCATTTAAATAATTATGAGACTTCTAAAACCAATTGGCTACACCAGTGATTTGGTTGTGTCATATTAACGGGGGTGAATACTTATAGCAATACTTATTTTGTGTTTTATATTGTAATTTAGATCACTTTTGTAGAGACCTGTTTTCACTTAGACATGAAAGAGCCTTTTTCTGTTGATCAATGTGAAATAAGCCAACTTAAGTCCACTGTGATTCAATGTTGTAAAAATAAAACATAAAAGCTTCCAAGGGGAGTGGGGGGTGAATACTTTTTATAGGCAGTGTATCTGAAAAAAGAAACTTCCGGTAACCTTGACTAGCTTACTATCATATTTCATCTTTGCTTTCCTTATGGCTTTTTAGTTGCCTGCTGTTGGTTTTTAAAGCTTCCCAGTCCTCTCAGTTCCCGCTAATTTGTGCTGTGTTGTATGCCCTCTCTTTTGGTTTCATGCTGTCTGACTTCCCTTGTCAGCCACGGTTGTGTCATCCTTTTGAATATTTCTTTTTTGGGATGTATCTATACTGCGCCGCCTTCTGAATTTGCCCCATGAACTCCAACCATTGCTGTCCTGCTGGTCTCCCCCTTCCAATCAATTTTGGTCAGCTCCTCTCGTGCCTCTGAAATTCCCTTTACTGCACTGTAATACTGATCTCCTCTCAAACTGTAGGGTGAATTCTCGAATATGGTCACTGCATCCCAAAAGTTCTTTTACAAAGCACCCATTACAGAATTGCCGTTCCCCGAGTAGACTCAACGGCAAACTGCTCTAAAAGCTGTCTCGATACAAATGGGATCCAGCAGCAACCTAATTTTCCCAGTGCACGAGCGCCTGCTTATTGAAATCCCCCATGACTTTGTAACATTGCCCTTTTGACACGCCCTTTCTTTCTCCCGTTGTAATTTGTAGCCCACAACCTGGCTCCTGTTCAGAGGCGGTAGAAAACTCCTTGCAGTTTCTTAACTCTACCCACAAGCATCCTTCATCTTCCAATCCAATGTCACCTCTTTCCAAGTATTTGATTTTATTATTTACAGACAGAGCCTCGCTACCCGCCTACCTGTATATCATTTTGTCATAATGTGTATCCTTGGACTTTAAGCTCCCAGGTATAATCTTTTCAGCCACGACTCAGATGCCCACGTCATACTTGCCAATCTCTAACTGCGACACAAGGTCATCAACTTTATTCCGTTTGCTGCGTGTGTTCAGAACACAACACCTTCAATGCGGTGTTCATTACCCTTTTTGATTTGCCCCTTTGTTACACTTTAACTCATCCCACTAACTGTAATCTTGCCCTGTCATCTGCCTGTCCTTGTATAAAACTGCCCCATCCTCAGCCCTACCAGGCTGGTCCCCACCCCCGCGCCAAATTAGTTTCAACCCACCCCATCAGCTCTGGCAAACCTCCCAAGGTGTTCTTTTTGTGCAGGTTTTGCCTTCCCCAACAGAATCAGGTTTGTTATCACCAACGTGAAATTCGTCAATTTGGACAGCATGCGATACATAATATAGAAAAGAAAATATTAAATAAGTAAATCAATTACCGTATAAAAACGTGCAAAAAATACTGTATTTTTTTTTTAAAGTGAGGTAGTGTCCAAGGGTTCAATGTCCATTTAATAATCGGATGGCAGAGGGGGAAGAAGCTGTTCCTGAATCGCTGAGTGTGTGCCTTCAGGCTTCTGTACCTCCTACCTGATGGTAACAGTGAGAAAAGGCCATGCCCCGGGTGCTGGAGGTCCTTAATAATGACGCTGCCTTTCTGAGACACGTTCCCTGAAGATGTCCTGGGTACTTTGTAGGCTAGTACCCAAGATGGAGCTGCCTACATTTACGATCCTCTGCAGCTTCATTTGGTCCTGTGCAGTAGCCCCTCCACACCAGACAGATTCCAATGATCCCGAAATCTGAACCCCTGTTCCTTGAACTGATTCGTGCCTCCACTGGCACGTAGCACAGGCAACAGTCGAGAGATTACTACTGTGCTTTTCAGCTCTTTACTTAAATCTCCATATTCTCTCTTTAGGATCTTCTCCTTTTTCCACCCGATGCCATTATTACCTCTGTGTACATCAGCTCCTGGCCTGTTCGGTCTCCTGCTTTAGAATGCCCTGGACACAGTCTGAGACATTTCTGACTCTGGCACCTGGGAGGCAACAAGCCACACGGGTTCCTCTTACATGTCCACACCATTGATTTCTGCTCATCTAATTATGGAATCCTGTATCACCACTGAACTCTTCCCCCGCACCTTCCCTTCTGAGCCACAGAACAGAGACCAGGTCGTTGCAACCGCCACCCCCAACAAAATCCAAAGCGGTGTTAGTGAGGGGACTGGCCATAGGGGCACTCTGAACTGGCTCCCCGTTCCCTCTCCCTCTCCCTCTCCCGGCAGTCAGTACTTGCCTCCTGCAACCTAGGATGACTACCTTCCTGCAGCTATCACCTCTTCAACTCCAGTTCCTTAATATGGTCTGGCAGCTCGGTGCACCTCATGCAGATGTAGTTATCAGGGATTTAGGAGGTCTCCCAAATTTCCCACATCTCACACAAGGAACATTTCCGAATCTATTGTGTGTGTGTCTGCGTGGTGCTTGCCGCTACGTTCGTGTTTTGTGTGTGTCAGCGTGGTGTTTGTGCCGACATGTGCGTACACCTGCATTACTGTCCTCAACAAGTAAAACTTGCCCCCCCCCGTTGTCAATGGGCACAACCTGAGACCTCAATTGGAGGGGTGTGGGACAGGTGGCGGGGGTGGTGTGTCACGGAGGGGTGTGGGTCACGTGGAGGGGTGGTGTGTCACGGAGGGGTGTGGGTGCCGACACACCCAGCCCTGAGGCACCAGCAGAGTCACTTGATTACAAACATTTGGTTTATTGATCATTACGGAATGTCTCTCGGGTGTTTCCTCCCCCCTACCCCCTCCCCCTTCCTCTCCCAGTATAAGGCACTGGTGAGGCCTCACCTGGAGTATTGTGAACAGTTCTGGGCTCCTCATCTTAGAAAAGATGTGCTGGCATTGGAGAGGGTCCAGAGGAGGTTCACAAGGATAATTCCAGGAATGAAAGGGCTATCATACCAGGGAAGATTTGATGGCTCTGGGTCTGTACTCGCATGGAATTCAGAAGGATGAGGGGGATCTCACTGAAACCTTTCAAATGTTGAACAGGCCTAGACAGAGTAGGTGTGAAAAGGATGTTTCCCATGGTGGGTGAGTCTAGGACAAGAGGGCACAGCCTCAGGATAGAGGTGCATCCATTCAAAACAGAGATGCGGAGAAATTTCTTTAGCCAGAGGATGGTGAATGTGGAACTTCTTGTCACAGGCAGCTGTTGAGGACAGGTCTTTGGGCGTATTTAAGGCAGAGGTTGGTAGGTTCTTGATGGGATAGGCCATCATAGGTTACAGGGAGAAGGCCAGGAACTGGGGTTGAGGAGGGGTGAAAAGGATCAGCCATGATTAAATGGCGGAGCAGACTCGATAGGTCCAAATAGCCTAATTCTGCTCCAATGTCTTATGGCCTTATGGTTTCTCACAAGCTGTTAGAGTTTTGCAGGAAACTCCCTACAAACCGAGAGTAGGAGCACCGTTCAGTCACCACCTGTCAGGAAATGTAGAGGAAAGGTGACCCAAACCCCGAATAGTAGGAACAACTTAACAGTAAACGATAACTTCAATAATGGAAATAATGCAAAATAACAAGCCAGGAAGGGCCAGAAAACGAGAGAACAGACACTAAACACAACAAGGTAAGGCACAGCACGACGGTGGGTTGGGTTTGTTTGTCTCTCATCCGCCGGTCCAGTCTGGAGCATTCCCTTCTCCCTTTCCCCTTTCCAAGTGTTCCAGAGGGTGCAGACCTGCTTCATCAGGATCCAGGGCATGTGCTAAGATGAGAGATTCAACAAAGCTGGGTTGACTTCTCTGGAGTGGCGGAGGTGAAGGGGGGATCTGATGGAGGTTCATAAGATTAAGAGAGACGTAGACAGACAGTATCTTTATCCCAGGGTTGAAATGTCTAATTCCAGAGGGCATGCATTGTAGCTGGGAGGGCCCAGGGTTGAAATGTCTAATTCCAGAGGGCATGCATTGTAGCTGGGAGGGGTTAGTGTCTCTGCCTGAGGTGCTGGTCGAGGTAGATACAGTAGAAGCGAATGTGAGGACAGTGGAGGGATGTGGACATTGTGCAGGCAGAAAGTCGACCACATGATTACTAACTGGTTGGGCACAACATTGGGCTCGATAGAGTTTGTTCCTGTGCTGTATTGTTCTGTGTTCTGAGGGGGCTCTCTGCAAACCGGGGCAGCGGCAGTGTTGCTCCCAGTACATTGTAGGGGAAACAGCAGATGTAACGGGGTGAAGGTGAAGTCCCCCGCCTTCCTGGCTCCACAGACCCAGGGCAAACCTGGTCTAGTCCCATCAAGAGCTGTGGCATTGCAGAATCAGCCACGTACGCATTCACAATTACATAACCCAGTTCCATTAGCCCACAAGAGATAGGAGCAGAATTGGGCCATTGGGCTCATTGAGTCTACTCTGCCACTCGATCTTGCGTCAGGATACTGTTCGTAGATTATAGCTCAGTATCGAATGCCATCATTCCCACAATCCTGATTGAGAAGCTGCAGAACCTGGGCCTCTGTACCTCCCTCTGTAACTGGATCCTCGACTTCCTAACCAGAAGACCACAATCTGTGTGGCTGGGTGATAACATCTCCTCCTCACTGACAATCAATACTGGTACACCTCAGGGATGTGTGCTTAGCCCACTGCTCTACTCTCTATATACACATGACTGTGTGACTACGCATAGCTCAAACACCATCTATAAATTTGCTGATGATTCTTCTTCTGCTTGGTACTGCCTGTGGGAGTTAAATTGTAAAATAAGCTGATGATACAACTATTGTTCGTAGAATCTCAGGTGGTGACAAGAGGGTGTACAGGAGTGAGAAATGCCAACTAGTGGAGTGGTGTCACAGCAACAACCTGGCACTCATCGTCAGTAAAACGAAAGAGCTGATTGTGGACTTCAGGAAGGGTAAGATGAAGGAACACATACCAATCCTCAGGGATCAGAAGTGGAGAGAGTGAGCAGCTTCAAGTTCCTGGGTGTCAAGATCTCTGAGGATCTAACCTGGTCCCAACACATCGATGTAGTTATAAAGAAGGCAAGACAGCGGCTATACTTCATTAGGAGTTTGAAGAGGTTTGGCATGTCAACAAATACATTCAAAAACTTCTCTCGTTGTACCGTGGAGAACATTCTGACAGGCTGCATCACTGTCTGGTATGGAAGGGCTACTGCACAGGACCGAAAAAAGCTGCAGAAGGTTGTAAATCTAGTCAGCTCCATCTTGGGCACTAGCCTACAAAGTACCCAGGACATCTTTAGTGTCTCAGAAAGGCAGCGTCCATTATTAAAGACCTCCAGCACCCAGGGCATCTTTTCAATACATGTAATTGATTTACTTATTTATTATTATGTTTTATTTGTATTTATTATTATTATTTTTATCTCTCTGCTAGATTATGTTATGCATGGAACTGCTGCTGCTAAGTTAACACATTTCACGTCACATGCCGGTGATAATAAACCTGATTCTCATTCTGACTCCCTGACTTATCAAGAACACATCAATCTCTTGCTTTAAATATACTGAATGATTTGGCCTCCACTGTCGTCTGCGGCAATGAATTCCACAGATTCACCACTGCCTGGCTAAAGAAATTCCTCTTCATATCTGTTCTAAATGGGCATCCTTCTATTCTGAGGTCGTGCCCTCTGGTCCTAGACTCCCCATCTGCATGAAACCTCTCCACATGCACTCTATCTAGGACTTTCAATAGGTTTCAAATTCTTCCCCCCCCCCCCATTCTTCTGTACTACAGGGGCACCAACGCTCTGCATGGGTTACCATTTTTGTGGATCTCAGGACCATCTCCAATGCCAACACATCTTTTCTTAGATCGGGGATCCAAAACTGCCTACAATGACCCAAGTGCGGTCTGACCAATGTTTTACAAAGCCTCAACATTATATCCCTTGCTTGTATTGTAGTCCTGCTGAAATGAATGTTAACATTGCAGTCGCTTTCCTTATCACCAACTCAACATGCAAGACCCCGCCCAAAGCCATCAAATCCAAATACTCAGAGTGCCGGAGCTACCTTCCCAACACGGGGCATTGAGGCTAGGATTACCGTTCCCTGAAAGCTGCGTGGTTGTGTAGGAACTGAAATGCTCCCATGCACATGGCTGAAATGTTCTTTTTATATAATGTTAATACAATTTTGAAATCTATATTAATATAATTGTGAAATTCCCTATATTAATATAAGTACCACAACCTTTACTTTGAAACATTTTAGGGTTTCACATATTTACATTGTCAGTGTTTCAAGTTACAACTCTGTTACAAATTGTAACAGTCAACACAGAATGGATGTTGGTAATTCGTTGTTAATAAAGTGCTGAACATTTTACTTTTGCTATTGTGCCTGTCAGTTCTTTTCACTGCCTGTCATCATTTATTTATGTGGTGAGTTGTGGTTGCTTAATGTGCGTATATTGATGCCAAGAGAGAAGGTCTGATCAACTACAAAGGAGACTCGTCAGAAAAGAATCTCACTGCACTGAGAATGGCAAGAAACAAAGCTCAAAGGATGGCAATTGACCTCTGGCAGAACCTGCGCCAGAACATCCAGACCTGCACCGACAGTGGCAACGTGCAAGGCATGTATGAGGGGATGAAGAAAGCCTTCGGGCCCACCGCTAGCAAGATGGCTCCGTTGAAGTCATCAAAGACCGTGCCAGGCAGATGGAGAGGTGGGCCGAGCACTACCAGAACCTGTACTCCACTGAGAACATGGTCAGTGAGTCAGCCCTCGCCAGCATCCCTGCCCTACCCGTCATGAGAGAGCTGGACCTACCCCCAACGGAGGAAGAACTCAGCAAGGCCATCGACTCGCTTGCTCATGGCAGGGCAGCAGGCAAAGATGGCACCCCTGCAGAAGTGATCCTGTGCTCCTGAACCATCTTCACCAGCTGCTCTGTCAGTGCTGGGAGGAGGAATCAGTTCCCCAAGTCGTGCGAGACTCAAACATCATCACATTGTTCAAGAATAAGGGAGACCACAACGACTGTAACAATTACAGAGGCATATTCCTGCTCAACACCATTGGCAAGGCATTTGCCCGAGTGGTTCTGAAGCGACTGCAGACCCTGGCACAACGCGTCTACCCTGAGTCCCATTGTGACTTCAGAGCAGAGAGACCCACTATCGACATGATCTTCTCAGGCAGCTACAGGAGAAGAGCTGGGAACAGAAACAGCCTCTGTACGTTACCTATATACGAGGGGGATAGATAGAGTTGATGTGGATAGGCTTTTTCCATTGAGAGTGGGGGAGATTCAAACAAGAGGACATGAGTTGAGAGTTAAAGGGCAAAAGTTTAGCGGTAACATGAGGGGGAACTTCTTTACTCAGAGAGTGGTAGCTGTGTGGAACGAGCTTCCAGCAGAAGAGGTTGAGGCAGGCTCGATGTTGTTGTTTATAGTTAAATTGGACAGCTATGTGGACAGGAAAGGAATGGAGGCTTATGGGCTGAGTGCAGGTCGGTGGGACTAGGTGAGAGTAAAAGTTCGGCATGGACTAGAAGGACCGAGATTGCCTGTTTCCGTGCTGAAATTGTTATATGGTTTATTGATCTGACCAAGGCTTTCGACCTGGTTAGCAGAAGAGACCTCTTCGCACTCCTGAAGAAGATCGGATGCCCTTCTAAGCTGCTGAATCTCATCGCCTCTTTCCATGACGGCATGCAGGGGACAGTACAACTAGATGGATCATCCTTAGAGCCCTTCCCCATCCGAAGCGGAGTGAAGCAGGGTTGCGTCCGTGCCCGGACGCTCTTCAGGATCATCTTCTCCCTCGAACTGTTGTACGCTTTCAGGACATCTGATGACGGGGTGTACCTACACACCAGGTCCGACGGCAAGCTCTTCAACCTTGCACGCCGGCAATGGTGTGTGATTTCTTCGGGACATCGGAACGGGGCAGATTCACGCCGGGAATGGTGGTGAATTAATCGGGACATCGGACCGGGACAGCTTCACGCAGGGGATGGTGCGAGATTTAATCGGGACATCGGACCGGGACAGATTCACGCAGGGGATGGTGCGAGATTTAAACGGGACATCGGACCGGGACAGATTCACGTGGGAGATGGTGCGAGATTTAATCGGGACATCGGACCGGGACAGATTCACGCCGGGGATGGTGGTGAATGAATCGGGACATCGGACCGGGACAGATTCACGCGGGGGATGGTGCGAGATTTAATCGGGACATCGGACCGGGACAGATTCACGCCGGGGATGGTGGTGAATGAATCGGGACATCGGACCGGGACAGATTCACGTGGGGGATGGTGCGAGATTTAATCGGGACATCGGACCGGGACAGATTCACGCCGGGGATGGTGGTGAATGAATCGGGACATCGGACCGGGACAGATTCACGCGGGGGATGGTGCGAGATCTAATCGGGACATCGGACCGGGACAGATTCACGCCGGGGATGGTGGTGAATGAATCGGGACATCGGACCGGGACAGATTCACGCGGGGGATGGTGCGAGATTTAATCGGGACATCGGACCGGGACAGATTCACGCCGGGGATGGTGGTGAATGAATCGGGACATCGGACCGGGACAGATTCACGTGGGGGATGGTGCAAGATTTAATCGGGACATCGGACCGGGACAGATTCACGCCGGGGATGGTGGTGAATGAATCGGGACATCGGACCGGGACAGATTCACGCTGCCGATCCGCGATGATCCGGCAGAAACCCGGTTGTGGCGGTTCGGTGACGAAATCGCGAAGTGGATGACGTCACATAGGGTGGGGCATAGAAGCCGTCGTTTCCGGTGATGAGCGGAAGTGAGAGTTACCTAGCAACCAGTGGGTGTGGACTCTGGAGCCCTGAGGCGTATCCCAGCAGTGAGAAGTAATTCCAGCAGGGAAAGGAAGAACTAATCCCAGCAGCGAAATGGAGAACTAATCCCAGCAGGGAAATGGAGAACTGATCCCATCTAGTAAAGGGAGAACTAACCTCAGTAGGGAAAGGGAGAGGCAATCCCAGCAGGAAAATTGAGAACTAATCCCAGCAGGGAAATGGAGAACTGATCCCATCTGGTAAAGGGAGAACTAACCTCAGTAGGGAAGGGGAGAGGCAATCCCAGCAGGAAAATGTCAAGCAATCCCAGCACCGAAAGGGGGAAATAATCTCAGCAGGGGAAGGGAGAACTAATCCCAACAGGTAAAGGGAGAACTAAACTCAGTAGGGAAAGGGAGAGGCAACCCCAGCAGGGAAAGGGAGAACTAATTTCAATCGGTGAGAAAGAACCAATCCCAGCAGGGGAAGGGAAATCTATCCCAACGGGGCCACCAGTGCTGAACTCCAACAGCTCAGGGCCCTTTCCCAGGGAGGAACACCCAACCGCAGTTGGTAAACCGAGAATCGAATCCAACCCAGCTGGGGAAATGGCCCTGCCCAGCAGGGAATCCCAGATGCCAGCTGTTGGAACGTTTTCACTTCTCCATCTCTCTCGAACACTAGAATGTGCGAGCATCATTTAATGTATCTGTCTTTGCACCTACCCCACTCTGTTTCCCTTCTCACTTCCTGTATTTCTGTCTCCCCCCCATCTCTGTATCTCTCTCTCCCATTCTGTTTTCCCTTCTGTATCTCCATTTCCTTCTCTCACCAACTCTCTGTCCCGTCTCTCTCACCATGTCTCCCTCTCCCTCCCCCTCTCTCCCTCCCCCCTCCCTCCCCCTCTCTCTCACCATCTCCCTCTCTCTGTCTCTTTCTCCCTCCCCCTCTCTCCCTCTCCCTTCCCCCTCCTCTCCCTCCCCTCTCTGTCTCCCCTCTTTCCCTCCCCCTCTCTCCCCTCTCTCTCCCTCCCCCTCTCCCTCTCTCCCCCCTCCCTCCCCCCTCTCTCTCCCCCTCTTTCCCTCCCCCCTCCCTCCCCCTCTCTGTCTCTCCCCCTCTCTCCCTCCCCCCTCTCTCTCTCCCCTCTCCCTCCCCCCTCTCCCTCCCCCTCTTCCTCCTCTCTCCCTCCCCCTCTCTCCCCTCCCTCTCTCCCTCCTGACACCCCCCTGCTCCTTTTCTTCCTCCCTCTCCCTATCTCTCTCACCCCCTCACCCTCTCCCTATCTCTCTCTCCCTCTACCCTCCATGCCGGTGACAGACACCTCATGCTTGCAGACTGATGGAGAGCCCTCGACCGGTAGTAGAGTTCACCCTGGCCCTCATCAAACCTGATGCTGTGCACAAGGAACTGGAGATCGAGGAGACCATTCTTCAGTCAGGCTTCCTTATAGTCCAGGTACAGTAGGAAAAAGGCCCTTCAGCCCATCTCCATATCGGCACAGAATTCGGCTATTTGGCTCATCGAGTCTGCTCTGCCATTTCACAGAAACGTAGAAAACCTACAGCACAACACAGGCCCTTTGGCCCACAAAGCTGTGCCAAACATGTCCCTACCTTAGAACTACCCAGGCTTACCCATAGCCCTCTTAAAAAACCCCATTGTTTCCACCTCCACCATCGCCGCCGGCAGCCCATTCCATGCACTCACCACTCTCTGCGTAAAAAACCTACCACTGACATCTCCTCTGTACCTACTCCCCAGCACCTTAAACCTGTGTCGTCTCGTGCTAGCCATTTCAACCCTGGGAAAAAGCCTCTGACTATCCACACGATCAATGCCTCTCATTATCAGGTCACCTCTCATCCTCCGTCGCTCCAAGGAGAAAAGGCTGAGTTCGCTCAACCTATTCTCATAAGGCATGCTCCCCAATCCAGGCAACATCCTTGTAGATCTCCTCTGCATCCTTTCTATGGTTTACACATCCTTCCTGTAGTGAGGTGACCAGAACTGAGCACAGTACTCCAAGTGGGGTCTGACCAGGGTCCTACATAGCTGCAACATTACCTCTCGGCTCCTAAATTCAATTCCACAGTTGATGAAGGCCAATACACCGTATAACCTTCTTAACCACAGAGTCAACCTGCAGAGCTGCTTTGAGCGTCCTATGGACTCGGACCCCAAGATCCCTCTGATTCTCCACACTGCCAAGAGTCTTACCATTAATACTATATCCTGCCATCATATTTGACCTACCAAAATGAACCACCTCACACTTATCTGGGATGAACTCCATCTGCCACTTCTCAACCCAATTTTGCAACACTATCCACAACACCCCCAACATTTGTGTCAGCAGCAAATTTACTAACCCATCCCTCCACTTCCTCATCCAGGTCATTTATACAAATCATGAAGAATAAGGGTCCCAGAACAGATCCCTGAGGCACACCACTGGTCACCGACCTCCATGCAGAATATGACCTGTATACAACCACTCTTTGCCTTTTGTGGACAAGCCAGTTCTGGGTGCACAAGGCAATGTCCCCTTGGATCCCATGCCTCCTTACTTTCTCAATAAGCTTTGCATGGGGTACCTTATCAAATGCCTTGCTAAAATCCATATACACTACATCTACTGCTCTTCCTTCATCAATGTGTTTAGTCACATCCTCAAAAAATTCATTCAGGCTCGTAAGGCACGACTTGCCTTTGACAAAGCGATGCTGACTATTCCTAATCATGTTATGCCTCTCCAAATATTCATAAATCCTGCCTCTCAGGATTTTCTTCAACTTACCAACCACTGAAGTAAGACTCACTGGTCTATAATTTTCTGGGCTATCTCTACTCCCTTTCTTGAATAAGGGAGCAACATCTGCAACCCTCCAATCCTCCAGAACTTCTCCCGTCCCCATTGATGATGCAAAGATCATTGCCAGAGGCTCAGCAATCTCCTCTCTCGACTCCCACAGTAGCCTGTGGTACATCTCATCCGGTCCCAGCGACTTATCCAAGTTGATGCTTTCCAATTGCTCCAGCACATCCTCTTTCTTAATGTCTTTATGTTCAAGCTTTTCACTCTGCTGTAATTTGTCCCTACAATCGCCAAGGTCCTTTTCTGTAGTGAATACTGAAACAAAAGATTCATTAAGTATCTCTGTTATCTCTTCCGGTTCCATACACACTTTTCCACTGTCACACTTGATTGGTCCTATTCTCTCATGTCTTATCCTCTTGCTCTTCACAAACTTGTAGAATGCCTTGTGTGTTTTCCTTAATCCTGCTCGCCAAGGCCTTCTCATGGCCCCTTCTGGCTCTCCTAATTTCATCCTTAAAGCTCCTTCCTGCTAGCCTTTTAATCTTCTAGATCTCTGTCATTACCTAGTTTTTTGAACCTTTCGTAAGCTTTTCTCTTCCTCTTGACCAGATTTTAAACAGCCTTTGTGCACCATGGTTCCTGTCCCCTACCATCCTTTCCCTGTCTCATTGGAACGTACCCATGCAGAACACCACACAAATATCCCATGAACATTTGCAAGATTTCTGCCATACATTTCCCAGAGAATGTCTTTTCCCAATTTATGCTTCCATGTTCCTGCCTGATATTCTCATATTTCCCCTTACTCCAATTAGAAGTTTTCCTGACTTGTCTGTTCCTATCCCTCTCCAATGCTATGTTAAAGGAGATAGAATTGTGATCACTATCTCAGAAATGCTCTCCCACTGAGAGACCTGACACCTGACCAGGTTCATTTCCGAACACCAGATCAAGTACAGCCTCTCCTCTTGTAGGCTTATCTACATATTGTGTCAGGAAACCTTCCTGAACACACCTAACAAACTCCACTCCATCTAAAGCCCTTGCTCTCGGGAGATGCCAATCAATATTGGGGAAATTAAAATCTCCCATCACGACAGCCCTGTTATTATAGTACTGTTTCAGAATATGTCTCCCTATCTGCTCCTCGATGTCCCTGTGGGTGGTCTATAAAAACACCAAGTAGAGTTATTGACCCTTTCCTGTTCCTAACTTCCACCCACAGAGACTCCGCAGACAATCCCTCCATGACTTCCTCCTTTTCTGCAGCCGTGACACTATCTCTAATCAACAGTGCCACGCCCCCACCTCTTTTGCCTCCCTCCCTGTCCTTTATGAAACATCTAAAGCCTGGCACTCTAAGTAACCGTTCCTTCCCCTGAACCATCCAAGTCTCTGTAATGGCCACAACATCATAGCTCCAAGTACTGATCCACACTCTAAGCTCATCTGCTTTGTTCATGATGCTTCTTGCATTAAAACACACATCTCAAACCATCAGTCTGAGCGCATCCCTTCTCTATCACCTGCCTATCTTCCCCCTCACACTATCTCCAAGCTTTCTCTATTTGTGAGCCAACAGCCTCTTCCTCCTTCTGTTCAGTTCATTTCCCAACCCCCAGCAGTTCTAGTTTAAACTCTCCCCAATAGCCTTAGCAAACCTCCCTGCCAGGATATTGGTCCCCCTGGGATTCAAGTGCAACCTGTCCTTTTCGACAGGTCACGCCTGCCCCAAAAGAGGTCCCAATGATACAGAAATCTAAACTCCTGCCTCATGGATATCGTTGTCACGGTCAGAAACATCCCTCACCTGGCACCTGGGAGGCAAACTACCATCCGTGTTTCTTTCCTGCGTCCACAGAATCGCCTGTCTGACCCCCTAACTATAGAGTCCCCTATCACTGCTGCCCTCTTCCTTTCCCTACCCTTCTGAGCCTCAGGGCCAGACTCTGTGCCAGAGACACAGCCACTGTTGCCTCCCCCAGGTAGGCTGTTCCCCCCAACAGTACTCAAACAGGAGTACTTATTGTCAAGGGGGACAGTCACTGGGGTACTCTCTAGTACCTGACTCTTGCTGACTGTTACCCACTTATCTGTCTCCCGAAGCCCCGGTGTGACTACTTGCCTAAAGCTCCTATCTGTCATATCCTCACTTTCCCTGACCAGTCGAAGACATCGAGCTGCATCTCCAGTTCCCTAACCAGGTCTCTAAGGACCTGCAACTCGACGCACCTGATGCAGATGTGGCCATCCGGGAGGCTGGGAGTCTCCCGGACATCCCACATCTGACACCCAGTAAAGGACACCAGCCTCACAGACACACATCCTATTCCTATTCTTCACAAGTAACTTACCTCACCTTGACCCGTTATCGCTGAAGCCCTGTTGAGCCAAAGCCCTCCTACTCTGACTCCCTCCACTGCCCGCCCTAAAAAGCTGTCTTCTTTTTAATTTCTTCCTGCCGGTCTAACTCGCTGTTGTGCCTGAATCATGGTGATTCATTTTTCTTCTAAACCCCAATCTACTGTCTCCTCCCCATATCCCTTCATGTCCTGACCAATAAACAATCTATCAACCTCTGCCTTAAATATACATAAAGGCTTGGCCTCTACAGCTGCCTGTGGCAACGAATTCCACAGATTCAACTCTCTGTGGCGAAAGAAAATCCTCCTCACCTCCCCCCTAAAAGGAAGCCCCTCTATTCTGAGGCTGTGTCCTCTGGTTTAGACTCTCCCATCATTGGAACATCCTCTCCACATCCACTCTATCAAGGCCTTTCACAATTCGATAGGTTCCAATGAGGTCATCCCTCACTCTTCTGAGTTCCAGTGAGTACAGGCCCAGAGCCATCAAACACTCTTCATATGACAAGCCATTCAATCCTGACATCATTTTTGTGAACCTCCTTTGAAGCCTCTCCAGTTTCAGCACCTCCTTTCCAAGATAAGCACGCTCACAATACTCCAAGTGAGGCTTCAGAAGAGCTTTATAAAGTCTCACCATTGCATCTCATGTCCATGCTGTGTTGCTAACCGGTCTAGTCCCTTCTGCTTGTGTTAGGCCCAGAGCCCTCAAAATTTTTTTCTGTGATATCACTCCGGAGAAACATTGTATCATTTCTTAATGCATGTATGCATTTCTAAATGACAATACAAGAGGACTGAGTGTTCTCATAATCTAAAATCCCTCCTATGCACTGACTTGTCTAGGTGACAAGTCTTGGCCTGAAACGTCCACTGTTTATTCATTTCCATAGTTGCTACCTGAGCCATGGAGTTCCTCCAGCAGTTTGTGTGTGTTGCTCTGGATTTCCAGCTTCTGCAGTTTGAAACATTGCTCATGTGCCAGTCTCAACCACTGTTTCTAGCAGCTCATTACAAATATGCATTCCCAACCCATCTCCACTCCCACCCCAATGTCTGTACACCCCTACCAATCCCCATCCCCATCCCAATGTCTGTACACCCTTCCCCATCCCCATCCCCATTCCAATGTCTGTACACCCCTCCCAATCCCCATCCCCATCCCAATGTCTGTACACCCCTCCCCATCCCCATCCCAATGTCTGTACACCCCTCCCCATCCCCATCCCAATGTCTGTGAACCCCTCCCCATCCCCTTACCCAATGTCTGTACACCCCTCCCCATCCCTATCTCCATCCCAATGTCTGTACACCCCTCCCCATCCCCATCCCAATGTCTGTAAACCCCTCCCCATCCCAATGTCTGTACACCCCTCCCCAACCCCATCCCCATCCCAATCCCAATGTCTGTACACCCCTCCCCATCCCCACCACAATGTCTGTACACCCCTCCCCATCCCCATTCCAATGTCTGTACACCCCACCCAATCCCCATCCCAATGTCTGTACACCCCTCCCCATCCCCATCCCAATGTCTGTACACCCCTCTCCATTCCCATCCCAATGCCTGTACACTCCTCCCCATCCCCATCCCAATGTCTATACACCCCTCTCCATCCCCATCCCAATGTCTGTAAACCCCTCCCCATCCTCATCCCCATGTCTGTACACCCCTCCCCATCCCCATCCCCACCCCAATGTCTGTACACCCCTCCCCATCCCCACCCCAATGTCTGTACACCCCTTCCCATCCCCATCCCAATGTCTGTACACCCCTCCCCATCCCAATGACTGTACACCCCTCCCCATCCCAATGTCTGTACACCCCTCCCCATCCCCATCCCAATGACTGTACACCCCTCCCCATCCCCATCTAGCAGCTCATTCCAAATACACACTCCATCTGTGTGATGTGCCTTTTTGTAAATCTGTCACCTCTGACCTTAAACCTATGCACTCTTATGTTTAACACGGGCTCCCTGGGAAAAGAATGATCTGGTTTCACCCTGTTTATGTGTGTCAGCACCTTATATACCTCTATCATGTCACCCCTGAATCTTCTACCCTCCAGGAGGTAAAGTCCTGGTCTGCGCCAACGCCCCCTCACCATCTCTCTGTCTCAGCATTCCTCAACGGTCATTTTCAGCTTGTATCGGTGGTGAGGGAGGCAGATGTGATACTCACATTCAGTTTTAGAGGTCTGGAATAGGAAAGCAAGGGTGTAATGTCATTGGTCGGACCGCACAGAGTATTGTGAGCAGGTTTGGCCTGACGTTGGAGAGGGCCCAGCGGAGGTTTTCTGGGAATGAAAGGGTTAATGGATGAGGAGTAGTAAATTTTGCCATGGACATCCAGGATCACAATCAGGGTCACTGAGGTACAGCATGTCATGACATTAGTCATCTTGCCATACACAACCATGTCTATAAAGAAAATATACAAGAATTGCTCAAAGAGAGGGAGAGAGTGTTCATGGGTTCACAGATCATTGAGAAGTCAGACGGCAGAGGGGAGGAAGCTGTTCCCGAATCACTGAGTGTGTGCCTTCAGGCTCCTGCACCTCCTTCCTGACTGTAACAGTGAGAAGTGGGTGATCAGAGTCCACGATGATGGACGCTGGGGAGTCTGCTGCTCTTAATGAGGCTGACTGAGTTCACAACTCTCTGCAGCTTTTCCCCATCCTGTGCAGTGTGATACAGCCAGTTAGAGAGCTGTCCACGGTGCGTGCTTTTGCTGACATACCAGATCTGCTCAGACTCTGAATGAAAGATAGCTGCTGTTGTGTCTTCTTTGCAACTGCATCGAGATGCTGGACGCAGGCTAGATTCACAGATATTGACACCCAGTAGTTTAAACTGCTCCCTCAATGAGGACTGGTGTGTTCCCTTCACTTCTCCTTTCTGAATTCACAGTCCATTCCGTGGCCTTACTGGCACTGAGTACGAGGTGGTGGTTGTGACACCAGTCACACAGCTGATCTCTCTCGCCGCTGTACAGCTCCACGTCACCATCTGAGTAGTGTTTGTGCTCTGCTCCAGGATGAGACTATTGTTAGGAAGGGTTGCCCCCGTCTGTGAGACAGGACTGACCAATCTCTCTCCCCTCCTCCAGAAGAGGAGACTGCAACTGAGTCCGGAACAAGCCAGCGAGTTCTACGCTGAACACTCTTGTAAGATGGTGTTCCCGAGCCTGACAACTCACCTCTGCTCAGGACTGCTGGTAGCCCTGCATCTGGCCAGGGACTCGGCGGTCCGGCACTGGAAGGACCTGCTAGGGCCAGCTGACCCTGAGAGGGCAAAGGAGATACAGCCCAGGAGGTGAGAGAGTGACAGAGACGCATACACACACACACAGACGCACATAAACACACACACACACACACACACACACAAAAAACACACCCACTCACAAACACACACACTCACATAAACATACACACACACGCAAAAACACAAACACACACACCCACTCACAAAAACACACACAAACACATACTCATACATACACACATAAACACATATACACACACACACACAAACACACACGGGCACACATAAACATACACACTCACACAAACACACACAGACACACATAAACGCACACACTCACAAAAACACACACAAACACACACACACTCACAAAAACACACCCACTCACACAAACACACACAGACACACATAAACATACACACTCACACAAAAACACAAACACACACACCCACTCACAAAAACACAAAAGCACACACACACTTATACATACACACATAAACACACACACACCCACTCACACACACATAAACACACACTCACAAACACACACACACACACATAAATACACACACATACACAGACACACATAAACACACTCACACAAACACACAGACACACATTAACACACACTAACAAACACACACAGACACATTCACAAGCACACACACACAGACACATATAAACAGACACGCACATTCACAAACACACACAGACACACATAAACACATACGCACATACTCACACACACAGACATACATGAACACACACACAGACACATTCACAAACACACACTCACACACACACACCCACTCACAAACACACAACAAACACACCCACACACAAAAACACTCACACACAGATACACATAAACACATATATACACACATACACACACCCATTCACACATGTCAGAAGGGTTGTACGGACATTGACGTTGGGGTGGGGATTGGGAAGGGTGTACAGACATTGGGATGGGGATGGGGATGGGGAGGGGTGTACGGAGATTGGGATGGGGATGGGATTGGGGAGGGGTGTACGGAGATTGGGATGGGGATGGGGATTGGGAGGGGTGTATAGACATTCGGGTGGGGATGGGGATGGGGATGGGTGTACAGACATTGAGATGGGGATGAGGAGGGGTGTACAGACATTGGGATGGGAATGGAGATGGGGAAGGGTACAGACATTGGGATGGGGATGGGGATGGGGAAGGGTGTACAGACATTGGGATGGGGATGGGGATGGGGAAGGGTACAGACATTGGGATGGGGATGGGGATGGGGAAGGGTGTACAGACATTGGGATGGGGATGGGGATTGGGATGTGTGTACAGACATTGGGATGGGGATGGGGAGGGGTGTACAGACATTGGAATGGGGATGGGGATGGGGAGGGGTGTACGGACATTGGGATGCGGATGGGGATGGGGAGGGATGTACAGACATTGTGATGGAGATGGGGTTGGAGAGGGGTGTACAGACATTGGGTTGGGGATGGGGAGGGGTGTACAGACATTAGGATGGGGATGGGGTTGGAGAGGGGTGTACAGTCATTGGGGTGGGGATGGGGTTGGGGATGGGTGTACAGACATTGGGATGGGGATGGGGATGGGGAAGGGTGTACAGACATTGGGATGGGGATGGGGATTGGGAGGGGTGTACAGACATTGGGATGGGGATGAGGAGGGGTGTACAGACATTGGGATGGGGATGAGGAGGGGTGTATAGACATTGTGATGGGGATGGGGAGGAGTGTATAGACATTGTGATGGGGATGGAGAGGGGTGTACAGACATTGGGGTGGGGATTGGGGATGGGAAGGGTGGACAGACATTGGGATGGGGATGGGGATGGGGAGGGATGTACAGACATTGGGATGGGGATGGGGTTGGAGAGGGGTGTACAGACATTGGGTTGGGGATGGGGAGGGGTGTACAGACATTTGGATGGGGATGGGGTTGGAGAGGGGTGTACAGTCATTGGGGTGGGGATGGGGTTGGGGATGGGTGTACAGACATTGGGATGGGGATGGGGATGGGGAAGGGTGTACAGACATTGGGATGGGGATTGGGAGGGGTGTACAGACATTGGGATGGGGATGAGGAGGGGTGTACAGACATTGGGATGGGGATGGGGATGAGGAGGGGTGTATAGACATTGTGATGGGGATGGGGAGGAGTGTACAGACATTGTGATGGGGATGGGGAGGGGTGTACAGACATTGGGGTGGGGATTGGGGATGGGAAGGGTGGACAGACATTGGGATGGGGATGGGGATGGGGAGGGATGTACAGACATTGGGATGGGGATGGGGAGGGGTGTACAGACATTGGGGCAGGGATTGGGGATGGGAAGGGTGGACAGACATTGGGATGGGGAGGGGTGTACAGACATTGGGATGGGGATGGGGATGGGGAGGGGTGTACAGACATTGGGGTGGAGATGGGGATGGGGAGGGGTGTACGGAGATTGGGATGGGGATGGGGTTGGGGAGGGGTGTACGGAGATTGGGATGGGGATGGGGTTGGGGAGGGATGTATGGAGATTGGGATGGGGGTGGGGATGGGGGGGTGCATAGACATTCGGGTGGGGATGGGGATGGAGATGGGGAGGGGTGTACAGACATTGTGATGGGGATGGGGATGGGGAGGGGTGTACAGACATTGTGATGGGGAGGGGTGTACAGAAATTGGGATGGGGATGGGGATGGGGATGGGGAAGGGTGTACAGATATTGGGATGGGGATGGGGATGGGGATCGGGAGGGGTGTACAGACATTGGAATGGGGATGGAGATGGGGAGGGGTGTACGGACATTGGGATGGGTGTACAGACATTGGGATGGGGATGGAGATGGGGATGGGGATGGGGAGGGGTGTACAGACATTGGGATGGGGATGGGGATGGGGAGGGGTGTACAGACATTGGGATGGGGATGGGGAGGGGTGTACAGACATTGTGATGGGGATGGCAAGGGGTGTACAGACATTAGGGTGCGGATGGGGATGGGGAGGGGTGTACAGACATGGGGATGGGGATGGGGAGGGGTTTACAGACATTGTGATGGGGATGGGGAGGGGTGTATAGACATTGTGATGGGGATGGGGAGGAGTGTACAGACATTGAGATGGGGATGAGGAGGGGTGTACAGACATTGTGATGGGGATGGGTGTACAGACATTGGGATGGGGATGGGGAGGGGTGTACAGACATTGGGATGGGGATGGGGATTGGGATGTGTGTACAGACACTGGGATGGGGATGGGGAGGGGTGTACAGACATTGGAATGGGGATGGGGATGGGGAGGGGTGTACGGACATTGGGATGCGGATGGGGATGGGGAGGGATGTACAGACATTGTGATGGAGATGGGGTTGGAGAGGGGTGTACAGACATTGGGTTGGGGATGGGGAGGGGTGTACAGACATTTGGATGGGGATGGGGTTGGGGAGGGGTGTACAGTCATTGGGGTGGGGATGGGGTTGGGGATGGGTGTACAGACATTGGGATGGGGATGGGGATGGGGAAGGGTGTACAGACATTGGGATGGGGATGGGGATTGGGAGGGGTGTACAGACATTGGGATGGGGATGAGGAGGGGTGTACAGACATTGGGATGGGGATGGGGAGGGGTGTACAGACATTGGGGTGGGGATTGGGGATGGGAAGGGTGGACAGACATTGGGATGGGGATGGGGATGGGGTGGGGTGTACAGACATTGGGGTGGAGATGGGGATGGGGAGGGGTGTACGGAGATTGGGATGGGGATGGGGTTGGGGAGGGGTGTACAGAGATTGGGATGGGGATGGGGTTGGGGAGGGATGTACGGAGATTGGGATGGGGGTGGGGATGGGGAAGGGTGTATAGACATTTGGGTGGGGATGGGGATGGGGATGGGGATAGGGATGGGGAGGGGTGTACAGACATTGTGATGGGGATGGGGATGGGGAGGGGTGTACAGACATTGTGATGGGGAGGGGTGTACAGACATTGGAATGGGGATGGAGATGGGGAGGGGTGTACGGACATTGGGATGGGTGTACAGACATTGGGATGGGGATGGGGATGGGGATGGGGAGGGGTGTACAGACATTGGAATGGGGATGGAGATGGGGAGGGGTGTACGGACATTGGGATGGGTGTACAGACATTGGGATGGGGATGGGGATGGGGATGGGGAGGGGTGTACAGACATTGTGATGGGGATGGGGATGGGGAGGGGTGTACAGACATTGTGATGGGGATGGGGATGGGGAGGGGTGTACAGACATTGTGATGGGGAGGGGTGTACAGAAATTGGGATGGGGATGGGGATGGGGATGGGGAAGGGTGTACAGATATTGGGATGGGGATGGGGATTGGGAGGGGTGTACAGACATTGGAATGGGGATGGAGATGGGGAGGGGTGTACGGACATTGGGATGGGTGTACGGACATTGGGATGGGGATGGGGATGGGGATGGGGAGGGGTGTACAGACATTGGGATGGGGATGGGGATGGGGATGGGGAGGGGTGTACAGACTGTGATGGGGATGGTGAGGGGTGTACAGACATTAGGGTGCGGATGGGGATGGGGAGGGGTGTACAGACATTGGGATGGGGATGGGGATGGGGATGGGGATGGGGAGGGGTTTACAGACATTGTGATGGGGATGGGGAGGGGTGTATAGACATTGTGATAGGGATGCGGAGGGGTGTACAGACATTGGGATGGGGAGGGGTGTACGGACATTGTGATGGGGATGGGGTTGGGGGGGTGTACAGACATTGGGGTGGGGATGGGGATAAGGAGGGGTGTACAGACATGGGGATGGGGTTGGGGAGGGGTGTACAGACATTGGGATGGAGATGAGGAGGGGTGTACAGACATTGGGATGGGGATGGGGATGGGGAGGGGTGAACAGACATTGATGGGGATGGGGAGGGATGTACAGACATTGGGGTGGGGATGGGGATGGTGAGGGGTGTACAGACATTGGAATGGGGATGGGGATGGGGAGGAGTGTACGGACATTGGGATGGATGTACAGACATTGGGATGGGGATGGGGATGGGGATTGGGAAGGGTGTACAGACATTGGGATGGGAATGGGGATTGGGAGGGGTGGACAGACATTGGAATGGGGATGGGGATGAGGAGGGGTGTACAGACATTGGAATGGGGATGGGGATGAGGAGGGGTGTACAGACATTGGGATGGGGATGGGGAGGAGTGTACGGACATTGGGATGGGTGTACAGACATTGGGATGGGGATGAGGATGGGGATTGGGAGGGGTGTACAGACATGGGGATGGGGTTGGGGAGGGGTGTACAGACATTGGGATGGGGATGGGGAGGGGTGTACAGACATTGTGATGGGGATGGGGAGGGATGTACAGACATTGGGGTGGGGATGGGGATAGTGAGGGATGTACAGACATTGGGATGGGGATGGGGATGAGGAGGGGTGTACAGACATTGTGATGGGATGGGTGTACAGACATTGAGATGAAGATGGGGATGGGGATGGGGAAGGGTGTACAGACATTGGGATGGGGATGGGGATTGGGAGGGGTGTACAGACATTGGGATGGGGATGGGGAGGGGTGTACGGACATTGGGATGGGGAGGGGTGTACAGACATTGGGATGAGGATTGGGAGGGGTGTACAGACATTGGGGTGGGGATAGGGATGGGGAGGGGTGTACAGACATTGGAATGGGGATGGGGATGGGGAGGGGTGTACGGACATTGGGATGGGGATGGGGACGGGTGTACGGACATTGGGATGGGGAGGGGTGTACAGACATTGGGATGGGGAAGGGTGTACAGACATTGTGATGGGGATGGCGAGGGGTGTACAGACATTGGGATGGGTGTACAGACATTGGGATGGGGAGGGGTGTACGGACATTGTGATGGGGATGGGGTTGGGGAGAGGTGTACAGAGATTGGGGTGGGGATGGGGATTGGGAGGGGTGTACAGACATTGGGGTGGGGATGGGGATGGTGAGGGGTGTACAGATATTGGGGTGGGGATGGGGATGGGGAGGTGTGTACAGACATTGGGATGGGGATGGGGATTGGGAGGGGTTTACAGACATTGGGGTGGGGATGGGGATGGGGAGGGGTGTACGGACATTGTGATGGGGATGGGGAGGGGTGTATGGACATTGTGATGGGGATGGGGAGGGGTGTACAGACATGGGGATGGGGAGGGGTGTACAGACATTGGGATGGGTGTACAGACATTGGGATGGGGAGGGGTGTACGGACATTGTGATGGGGATGGGGTTGGGGAGAGGTGTACAGAGATTGGGGTGGGGATGGGGATTGGGAGGGGTGTACAGACATTGGGGTGGGGATGGGGATGGTGAGGGGTGTACAGATATTGGGGTGGGGATGGGGATGAGGAGGTGTGTACAGACATTGGGATGGGGATGGGGATTGGGAGGGGTGTACAGACATTGGGGTGGGGATGGGGATGGTGAGGGGTGTACAGACATTGGGATGGGGATGGGGATGAGGAGGGGTGTACAGACATTGGGATGGGGAAGGGTGTACAGACATTGTGATGGGGAGGGGTGTACAGACATTGGGGTGGGGATGGGGATGGGGATGGGGATGGGGATGGTGAGGGGTGTACAGACATTGGGATGGGGATGGGGCTGGGGAGGGGTGTACAGACATTGTGATGGGGAGGGGTGTACAGACATTGGGATGGGGATGGGGATGGTGAGGGGTGTACAGATATTGGGATGGGGATGGGGATGGGGAGGTGTGTACAGACATTGGGATGGGGATGGGGATGGGGATGGGGATTGGGAGGGGTGTACGGACATTGGGGTGGGGATGGGGATGGGGATGGGGATTGGAAGGGGTGTACGGACATTGGGATGGGGAGGGGAGGGGAGTGGAGGGGTGTACGCACACTGGGTCAGTGGGGCTTTCCGGAGGTTACATGTGCTTACTCCACCCACAGTCTGAGGGCCATTTATGGGACGGATCGGATCCGGAATGGGCTCCACGGCAGCGACTGTTTCTCCGCGGCTGAGAGAGAAATCACTTTCTTCTTCCCCAACAGTGAGGAACCTGGGACAGGAGGGGATGGGACGGGAGGGGTGAGGACATCTGGAGGGAGGGAGAGAACGGGGTGGGATGGGACTGGAGTGGTGAGGAGGGTTTGGGATGAGAGCAGAGCACATGGGATGGAAGGGGTGAGGAGGGTTTGGGATGAGGAAAAGGACAGGGTGGGATGGGAGGGGTGAGGAGGTCTGAAATGAGGGAGAGGTCGAGGGTGGGATGGGATGGGAGGGGTGAGGAGGTCTGTGTGGAGGGAGTAGGAAAGAGGGGTGGGTTAGGACAGGTGGGGTGACGAGGTCTGGGATGGGTGAGGCTGGGATTACTGGGGATGTAGTGGACTGGAGGAAGTGTTTTGGGATGGGAGGGGTGGAGAGGGATGGGAGGGGTGGGGAGGTCTGGGATGAGGGAGAGGACGAGGGTGGGATGGGTGGGGTGAGGAGGTCTGGGATGTGGGAGAGGATGAGGGTGGGGTGAGGGGGTCTGGGATGAGGGAGAGGACGAGGGTGGGGTGAGGAGGTCCGGGATTACTGCGGAGGGAGTGGACTGGAGGAAGTGTTTTGGGACAGGAGGGGTGGGGAGGTGTGGGATGGGTGAGGCTGGGATTACTGGGGAGGGAGTGGACTGGAGGAAGTGTTTTGGGACAGGCGGGGTGAGGAGCGACTGGCAGTGACCCTACACTCTCACGACCCACAGCCACAATGGAGCCGTTCCCGGGTGGTCAAGCGGCCGAGGATTTTCTCAGCAAGTACATCACCCCGACCCTGATCCTCGCCCTGACCCAGCTGTGCAAACTGAAGCCTCGCAAGCCCGTGGTGAGTCACAGAGGTGAGGGGTGGGGATTCATACTGGGTCCCCGGGTGTTGCGACTGAAGGTGGTCTCAGTAAGATGTTTAAAAATGGGGAGTCGCGAGGGCGTCGAGTCCCCCGCGTGTTCCGTCCCCAGAGAGTTCAGTCCCCAGAGGGTTCGGGCCCCCGTGTGTTCCGTCCCCAGAGAGTTCAGTCCCCAGAGGGTTCCGTCCCCAGAGGGTTCGGGCCCCCGTGTGTTCCGTCCCCAGAGAGTTCAGTCCCCAGAGGGTTCGGGCCCCCGTGTGTTCCGTCCCCAGAGAGTTCAGTCCCCAGAGGGTTCGGGCCCCAGAGGGTTCGGGCCCCCGTGTGTTCCGTCCCCAGAGAGTTCAGTCCCCAGAGGGTTCGGGCCCCCGTGTGTTCCGTCCCCAGAGAGTTCAGTCCCCTGAGGGTTCGGGCCCCCGTGTGTTCCGTCCCCAGAGAGTTCAGTCCCCTGAGGGTTCGGGCCCCCGTGTGTTCCGTCCCCAGAGAGTTCAGTCCCCTGAGGGTTCGGGCCCCCGTGTGTTCCGTCCCCAGAGAGTTCAGTCCCCTGAGGGTTCGGGCCCCCGTGTGTTCCGTCCCCAGAGAGTTCAGTCCCCAGAGGGTTCCGTCCCCAGAGAGTTCAGTCCCCAGAGGGTTCGGGCCCCCGCGTGTTCCGTCCCCAGAGAGTTCAGTCCCCAGAGGGTTCAGGCCCCCGTGTGTTCCGTCCCCAGAGAGTTCAGTCCCCAGAGGGTTCGGGCCCCCGTGTGTTCCGTCCCCAGAGAGTTCAGTCCCCAGAGGGTTCGGTCCCCCGTGTGTTCCGTCCCCAGAGAGTTCAGTCCCCAGAGGGTTCGGGCCCCCGTGTGTTCCGTCCCCAGAGGGTTCGGTCCCCAGAGAGTTCGGGCCCAAGAGAGTTCGGGCCCCTGTGTGTTCCGTCCCCAGAGAGTTCAGTCCCCAGAGGATTCGGGCCCCCCGTGTGTTCCGTCCCCAGAGGGTTCGGTCCCCAGAGAGTTCCGTCCCCAGAGAGTTCAGTCCCCAGAGGGTTCGGGCCCCAGAGGGTTCGGGCCCCAGAGGGTTCGGGCCCCCGTGTGTTCCGTCCTCTGTGTGTTCGGTCCCCAGAATGTTGGCTCCCCGTGGCATTATATCCGAAGGGTGTTTTTGCTACCCGTAGTGATGGTTGGCCCCAGGGCATTGTGTCCCCAGTGTGTTGGGCACCCTGAGGTGGATCTGCTGGATGGACATTGTGCCCGGCTGATCTACAGTTCTCCACCCAGGTGCCCGGAATCACAGCGAATCTGAACAATCACCAGCAAATCCCCAGAGTCCCTCTGGGAATCTGAAATTATCCCCAGTGAGCCATGAAAACACCCAGCGTATCGGTCAGTGAGTTCGGGGGAAGGACCCGGGTGCGATTTCAAACCCCCAGGGAAGCTGCTTGGGTCTTCCTCTGCGGCTGCCACCTGCCCAGCTGGATCAGACGTGCCCAGCCTGACTGTAGCCAGGGAGGGAACCGGAACTGAGCTTTCCGAACAGACGGCATTGGTCTGACGTTCTTCTCCGCTCCAGGTCTGGCTGGCTGACTGGTTGTTGGCCAATAACCCGAACCGCCCCTCGGTGAGGGAGGAGAGAGTGAGGGAGCCTCCCACCTGCGATCCCGGCCAGAGCTATGATAACACAGCTGGCATTCCCAAACAACACTGAGTTGCAGAGGCTGTTACCTTCCTTCAGAAAACCCAGCTCTGTTACGAATTGATTAAAGATTAACTTGACTTGTCATGTGTAGTGGAAACACACTGTGAAATGCATCACCTTGCACCAATGACTGGCCCAGTCCGCAGACGTGCTGCCATCTCACAACTCATGAACCCTAACAGTACGTCTTTGGAGTGTGGGAGGAGACGGGAGCATCCGGAGGAGACCCACATGGTCACGGGGAGAACGTACAACCTCTGCCTTCAAGCCCTCTCAAGCTCATTGTCTCTTTGCCCAGACAGCCAGGCATACCAGTGACCAGTTAACCTTTGTGAGCAGGGATTCCAACCTTCTTGATCGAAAGTGCACCCTCTACTCCCACTGGCCTTGAACCCAGACATAGTGTTCTTGAGGGAAGGGATCTAGGCCCCAGCCCCACCCCTCACACCCACACTCACCCTTGGCCGATCTTAGTCAGGCTCTCTTTGTCTTCTCAGACGCCAGTCCCATGAAGGCAGAGAGCACTGAAGCATTTGCTGAGCTTCGCAATGGTCATTTCAGGAGGCACGAGATCCGGGGCAGCTTGGCCATGTGTATTCAAAACTGGCTTGTCCATGGAAGGCAGAGCACATTTGTAGATGGAGGGTATTCTGTCTGGAGTTTGGTGACCATCAGACCATAAAGTATAGGAGCAGAATTAGGCCGTTTGGCTCATTGAGTCTACTCCGCTGTTTCATCATTAACATAGAAAGAAGATAAAACATAGAAAATCAGCAGCACATTACAGGCCCTTCAGCCCACACTGCGACCACGTAACCTGAACTAGAAGCTGCCTAGAATTTCCCTACCGCATAGCCCTCTAATTTTCTAAGCTCCATGTACCTTAAAATACCCTGTCATATCTGCCTCTACCACCTTTGCTGGCAGTGCATTCCATGCTCCCTATGTGCAAAACTTACCTCTGACATCCCCCTTGTACCTACTTCCAAGCACCTTAAACCATTGCGAAGCCTCGTGTTAGCCATTTCAGCCCTGGGGAAAAGCCTCTGGCTATCCACATGATCAATGCCTTTTATCTTATAACCATATAACAGTTACAGCACGGAAACAGGCCATCTCGGCCCTTCTAAATCCTTTCGCATCTCCTCAAAGTTAGCCTTTCTCCAATCAAAAATCTCAACCCTGGGTCCAGACCTATCCTTCTCCATAATTATATTGAAACTAATGGTATTGTGATCACTGGACCCGAAGTGCTCCCCAACACAAACCTCCGTCACCTGACCTATCTCATTCCCTAAAAGGAGATCCAACACTGCCCCTTCTCTAGTTGGTACCTCTATGTATTGCTGCAAAAAACTATCCTGCACACATTTTACAAACTCCAAACCATCCAGCCCTTTTATAGTATGGGCTTCCCAGGCTATGTGCGGAAAATTAAAATCTCCCTCAATCACAACCTTGTGCTTACTACAAATATCTGCTATCTCCTTACAAATTTGCTCCTCCAATTCTCACTCCCCATTTGGTGGTCTATAATACACCCCTATAAGTGTTACTACACCTTTCCCATTCCTCAATTCCACCCAAATAGCTTCCCTAGACGAGCTCTCTAATCTATCCTGCCAGAGCACCGGTGTAATATTTTCTTTGACAAGCAATGCAACACCTCGCCCTCTTGTTCCTCTGATTCTATCACACCTGAAGCAATTAAATCCAGGAATATTTAGTTGCCAATCACACCCCTCCTGTAACCATGTTTCACTAGTAGCTACAACATCATACTTCCAGGTATCAATCCATGCTCTAAGCTCATCCACCTTTCTTATAAATCTCCTAGCATTAAAATAAATGCATTTAAGAAATTTTCCACCTCTTACTCTCTATCACTAACAGTGCAAACAACTTTATTTTCTTTTTCTTCCTTCTCTACTACATCTGTTCCTACACTCTGGTTCCCCTTCCCCCTCGTATCTAGTTTAAATCTACTGAAGCCTCTCTGGCAAACCTACCCACAGGAATATTTGTCCCCCTCCAGTTCAGATGTAAACCGTCCTGCCAGAACAGGTCCCACCTTCCCTGGAAAACTGCCCAATTATCTATAAATCTGAAGCCCTCCCTCCTGCACCATGTCTTCAGCCACGTGTTGATCTGCACTATCTTACTATTTCTAAACCCACCTGCACGTGGCACTGGTAGCAATCCTGAGATTGCTATCCTGGTGGTCCTGTCCTTTAACTTGGCGCCTAACTCCCTGAACTCACCTTTCACGACCTCCTCACTCTTCTTACCCATATTATTGGTCCCTACATGGACCATGACATCCGGCTGCTCACCCTCCCGCTTGAGAATACCAGGAACTCGATCCGAGATATTGTGGACCTTGGCACCAGGGAGGCAACCGACCATCCGGGATTCTCGATCTCTTCCACAGAACCTCTTATCTGTCCCCCTAACTATCGAATCCCCTATCACTACTGTTCTCCTCTTTTCCCTCCTTCCCTCCTGAGTTGAGGGTCCCATCTTGGTGCCAGAGACGTGACCACTACGACTTGTCCCTGGTAGATTGTCCCCAGCAACAGTATCCAAAATGATGTACTTATTATTGGTGGGAACAGCCACAGGGGTGCTCTGCTCATTCTGTCTATTCTCCTTCCCTCTCCTGACAGTCACCCAGCTACCTGTCTCCTGACTCTTAGGGGTGACTGTCTCCCTGTAACTCCTGTCTATTTCTGCCCCTGCCTCCCGAATGATCGGAAGTTCATCCAGCTCCAGCTCCAGTTCCCTGACTCGGTTTGTCAGGAGCTGCAGCTTAATGCACCTTTCACAGGTGTAGTCATCAGGGACAATTGTGCTGTCCCTGACTTCCCACATCCTGCAAACGGAGCAGTCGACTGCCCTAACTGCTGCCTCCATTACCTACTCCTAAGGTAATTAGATTTATTAAAGGAACTTACCCGGCCTTACCTCACTTGGAGTGAAGCTCTTCCTCAGCCTCTGCTCGCCGAAGCCTCAGGAGCCAAAGCCTTCCTACTCTGTCTCCCTCTACTCCGTCGCCCGCTACAACGTCACCCGCTCCATTAATCTGCTCTCTTTTAAATACTCCCGCTGCCTCACGGTCCGACTTCCACGCACTTGCCCCGTTCAACTGCCGAAGGCCTGGCTGATCCATTTTCCCTCTCAGTCCCAATCTCCTTCATTTTCCTGAATCCCTTCATGCCCTTGAGTCAAAAATCTATCAACCTCCACCTTAAGTGCACATAAAGACTTTGCCTCCACACCTGTCTGTGGCCACAAATTCCACAGATTCACCACTCTCTGGCTAAAGAAATTCCTCCTCATCTCCATTCTAAAAGATCCCCCTCTATTCTGAGGCCGTGTCCTCTGGTCATAGACTCTACCATCCTCGCCACATCTGCTCTCTCAAGGTCTTTCACTGTTAGTAGGTTTCAATTAGGTCGGCCCTCATTCTTCTGAATTTTAGTGAACACAGACTTCTTCATCTGACAAGCCATTCAATCCTGCAATCATTTTTGTGAACCTCCTTTGAACCCTCTCCAGTCTCGCCTAAGATACGGGGCCCAAACCTGCTCACAATACTCCAAGTGAGGCCTCACCACTCATCCTTGCTTTTGTATTCTAGTCCTCTTGAAATTAATGTTAACATTGCATTTGCCTTCCTCACCACGAACTCAGCCTGCAAGTTAACCTTCAGGCAGTCCTGCACAAGGACTCCCAAGTCCCTTTGTGTCTCAGGTTTTTGTATTTTCTCTCCATTTGGAAAACAGTCAACCCGTTAATTTCATCTACCAAAGTGCATGACCATACATTTCCCAACACTGTATTCCATCTGTTATTTCTTTGCCCATTCTCCTAATCTGAATAAGCCTTTCTGCAGGCTCTCTACTTCCTCAAAACTACCTGCCACTCCACCTATCATATCACCTGCAAACTTTGCAAGAAAGCCATCAATTCCATCATCAAATTATTGACACATAACACAAAAAGAATCGGTCTTAACACAGACCCCTATGAAACACCACTAATCACTGGCTGCCAACCAGAAAAGGCTCCCTTTATTCCCACTCTTTGCCTCCTGCCAATCAGCCACTGCTTTATCCGTGCTAGAATCTTTTCAGTAACACAATGGGCTCATACCTTGTTAAGGAAACTCATGTGTGGCAACTTGTCAAAGGCCTTCTGAAAATCCAAGTACACAACATCAACCAATTCTCTTTTGTTGATCCTGCTTGTCATTTCTTCAAAGAATTCCAACAGATTTCTCAGGGAAGATTTTCCCTCGAGGAAACCATGCTGACTAACCTATTTTATCATGTGCCTCCCAGTACCCTGAAACCTCTTCCATAATAATCACTCCAAAATCTTCCCAGCCACTGAGGTCAGACTAACTGGCCTATAGTTTCTTTCCTTCTGCCTCTCTCCCTTCTTGAAGAGCAGAGTGACATTTGCAATTTTCCAGTCTTCCGGAACCATTACAGAACTTAGATTTTTCAAAGATCATTACTAATGCCTCCACGATCTCTTCAGCCACCTCCTTCAGAACTCTGGGGTGTACACCATCTGGTCCAGGTGACTTACCTACCTTCAGACCTTTCAGTTTCCCAAGAACCTTCTCTCTAGTGTTGGTAACTTCACACACTTCTTGACCCCGACTCCTGGAACTCCCAACATACTGCTTGTGTTTTCCACAGTGAAGACTGATACGAAATACTTATTCAGTGTGTCTGCCATTTCCTTAACCCCCATTACTACCTCTCCAGCATCGTTTTCCAGCGGTCCAATATCTACTCTCACCTCTCTTTTACATCTCATGTATCTAGTTATTGACTAGCTTACTTTCATATCCATCTTTAATGTCTTAACAACTATTTTGGTTGCCATTTGTTGATTTCAAACATTTCCAATCTTCTGAATTCCCACTAATTTTTACTCTATTGTATGCCTCTCTTTGGCTATGCTGGCTTTGACTTCTTTTGCTAGCCATGACTGTGTCATCTTGACTTTAGAATACTTCTTCCTCTTTGTGTATATCCTGTGCCTTCCGAATTGCTTCCTGAGATTCCAGCCATTGCTGCACAGCCTTCATCCCTACCAATATTCTTTTCCAATCATTTCTGGCCAGCTCCTCTCTCAGGCCTCTGTAATTCCCTTTTCTTCACTGGAATACTGACACATCTGAATTTAGCTTCCTCCCAAATTTCAGGGTGAATTCAATCATATTATGATGACTTTCTCCTCAGGGTCCCTTTACCTTAAGTTCTCTAATCAATTCTGGTGCATTGCACAACACTCAGTCCAGAATAGCTGATCTTCTAATGGGCTCAACCATGAGCTGCTCTAAAAAGGCATGTTACAGGAACTCCAAAAAATCCTGTACCCCAACACCAACCTGATTTTCCCAATCTACCTGCATGTTGAAGCCCCCCAGGACCCCCAGTAACCTCTTGGCCTGCATTTTCCATCTCCTATTTTAATCTGTAGGCCACATCCTTACTACTCTTTGCGGGCCTGTACAGATCTCCCATCAGGGCCTTTTTACCCCTGCAGTTCCTTACCTCTACCTACGTGACCTCTTTCTAATGATTTGATTTCCACCTCTGTTCTGGTACCCCTGCTCTTTGTGATGTTTAAAGATGACTCGGATGAGGAAATGGAAGGGTTGCACACACCTCAAGTTAGACAGATAGCTCTCTCCTCACACATGCAAGATCCTGTCCCTGCTCCCACCACCCCATCCAGTCTGCCTGCTTTGGGCTGTGCTAACTTGACTGGTACTGACCACCCCATCCGGTCTGCCTCCTTTGGGCCGTGCTGACTCGACCGACTCGCATCCAGTACATGCATGGCCAGGGCTGTAACTTGAGACGTGGGGCTCAGACCATTCAGCCCATCAAGTCTGCTATGCTATACCATCATGACTGATTTGTGGCAGATGGAGTTATATCCCAGATAAGTGTGAGGTGGTTCATTTTGGTAGGTCAAATATGATGGCAGAATATAGTATTAATGGTAAGACTCTTGGCAGTGTGGAGGATCAGAGGGATCTTTGGGTCCGAGTCCATAGGACACTCAAAGCAGCTGCGCAGTTTGACTCTGTGGTTAAGACGGCATACGGTGTATTGGCCTTCACCAACCATGGGATTGAGTTTAGGAGCTGAGAGGTAATGTTGCAGCTATATAGGTCCCTGGTCAGACCCCACTTGGAGTACTGTGCTCAGTTCTGGTCGCCTCACTACAGGAAGGATGTGGAAACCATAGAAAGGGTGCAGAGGAGATTTACAAGGATGTTGCCTGAATTGGGGAGCATGCCTTATGAGAATAGGTTGAGTGAACTCGGCCTTTTCTCCTTGGAGCGACAGAGGATGAGAGGTGACCTGATAGAGGTGTGTAAGATGATGAGAAGCTTTTTCCCAGAGCTGAAATGGCTAACACGAGAAGGCAGGTGTTTGGAAGTAGGTACAGAGATGTCAGGGGTAAGATTTTTTTTTTTTTTTTTTTTATAAACACGCAGAGAGTGGTGAGTGCGTGGAATAGGCTGCTGGCAAAGGTGGTGGAGGCGAATACGATAGGGTCTTTTAAGAGACTCCTGGATAGGTTCCTGGAGCTTGGAAAAATAGAGAGCTATGGGTAACCCTAGGTAATTTCTAAGTTAAGGACATGTCTGGCATAGCATTGTGGGTCGAAGGGTCTGTATTGTGCTGTAGGTTTTCTATGGTTTTTCTGTTTCTATTTATTATCCCTCTCAATCCCATTCTCCTTTGACACCTTCAGTGATCAAGAACCAATCAACCTCTTCTTTAAATATACTCGATAACTTGTCTTGAAGAAGGGTCTTACCCTAAACATCAACTGTTTACTCTTCTGCAGATGCTGCCTGAGCTGCCGAGTTCCTCCAGCATTTTGTGTGTGTTGCTTTGGATTTTCAGTATCTGCAGATTTTCTCGTTTGTCAGTGACTTGGCCTCGACATTCGTCCCAATACCGATACCCAGCCACATCAGTACAGGCTGGGATCCAAACCCAGACATCTCTACCCTCCCCCATCCGGACACTCTGCTGACCCCGGGGGCCGAATAATCCGCTAATCATATGTTCGTTAAGCAAGGATGTTAATAAGATTAGTATTGAATACAGGACTCAGAATGAGATCTCACTAATACCCAACCATTCGCAAGTATTTGTTTCCGAATACTGTAACCTTCATTTCAACCTTTCCTGCGGTGCTCCAGAATTCCCGGGTTCCTTAGCGATCTCTCAGTTCACAGAACAATACTCCCTTTTGCAAGGCCGTGCAGTCTCATCTCCTTATACCTTCTTCACAAATTAATCTCCTGTCATCTTGGTCAAATTTAGTAACTCATTTTCAACAGGGTGTTGCCTCGTGTACAAGGAGCAGAGGGCACAGGGTGGGCACTGCCTGCTGTACAAGGAGCAGAGGAGTAATAGGGGTAATTCAGGACCCCATCACAGCAGAAATGAGGAGCTGGGACCTGCAACCTGCAGAAACTTCCCCCCAGGACAGGTTGTGCCTCAGAACAGAGTGCAGTGTTTCAAGGGAAGGATGATTTGAGCATGTCTTTTCCACCAAAGCAGCTTGGAATCTGCACATACAACCGCCCAGAAATTCGTGAGGAGGAAGCTGGCTGCCATGAACACTCAGTATATCCAAATGCTCTGCTAGTCCTGAGGTCAGGGTTAGGGTCAGTGTGCAGAGAGAGACACAAACAAGCTGACATAACAAATTCATCTTTATTGATTAAAATACCAACAAAATTGATTGAAATAGTAATTAAGAAAAGAGCCCAAGAGCTGGTAAGCAAAGAGCGATTGAGGAGACTCAATGTTACTGAAGATGCGATACATTTCTTGGCTTTGGGTACCAGTTCACTCACATGATGTGTCTGCGGTTCACCTGGGCAGTCCCAATCACACACTCGTTCACCTAGACAGGGATGGGTACCAGAAGAGAGGGTGAAATATTCCTGTTCCCCACTTCATGGACAATGACATTCAAGTTTAATGTCTTTGAGGTTCTGACGGGAAGATGGAGATATGGGGGGCTGGGTTTCCCCAGGCAGGAGACGTTAGACACTCTGCACCTCACCTATAATCCCTGGCATATCAGCGCAATCTTAGACTGCAGGTCATCTCATCTCTCCTGATTAGAAGCACTGCAACTAGAATCTCACTAACTCAGCTGAAAGGTGCAGTGAGCCACGTGGAGCCCAGCTCCTCAGATATTCCCGGAGGCTGCAGCAAACCCTCAGTGATCTGCTGACCCCTCCTCCATCCTGCAATCCAACCCAGATGCCGACAGAAGCTCCCCAATCCGTGTACCAGTCCCACTGCGGTGAAACGTTACAGCCCACGGCAGGGTAGTGATGATTACAGCTCAGGGTGTTGCAGTTCAGAGTTCAATGCTGGTGCCTTCTTGTAAGCACATTTCTGCCTGCTTCCTGCGACCGTGTGGGCTCTGGTTTCCTCTCAGTCCAAAGTTAATCAGTAATTTTAGGTTCTCTTATGATTAGGCCAAGGTTAAATTGGTGTGTTGCTAGGCAGCACACTTTATGGGCTGAAAGGATATGTTCTGTGCTGGATGAAAAGTCACCACAGCTTCCTCAGGCAGACATATAAATTTATTCCGAGATAACAGCACGGGAATGGGACCTTTTGACCCAACAAACCCACGTCGCTCATCTGCCCAACTAACCTGGTAATCCATTTGCCTTTGGACTGTGAGAAGAAATCACGGCACCCAGAGAAAACCCACACAGTCACTGGGGTGGGATGGGGGGGGGGAAATGAACATAAAAGCTCCTTATAGAGAGCTGTGAGAAATTAACTGACATTGCTAGTGTTCTACTGGTGTTACAGTAACCATGACACCAGTGTCACCTCGAATATCTTCCCCCCCCACCCCACCGTAATGGTGTTACAGTAACCATGACACCAGTGTCACCTCGAATATCTTCCCCCCCCACCCCACCGTAATGGTGTTACAGTAACCATGACACCAGTGTCACCTCGAATATCTTCCCCCCCCTCCCCACCGTAATGGTGTTACAGTAACCATGACACCAGTGTCACCTCGAATATCTTCCCCCCCACCCCACCGTAATGGTGTTACAGTAACCATGACACCAGTGTCAGCTCAAATACCTTCACCCCCCACCCCACCGTAATGGTGTTACAGTAACCATGACACCAGTGTCACCTCGAATACCTTCCCCCCCACCCCACCGTAATGGTGTTACAGTAACCATGACACCAGTGTCACCTCGAATATCTTCCCCCCCCACCCCACCGTAATGGTGTTACAGTAACCATGACACCAGTGTCATCTCAAATACCTTCACCCCCCCACCCCACCGTAATGGTGTTACAGTAACCATGACACCAGTGTCATCTCAAATACCTTCACCCCCCACCCCACCGTAATGGTGTTACAGTAACCATGACACCAGTGTCATCTCAAATACCTTCACCCCCATACCACTGTGACAGTGGTAGGGAAACCATGATACCAATGTCACCTCAAACACCTTCACCCCACAGCCTCTAAGCACTGCCAAATGTTTCCCAACTCACTTTAAACCTCTGCCCACTAGATTTAGGCTTCCCTCCCATCCACATTTCCTCATCATTTCAGAAACCTCTCCTGCTCGCTCATCAGTTTCCTTCACATCAGGAAAACATCCCCAGCCTACGCAAACTCTCTCACAACATCGCTGGCAACAACATGGGAAATCTCTTCTGCACACAGTCATTCAGAATCGGATTCACCACGATCTTTTCCACACTCTCCGGATTAATCACACCGTACACAGAGATTCAGAATCACATTCGTCACGATCTTTTCCACTCTCTCCGGATTAATCACACCGTACACAGTCATTCAGAATCACATTCGTCACGATCTTTTCCACTCTCTCCGGATTAATCACACCGTACACAGTCATTCAGAATCACATTCGTCACGATCTTTTCCACTCTCTCCGGATTAATCACACCGTACACAGTCATTCAGAATCACATTCGTCACGATCTTTTCCACTCTCTCCGGATTAATCACACCGTACACAGAGATTCAGAATCACATTCACCATGATCTTTTCCACTCTCTCGGGTTAGTCACATAGAAACATAAAACACCTCTAGCACAATATAGGCTTGTTGGGCCACAACGCTGTGTCGAACATGTCCTTACTTTAGAAATTATCTAGGGTTACCTATAACCCTCTATTTTTCTGAGCTCCATGTACCTGTCCAAGAGTCTCTTAAAAGACCCTATTGTATCCGTCTCCACCACCGTCACTGGCAGCCCATTCCTAGACACCCTATGTAAAAAACTTGGTCAGGTCAGTCGTCTGAGTGCTACTGGTACCATGGAGCACAGTACTACCTGTCGCATGGTCGGGTGGTCGGTGACTAAACAGGCTCCCCCCTCAGGCTTGCCTGCTGAGGAGGGTGGCTAGACACCCTGCAGGATGAGAAACAAGACCTGTCAAAGGGCAGATGAACCCTCTCGTAGGGTCAACGGCCATCTAGCAAACACGTGCCATGAAGTGTGAAAAGGGCATCCCTTGCATCGAAGCTTGGTCTGGCCATTCACTGCAACAGAACTTCCCCCAGCCGTCTTGGACCCCACCGTGCCGCTGGATCTGGGAGGGGATGTCGAGAGGGTAGGTCTGGACCTGTGAACCCCCCACTCACCTGAATCCATTCACACACACGCTGTTCTTTTCTGAGGAGTGGGGTGCCACCCCACTGACTGACTGAAAGGAACCATCATCATCCTATGGGATGGATAACCAGAAGTAGTAGCCAGAATGTAAAAAAACTTACCCCTGACATAACCTCTGTACCTACTTCCAACTGAGAACTGTGCCCTCCTGCTAGCCATTTCAGCCCTGGGAAAAAGCCTCTGATTATCCATATGATCAATGCCTCTCATCATCTTATACACCTCTATCAGGTCACCTCTCATCCTCCGTCTCTCCAAGGAGAAAAGGCTGAGTTCACTCAATCTGTTCTCATAAGGCATGCTCCCCAATCCAGGCAACATCCTTGTAAATCTCCTCTGCACCCTGTCTATGGTTTCCACGTCCTTCCTGCAGTGAGGCGACCAGAACTGAGTACATTATGCACAGTAGTTCAGCTGTGGAGCACAAAGGTTGGGATGTCAACATCTTGAGTTGCCAACACCTGTTCTCAGGGCTCTGATTGACAAAGCCCGTGAGCGATACACCTTCTTCACTGATTAGAAACACATTCCTGTACCCCTACAACTCTCAATGACATCAGTTTGTCAGAGTTAAATGCGCTGCTCTATGAGGGCATTCTTATCCTCTGTAATGAGTCAACCTATAGCCAGAGCAGAGGGCAACTTATTTTTTAATTCTTTCTTTCTTCTCATTTAATATTTGTATACCTGTGCACTTGTAATGCTTCTGTGACACTGCCATTTCCTTTGGGATCAATGAAGTATTGATCTGTGGCCCGTACCCCTGTTCACCTAGATCCTGTTGTAGCCCTGGTAACCTTTTCACCCTCTGCATCCTACCAGTTTTGCTATCGCCCACAGACCTCACGTTGCCACTCACATTCTCTCCCAAGCTGAGAACAGTTAGCCTACCTGACAGGCAAAACGCAAGGCATTCAGTGATTCACTGAAATTTTCTTCCAGAGGAGACACATTCACGAACATCAGCCTGCAAGATACAAGTTCCAATTACAATCCAATTCAGATCTGAGACAGTCACTTATGGAGTTTAATGCTAGATTTTCGGGACATTCTGGAGATAGTTTTGGATAATGGGCACTTGGCAAGAGCCAATTAAAAAAAAGTCAGGCTTAACTGGCGTGTCCAGGGTCCGAGCGGACAGGGTTAGGGTGGGGCAGCTTGAGGCTTCTGTGAGAAGAGGCGCAGGCCAGGTTGAGATTACTGTCAGATTTCTCGTTCTTTGTCTAATTAGAGCAGTCAGAATGGATCCAAGGTCTGTGATGTGCTCTTTATGGCAGATCTAGAGATCTGCAAGGCAGCGAGGGTATAAAGACCCTGATGAGAGTTACAACAGGAGTTAGACAAGGCAATGTTGCGATGGTCCTGGGGGATTTCAATGTGCAGATAGATTGGGAAAATCAGGTTGGTGCTGGATGCAAAGAGTGCCGAGATGGCTTTTTTAAGCAGCTCATGGTTGAGCCCTGTAGGGGCTCAGCTATCTGGAGTGGGTGCTCTCCAATGACCTAGATTTGAATAGGAAGCTTAAGGAACCCTTTGGAGACAGCAATCATGATATGATAGAATTCACCCTGCCATTTGAGAGGGAAGCACTTTTGAAATTTATTATTATTTTTATTCTTTCTTACTTCTGTTCTAATATTTGTAATCTATGACACTTTAATTTCCTTTGCGATCAGTAACTCATCTATCTACCTAAAGTGAAATGTTTCGATATTGCAGTGGAGTATAGAGATTTCAGAGGCTAGAGAGGCATTGGCCAAAGTTGTTTGGAAGGGGACACTAGCAGGGATGACGGCAGAGCAGCAACAGCTGGAATTTCTGGTAGCAATTTGGAAGGCACAGGATATATACATCTCAAAGATGAAGGATTCTAAAGGAAAGATGACACAACCATTGCTGACATGGGAAGTCGATGGCAACATAAAAGCCAAAGACAGGGAACATCATTAGTGGAAAAGTAGAATATTTTAAAAACCAACAGAAGGAAACTAAAAAAGCCATAAGAGATAAAATATGAAGGCAAGAGAGCTAATAATATCAGAGAGGATTCCAAAGGTTTTTCAAATATATAGTGTAAAAGTGAGGCAAGAGTGGATATCAGACCACTGGAAATGATGCTGAAGAGGTAGTAATGGCGGACAGGGAAATGCTAGATGAAGTGAATAAGTATTTTGTGTCAGTCTTCACTGTGGAAGACACAAGCAGTATACCAGAAGTTTGAGAGTGTCGGGGGCAGAAGTGTGTGCAGTTGCCATTACTAGGGAGAAGGGGCTTGGGAAACTGAAGATCTGAAGGTAGATTCATCACCTGGACCAGATGGAATACACCCCAGGGTTCTGAATGAGGTGGCTGAAGAGACTGTGGAAGCATTTCAAGAATCACTAAATTCAGGAAGGGTTCCGGACACAAAGAATAGGAATAAAGGGAGCTTTTTCAGATTGACTGCTGGTGTTCCGCTTCTTTTTACATTGCACGTCAATGACTTGGATGATGGAATTGAAGGCTTTGTGGACAGGTTTGCAGAAGATATGAGGAAAATGTGCAGTGTTGAGGAAACAGAAGGACTTAGACAGCTTTGGAGAATGGGCAAAGAAACAGCAGATTGAATAGTGACGGGAAGGAAGTGCACTTTGGTATGGGGGATAAAGGCATAGACTGTTTTCTCAACGGGAGAGAAATTTCAAAAATCCGAGGTGCAAAGAGCTTGAGTGACCCCATGAGGTTAATTTGCAGGTTGAGTCATACAAAGGCTCATACAATGAGTGTTTGATGGCTTTGGGCCTGTATTCACTGGAATTCAGAAGAATGAGAGAGAGGGGAAACCTATTGTTGAACCCTATCAAACATCGAAAGGCCTTGATAGGGTCGATGTGAAGAGGATGTTTCCTATTATGGGGGAGTCTACGACCAGAGGACAGGGCTTCAGAACAGAGGGACATCCATTTAGAGCAGAGATGAGGAGGAATTTCTTTAGCTGGAGGGTGGGAAATCTGTGGAATTCATTGCCACAGGCAGCTGTGGAGGCCGGGACACTGGGTGTATTTAAGGCAGAGATTGATAGGTCCTTGATTGGTCAAGATGTCAGTGCTTATGGGGTGAAGGCTGGAGAATGGTGCCAAGAGGAAAATGGAGCAGCCATGATACAGAGCTGCATCCTGCTCCTGTCTCTTATGATCTCGCATTGGGTCAACATCTTTCTAAAGGGAGACGATGAACATCTGAAAGTTAGGGTATATATTGGTACCAACAATATAGGTTAAAAAAAGGTCCTGAATAGAGAATATAGGGAGTTGGGCAGTAAGCTGAAAAGTAGGATTTTCAGGGTGGTAATCTCTGGATTGCCCCCTGCCCCACGTGCCAGTGAGGATGAATAGAATGATCTGGCTGGTGAATGAGTGGCAGAGGAATCAGTGCAGGGGCAGGGGATCAGATTTATAGATCATTGGGACTTCTTCAGGGGAAGATACAGCCCAAAGGACGGGTTACAGCTGAAGCCGAGGAAAACCAATGTCCTTGTGGGCAGGTTTGCCAGAGCTGTTGGGGAAGGTTTAAACGAATTTGACAGGGAGATGGGACCTGGAGCAATAGGTCAGAGGTTGGGAAGGCTGGTGTACAGGTGGATACAGTATGCAGTGAGACTCAGGAAGCACAGGCAGGCGATTAGGCAAAATTGCAGTCAGCGGATGAATTGAAGTGAAGTATCGGGAACAAGGGTGATGAACTTAGAGTCTGCGTGGGTCACTACATGGAGCTACAAGACTGTGACCGTTACAGAGGAAAGGGCAGGAACGGCTGCTGGATGTGCCAGGCTTTAGATGCTTCATACGTCTAAAGGGAGGGAGGTCAAAGAGGTGGGCAGTGGCATTGCCAATCAGGGATAGAACCACCGCTGCAGAAATGGAGGACGTCGTGGAGGGATCTTCTACTGAGTCAGTGAGGCAGCAGTCAGAAAGAGGAAGGGAGCAGTTAACTCCATTGGGAGTATTTGATAGACCACCCAATAGCAGCAGAGACTCTGGGAAACAGGTAACAGGTTGTCACGTGTGACTTCAATTTCCCGAATACCAATGGCAGCTCCTTGGCGGAAAAGGTTCAGATGGGGCAGAGTTTGTTAGGACTCCTGACACAATACGTAGACAGGCCGACGAGAGGAGAGGCCATTCTGCACCTGGTACCAAGCAATGAGGCACGTGGGACATCCGAACTCTCGGTGGGCGCAACTCACTGAGGATTGGAGAGGGATAGGAGCCGATGCTATGAGGAAGTATTTAATTGGCAAGGGGATATTATCATGTTGTTAGACAGGAGCCTGGGAGCATAAATTGGGAAAAGGTGCACCCAGGGAAATGTGGGGGTTCACAGCAACACACACAAAATGCTGGAGAAACTCAGCAGGTCAGGCAGCACCCATGGAAATGAATCAGTAGTTGATGTTTTGGGATAGTTTATTTCATCAGGACTGGAAAGGAAGGAGGCAGAGCCAGAATAAGAAGGGGGTGGGGGGGAAGGAGGACAAACTAGGAGACAGGTGGGTGGAGAAGGGGGATGGAGTAAAAAGCTGGGGGGGGCGACAGGGGGCAACAGGAGGAGGAATCCGATAGGAGAGGAGAGTGGACCACGGGAGAGACTGAAGGAAGACGAGTACCAGAGGGAGGTGATAGACAGGTGAGGAGAGGAGCTAAGACGTGATCCAAAGTGGAGAATGAAAGAAGAGAGAAGAGTAAGGGGAGAAATGATTAGAAATGAGAGAAATGTAAAAGATAGAACAAGGTGTTCCTGCTCCATCCTGAGGAGGGCATGGTCTGACTTGTCAGAATGAGACTGGGACTGGAATTAAAATGGTTTCCACTCAGGAAATCCTGCTTGATGCCCCACAAAACACTCCCCCGATCTATGACAGCTCTCACAATGGATGTGCAGGTTGTTAAGGGAGCACCTACAGGGGGGTCTGAGTAGGTTTCTCCTATTGAGGCAGGGAAAGGATGGTAGGGTGAAGGAATCATAGTTAGCAAGAGATGTCAACCATCTTGTCAAAGGAAGAAAGAAGCTTACAGTTTAGGAAGCAAGAACGGGGTCTTGGAAGTTTAGGAACAGGGTCTTAGAGAGTTAAAATGTAGCTAGGAAGGAGTTTGAGAATGGAGATAGAGCACAGAAACATAGAAAACCTACAGCTCAATACAGGCCCTTCGGTCCACAGAGTTGCGCTAAACGTGTCCCTACCTTAGAAATTACTAGGCTTACCCATAGCCCTCTATTTTTCTAAGCTCCGTGTACCTATCTAAAAGTCCCTTAAAAGACCCTATCGTATCCAACTCCACCACAGTTGCCAGAAGCCCATTCCACACACTCACCACTCTCTGAGTAAAAAACTTACCCTTGATGTACCTACTCCTCAGCACCTTAAACCTGTGTCCTCTTGTGGCAACCATTTCAGCCCTGGGAAAAAGCCTCTGACTATCCATACGATCAATGCCTCTCATCATCTTGTACATCTCTATCAGGTCACCTCTCATCCTCTGTCGCTCCAAGAAAAAAAGGCTGAGTTCACTCAACCTGTTCTCATAAGGCGTGCTCCCCAATCCAGGCAACATCCTTGTAGATCTCCTCTGCACCCTTTCTATGGTTTCCACATCCTTCCTGTAGTGAGGCGACCAGAGGATTTAGATAGAAGGGAACGTGAGAAGCGTCTGGCAAGTTGGATTGAAGAAAATGCCAAGGTGTTCTACACGTACATGAAGAACAGGATGACAAAAGCGAGGGGAAGCCCAGTCAGGTATAGAAGAGGGAACGAGCTCCTGCAGCTCGAGGAGGTAGCAGAGGACCTAATGAATACTTTGATACAGCATCCACCAATAACAGAGTAGAACAGCCTGAGCTGGAACTTTAGAAAAACACCTGGATAGACGTCCCTGGGGAGACAGAGGGAGAGATGTCAGGAAGAGGAGGAAAGAAATTCTGTAGTGTGACTTCACAGAACTTGGAAGGCGGCTGAAAAGCAGGACCTCCAGGATAGTTATCTCCGGTTTGTTTCCAGTTCCTCGTGCTGGTGAGGGCAGGAAGAGGGATATAGGGGATCTGAATGTGTGGCTGAGGAGCTGGTGCAGGGAGCAGGGATTTAGATTCTTAGACCACTGGGATTTGTTTTGGGGCAAGGATGAAAGGATGAATTGTACAGAAGGGACGGTTTGCATCTTAACAGGCGGGGGACCAGCGTTCTGGCAGGCAGGTTTGCCACTGCTACACAGGTATGTTTAAATTAAGTAATGGGGGGGGTGGGGGTGGAGAGGAAATATAAGGATGGAGTTAAAGGGAAAGAAAGAATAAGGAAAGTTAAGAAAGACAACAGAATTTACGGGGCAGAAAGCTCAGGAAGGGATCAGACAGTATGGCCAAGAGCAATAGGAATCGATGTGAAAGGTGAGGGGAGTAATGGATTAAAAGTATTGTATATGAATGCACGGAGTATAAGAAATAAAGTGGATGAGCTTGAGGCTCAGTTGGAAATTGGGAAGTATGATGTTGTGGGAATAACAGAGACATGGCCGCAAGAGGACCAGAGCCTGGGAAATGAATATTCAACGATATATGTCCTATCGAAAGGACAGACAGATTGGCAGAGGGGGTGGGGTGGCTCTGTTGGTGAGGAATGAAATTCAGTTACTTGTGAGGGGGGACATAGAATCAGGAAACGTAGAGTCAGTATGGATAGAACTGAGAAACTGTAAGGGCAAAAAGACCCTGATGGGAGTTATCTACAGGCCCCCAAACAGTAGCCTGGATATAGGATGCAAGTTGAATCAAGAGTTAAAATTAGCATGTCGCAAAGGTAATGCTACAGTTGTTATGGGGGATTTTAACATGCAGATAGACTGGGAAAATCAGGTTGGTACTGGATCACAAGAAAGGGAGTTTGTGGAGTGCCTCTGAGATGGATTCTGAGAGTAGCTTGTACTGGAGCCTACCAGGGAGAAGGCAATTCTGGATTTAGTGTTGTGTAATGATCCAGATTTGATCAGGGAACTTGAGGTAAAGGAACCATTAGGAGGTAGTGACCATAATATGATAAGTTTTAATCTACAATTTGAGAGGGAGAAGGGAAAATCGGAAGTGTCAGTATTACAGTTGAACAAAGGGGACTATGGAGCCATGAGGGAGGAGCTGGCCAAAGTTGACTGGAAAGATACCCTAGCAGGGATGACAGTGGAACAACAATGGCAGGTATTTCTGGGAATAATGCAGAAGGTGCAGGATCACTTCATTCCAAAGAGGAAGAAAGATTCTAAGGGGAGTAAGGGGCGACCGCGGCTGACAAGGGAAGTCAGGGACAGTATAAAAATAAAAGAGAAGTATAACATAGCAAAGATAAGCGGGAAGCCAGAGGATTGGGAAACTTTTAAAGAGCAACAGAAGATAACTAAAAAGGCAAGATGGGGAGAAAAGATGAGGTAGAAAGGTAAGCTAGCCAAAAATATAATGGAGGATAGTAAAAGCTTCTTTAGGTATGTGAAGAGGAAAAAAATAGTTAAGACCAAAATTGGGCCCTTGAAGAGAGAAACAGGTGAATTTATTATGGGGAACAAAGAAATGGCAGACAAGTCGAACAGATACTTTGGATCTGTCTTCACTAGGGAAAACACAAACAATCTCCCAGATGTAATAGTGGCCGGAGGACCTGGGGTAACGGAGGAACTGAAGGAGATTCACATTAGGCAGAAAATGGTGTTGGATAGACTGATGGGATTGAAGGCTGATAAATCCCCAGGGCCTGATGGTCTGTACCCCAGGGTACTTAAGGAGGTGGCTCTAGAAATCATGGTCGCATTGGTAATCATTTTCCAAATGTTCTATAGATTCAGGATCAATTCCTGTGGATTGGAGAGTAGCTAATGTTATCCCACTTTTTAAGAAAGGAGGGAGAGAGAAAACAGGGAATTATAGACCAGTTAGCCTGACATCAGCGGTGGGGAAGATGCTGGAGTTAATTATAAAAGATGAAATAGCAGCACATTTGGATAGCAGTAACAGGATCGGTCCAAGTCAGCATGGATTTACGAAGGGGAAATCGTGCTTGACTAATCTTCTGGAATTTTTTGAGGATGTAACTATGAAAATGGACAAGGGAGAGCCAGTGGATGTAGTGTACCTGGACTTTCAGAAAGCCTTTGATAAGGTCACACATAGGAGATTAGTGGGCAAAATTGGAGCACATGGTATAGGGGGTAGGGTACTGACATGGATAGAAAATTGGTTGGCAGACAGGAAACAAAGAGTAGTGATTAACGGGTCTCTTTCAGAATGGCAGGCGGTGACGAGTGGGGTACCGCAGGGTTCAGTGCTGGGACCGCAGCTGTTTACAATATACATTAATGATTTAGATGAAGGGATTAAAAGTAACATTAGCAAATTTTCAGATGACACAAAGCTGGGTGGCAGTGTGAAATGTGCGGAGGATGTTGAGATAATGCAGGATGACTTGGACAGGCCGGGTGAGTGGGCAGGTGCAGTTTATTGTGGGTAAGTGTGAGGTTATCCACTTTGGTGACAAGAACAGGAAGGCAGATTACTATCTGAATGGTGTCAAGTTAGGAAAAGGGGAAGTACAATGAGATCTGGGTGTCCTTGTTCATCAGTCACTGAAAGTAAGCATGCAGGTACAGCAGGCAGTGAAGAAAGCTAATGGCATGTTGGCCTTCATAACAAGGGGAGTTGAGTATAGGAGCAAAGAGGTCCTTCTGCAGTTGTACAGGGCCCTGGTGAGACCACACCTGGAGTATTGTGTACAGCTTTGGTCTCCAAATTTGGGGAAGTACATGCTTGCTATTGAGGGAGTGAAGCGGAGGTTCATGAGGCTAATTCCCAGGATGGCGGGACCGTCATATGTTGAAAGATTGGAGCGACTGGGCTTGTATACACTGGAATTTAGAACGATGAGAGGGGATCTGATTGAAACATATAAGATTATTAAGGGATTGGACACGCTGGAGGCAGGAAACATGTTCCCGATGTTGGGGGAGTCCAGAACCAGAGGCCACAATTTGAGAATGAGGGGTAGGCCATTTAGAACGGAGTTGAGGAAAAACTTTTTCACCCAGAGAGTGGTGGATCTGTGGAATGCTCTGCCCCAGAAGGCACTGGAGGCCAATTCTGTGGATGCTTTCAAGAAAGTTAGATAGAGCTCTTAATGATAGCAGAGCCAAGGGATATGGGGAGAAGGCAGGAACTGGATACTGATTGTGGATGATCAGCCATGATCACAGTGAGTGGCGGTGCTGGCTCGAAGGGCCAAATGGCCTACTCCTGCACCTATTGTCTATTGTCCCCAAGTCTGCACAGGACATACCCCATGGAAAACAAGGGGGGGAGATGTCTCCGGTGCTGGACAGGATATATCCCATGGGAAACGTGGGGAGAGATTGCTGAACCTTTGTCAATGACTTTGCGTCCTCAATGGCCAGAATGGTATATAACTGTACCAGATGATCGCAGGGTGGCAAATGTTAGTTCTTTGTTCAAGAAATTTAATAAAGATACTCCTGAAAATTATAGACCAATGAATCTTATGACAGTAGTGGGCAAACTCTTCTTGGAAACTAGATTAACCAGGATTTGTGGAAGGATTCAGGATCGTCAGCATGGGAGGTTGCACCTCACCACCATGAGGATTTGTAACGCGCAGAGGTGAAGTTAGAGCCATGGATATGGTATAATCGGATTTTGTTCTCAGGGAGTCCTGAGGCATGGGACCCAGAGAAACTTGGTCATGTATTCAGAATTGGTTTGCCCAGAGAATGGTGGTATCGGTGTAGTGCTTGCTGCCTGTGACCAGTGGGGTTCTACAGGGTTTGTTCTGGGGCTCCTTTTTATTGACTTGGATGAGGAAGTGAAAGGATGGGTTCGCAAATTTGTAGATGACATGAAAGTTGGTTGAGGGGTGTCGTAGGTTACGACGGTATTAACAGGATGTAAAGCTGGACTGAGACGTGGCAGAATGGAGTTCAAACTGGAAAAGTGTGAAGTGATTCACTCTGGAGATTTGAATTTGAAGAGCGGGTTAATGGCAGGATTTGTAGCATGTGCAGCAACAGTGGGACATGGCCACCACAGGTACAAAGAGGGGACAGCTTACACTTTGGAGTTGCCTCCCAAACTGTTCTGCAGGAGATATGTCAGCTTACTGCTCCGGTAGGGAATGTGAGACTCCTGGAAAACAGAACGAGTGGGAGGGGTGTCAGTACATTCATCCAAAATACACACCGCACCACAGTCCTGCAAGAGTCAGTCCCCGCAGCCACAGACTAACCCTCCAGCACCCAGAGCTGTCCTGGTAAAGAGTCCACAGGGAGGGAACGTGTCAGGGAGCAGGGGGCTGACCCCAACACACCGCACCACACTCCTGTAAGTAGTCAGTCGCTGCTGCCACTGTCTACTTCACTTGCACAAATGCCCAGCAGAATCGTCCAATCATCCACTGTCATAGCTACGAGCAGCAACAGCACAGGATCTGGAAGCAGAGTTTAAACAGGCAGCCACAGACCATCAGACAGCGAGTATAATCAGTACAGATTGACTCCCACACAATATTCTTTAATCGTCCACTGTCCCAGCTAAACAACACACTATCAAACAGCGAGTATAATCAGTACAGATCGGTAAACTCCCACACAATGTTCTTTAATCGTCCACTGTCCCAGCTAAACAACACACTATCAGACAGCGAGTATAATCAGTACAGATCGGTAAACTCCCACACAATGTTCTTTAATCGTCCACTGTCCCAGCTAAACAACACACTATCAAACAGCGAGTATAATCAGTACAGATCGGTAAACTCCCACACAATGTTCTTTAATTATCCACTGTCCCAGCTACAAACACACTATCAAACAGTGAGTACAATCAGTACAGATCGGTAAACTCCCACACAATGTTCTTTAATTATCCACTGTCCCAGCTACAAACACACTATCAAACAGCGAGTATAATCAGTACAGATCGGTAAACTCCCACACAATGTTCTTTAATTATCCACTGTCCCAGCTACAAACACACTATCAAACAGCGAGTATAATCAGTACAGATCGGTAAACTCCCACACAATGTTCTTTAATTATCCACTGTCCCAGCTACAAACACACTATCAAACAGCGAGTACAATCAGTACAGATCGGTAAACTCCCACACAATGTTCTTTAATTATCCACTGTCCCAGCTAAACAACACACTATCAAACAGTGAGTACAATCAGTACAGATCGGTAAACTCCCACACAATGTTCTTTAATTATCCACTGTCCCAGCTAAACAACACACTATCAAACAGTGAGTACAATCAGTACAGATCGGTAAACTCCCACACAATGTTCTTTAATTATCCACTGTCCCAGCTACAAACACACTATCAAACAGTGAGTACAATCAGTACAGATCGGTAAACTCCCACACAATGTTCTTTAATTATCCACTGTCCCAGCTACAAACACACTATCAAACAGTGAGTACAATCAGTACAGATCGGTAAACTCCCACACAATGTTCTTTAATTATCCACTGTCCCAGCTAAACAACACACTATCAAACAGCGAGTACAATCAGTACAGATCGGTAAACTCCCACACAATGTTCTTTAATTATCCACTGTCCCAGCTACAAACACACTATCAAACAGTGAGTACAATCAGTACAGATCGGTAAACTCCCACACAATGTTCTTTAATTATCCACTGTCCCAGCTACAAACACACTATCAAACAGTGAGTACAATCAGTACAGATCGGTAAACTCCCACACAATGTTCTTTAATTATCCACTGTCCCAGCTACAAACACACTATCAAACAGTGAGTACAATCAGTACAGATCGGTAAACTCCCACACAATGTTCTTTAATTATCCACTGTCCCAGCTACAAACACACTATCAAACAGTGAGTACAATCAGTACAGATCGGTAAACTCCCACACAATGTTCTTTAATTATCCACTGTCCCAGCTACAAACACACTATCAAACAGTGAGTACAATCAGTACAGATCGGTAAACTCCCACACAATGTTCTTTAATTATCCACTGTCCCAGCTACAAACACACTATCAAACAGTGAGTACAATCAGTACAGATCGGTAAACTCCCACACAATGTTCTTTAATTATCCACTGTCCCAGCTACAAACACACTATCAAACAGTGAGTACAATCAGTACAGATCGGTAAACTCCCACACAATGTTCTTTAATTATCCACTGTCCCAGCTACAAACACACTATCAAACAGTGAGTACAATCAGTACAGATCGGTAAACTCCCACACAATGTTCTTTAATTATCCACTGTCCCAGCTACAAACACACTATCAAACAGTGAGTACAATCAGTACAGATCGGTAAACTCCCACACAATGTTCTTTAATTATCCACTGTCCCAGCTACAAACACACTATCAAACAGTGAGTACAATCAGTACAGATCGGTAAACTCCCACACAATGTTCTTTAATTATCCACTGTCCCAGCTACAAACACACTATCAAACAGTGAGTACAATCAGTACAGATCGGTAAACTCCCACACAATGTTCTTTAATTATCCACTGTCCCAGCTACAAACACACTATCAAACAGTGAGTACAATCAGTACAGATCGGTAAACTCCCACACAATGTTCTTTAATTATCCACTGTCCCAGCTAAACAACACACTATCAAACAGCGAGTATAATCAGTACAGATCGGTAAACTCCCACACAATGTTCTTTAATTATCCACTGTCCCAGCTACAAACACACTATCAAACAGTGAGTACAATCAGTACAGATCGGTAAACTCCCACACAATGTTCTTTAATCGTCCACTGTCCCAGCTACAAACACACTATCAAACAGTGAGTACAATCAGTACAGATCGGTAAACTCCCACACAATGTTCTTTAATTATCCACTGTCCCAGCTACAAACACACTATCAAACAGTGAGTACAATCAGTACAGATCGGTAAACTCCCACACAATGTTCTTTAATTATCCACTGTCCCAGCTAAACAACACACTATCAAACAGCGAGTATAATCAGTACAGATCGGTAAACTCCCACACAATGTTCTTTAATTATCCACTGTCCCAGCTACAAACACACTATCAAACAGCGAGTACAATCAGTACAGATCGGTAAACTCCCACACAATGTTCTTTAATTATCCACTGTCCCAGCTAAACAACACACTATCAAACAGTGAGTACAATCAGTACAGATCGGTAAACTCCCACACAATGTTCTTTAATTATCCACTGTCCCAGCTACAAACACACTATCAAACAGTGAGTACAATCAGTACAGATCGGTAAACTCCCACACAATGTTCTTTAATTATCCACTGTCCCAGCTACAAACACACTATCAAACAGCGAGTACAATCAGTACAGATCGGTAAACTCCCACACAATGTTCTTTAATTATCCACTGTCCCAGCTACAAACACACTATCAAACAGTGAGTACAATCAGTACAGATCGGTAAACTCCCACACAATGTTCTTTAATTATCCACTGTCCCAGCTACAAACACACTATCAAACAGCGAGTATAATCAGTACAGATCGGTAAACTCCCACACAATGTTCTTTAATCGTCCACTGTCCCAGCTACAAACACACTATCAAACAGCGAGTACAATCAGTACAGATCGGTAAACTCCCACACAATGTTCTTTAATTATCCACTGTCCCAGCTACAAACACACTATCAAACAGTGAGTACAATCAGTACAGATCGGTAAACTCCCACACAATGTTCTTTAATTATCCACTGTCCCAGCTAAACAACACACTATCAAACAGTGAGTATAATCAGTACAGATCGGTAAACTCCCACACAATGTTCTTTAATTATCCACTGTCCCAGCTACAAACACACTATCAAACAGCGAGTACAATCAGTACAGATCGGTAAACTCCCACACAATGTTCTTTAATTATCCACTGTCCCAGCTACAAACACACTATCAAACAGCGAGTATAATCAGTACAGATCGGTAAACTCCCACACAATGTTCTTTAATTATCCACTGTCCCAGCTAAACAACACACTATCAAACAGTGAGTACAATCAGTACAGATCGGTAAACTCCCACACAATGTTCTTTAATTATCCACTGTCCCAGCTACAAACACACTATCAAACAGTGAGTACAATCAGTACAGATCGGTAAACTCCCACACAATGTTCTTTAATTATCCACTGTCCCAGCTACAAACACACTATCAAACAGCGAGTATAATCAGTACAGATCGGTAAACTCCCACACAATGTTCTTTAATTATCCACTGTCCCAGCTAAACAACACACTATCAAACAGTGAGTACAATCAGTACAGATCGGTAAACTCCCACACAATGTTCTTTAATTATCCACTGTCCCAGCTACAAACACACTATCAAACAGTGAGTACAATCAGTACAGATCGGTAAACTCCCACACAATGTTCTTTAATTATCCACTGTCCCAGCTAAACAACACACTATCAAACAGCGAGTATAATCAGTACAGATCGGTAAACTCCCACACAATGTTCTTTAATTATCCACTGTCCCAGCTACAAACACACTATCAAACAGTGAGTACAATCAGTACAGATCGGTAAACTCCCACACAATGTTCTTTAATCGTCCACTGTCCCAGCTACAAACACACTATCAAACAGTGAGTACAATCAGTACAGATCGGTAAACTCCCACACAATGTTCTTTAATTATCCACTGTCCCAGCTACAAACACACTATCAAACAGTGAGTACAATCAGTACAGATCGGTAAACTCCCACACAATGTTCTTTAATTATCCACTGTCCCAGCTAAACAACACACTATCAAACAGCGAGTATAATCAGTACAGATCGGTAAACTCCCACACAATGTTCTTTAATTATCCACTGTCCCAGCTACAAACACACTATCAAACAGCGAGTACAATCAGTACAGATCGGTAAACTCCCACACAATGTTCTTTAATTATCCACTGTCCCAGCTAAACAACACACTATCAAACAGTGAGTACAATCAGTACAGATCGGTAAACTCCCACACAATGTTCTTTAATTATCCACTGTCCCAGCTACAAACACACTATCAAACAGTGAGTACAATCAGTACAGATCGGTAAACTCCCACACAATGTTCTTTAATTATCCACTGTCCCAGCTACAAACACACTATCAAACAGCGAGTACAATCAGTACAGATCGGTAAACTCCCACACAATGTTCTTTAATTATCCACTGTCCCAGCTACAAACACACTATCAAACAGTGAGTACAATCAGTACAGATCGGTAAACTCCCACACAATGTTCTTTAATTATCCACTGTCCCAGCTACAAACACACTATCAAACAGCGAGTATAATCAGTACAGATCAGTAAACTCCCACACAATGTTCTTTAATCGTCCACTGTCCCAGCTACAAACACACTATCAAACAGCGAGTACAATCAGTACAGATCGGTAAACTCCCACACAATGTTCTTTAATCGTCCACTGTCCCAGCTACAAACACACTATCAAACAGTGAGTACAATCAGTACAGATCGGTAAACTCCCACACAATGTTCTTTAATTATCCACTGTCCCAGCTACAAACACACTATCAAACAGTGAGTACAATCAGTACAGATCGGTAAACTCCCACACAATGTTCTTTAATTATCCACTGTCCCAGCTAAACAACACACTATCAAACAGTGAGTATAATCAGTACAGATCGGTAAACTCCCACACAATGTTCTTTAATTATCCACTGTCCCAGCTACAAACACACTATCAAACAGCGAGTACAATCAGTACAGATCGGTAAACTCCCACACAATGTTCTTTAATTATCCACTGTCCCAGCTACAAACACACTATCAAACAGCGAGTATAATCAGTACAGATCGGTAAACTCCCACACAATGTTCTTTAATTATCCACTGTCCCAGCTAAACAACACACTATCAAACAGTGAGTACAATCAGTACAGATCGGTAAACTCCCACACAATGTTCTTTAATTATCCACTGTCCCAGCTACAAACACACTATCAAACAGTGAGTACAATCAGTACAGATCGGTAAACTCCCACACAATGTTCTTTAATTATCCACTGTCCCAGCTACAAACACACTATCAAACAGCGAGTATAATCAGTACAGATCGGTAAACTCCCACACAATGTTCTTTAATTATCCACTGTCCCAGCTAAACAACACACTATCAAACAGTGAGTACAATCAGTACAGATCGGTAAACTCCCACACAATGTTCTTTAATTATCCACTGTCCCAGCTACAAACACACTATCAAACAGTGAGTACAATCAGTACAGATCGGTAAACTCCCACACAATGTTCTTTAATTATCCACTGTCCCAGCTAAACAACACACTATCAAACAGCGAGTATAATCAGTACAGATCGGTAAACTCCCACACAATGTTCTTTAATTATCCACTGTCCCAGCTACAAACACACTATCAAACAGTGAGTACAATCAGTACAGATCGGTAAACTCCCACACAATGTTCTTTAATTATCCACTGTCCCAGCTACAAACACACTATCAAACAGTGAGTATAATCAGTACAGATCGGTAAACTCCCACACAATGTTCTTTAATTATCCACTGTCCCAGCTACAAACACACTATCAAACAGTGAGTATAATCAGTACAGATCGGTAAACTCCCACACAATGTTCTTTAATTATCCACTGTCCCAGCTACAAACACACTATCAAACAGCGAGTATAATCAGTACAGATCGGTAAACTCCCACACAATGTTCTTTAATTATCCACTGTCCCAGCTACAAACACACTATCAAACAGCGAGTATAATCAGTACAGATCGGTAAACTCCCACACAATGTTCTTTAATCGTCCACTGTCCCAGCTACAAACACACTATCAAACAGTGAGTATAATCAGTACAGATCGGTAAACTCCCACACAATGTTCTTTAATCGTCCACTGTCCCAGCTACAAACACACTATCAAACAGTGAGTATAATCAGTACAGATCGGTAAACTCCCACACAATGTTCTTTAATTATCCACTGTCCCAGCTAAACAACACACTATCAAACAGCGAGTATAATCAGTACAGATCGGTAAACTCCCACACAATGTTCTTTAATTATCCACTGTCCCAGCTACAAACACACTATCAAACAGTGAGTACAATCAGTACAGATCGGTAAACTCCCACACAATGTTCTTTAATTATCCACTGTCCCAGCTACAAACACACTATCAAACAGTGAGTACAATCAGTACAGATCGGTAAACTCCCACACAATGTTCTTTAATTATCCACTGTCCCAGCTACAAACACACTATCAAACAGCGAGTATAATCAGTACAGATCGGTAAACTCCCACACAATATTCTTTACGCTAAGGAGTTGCTGTGACCTTGGAACATGAAAACACAGATCAGTACAGTGGAAGAACAGACCTTCGGCCCACAATGTTGTGTGGAACTGATTAAATTAGTAATCGGAGGGCCATCTAAACTAATCCCCTCTGCCAGCACAATCTCCGTATCCACCCCTCTCCCTCACGTTCACGTACTTATCCAAATGTCTCTAAACACAAGAGATTGCACAGGTGCTGGGGCAGCACATACAGTTCAACTACACACACCTAAACGTCTCTAATGTTCTGCCTCTACCACCACCCAGACAGCGCATTCCAGGCACGCACCACTCCGTGTAAAAACACTTGCCTCTCGCATCTCCTGTGAAATTCTGCCTCCCAGCTACAATGCATGCCCTCTGGAATTAGACATTTCAACCCTGGGGTAAAGATACCGTCTGTCTACGTCTCTCTTAATCTTATGAACCTCCATCAGATCCCCCCTTCACCTCCGCCACTCCAGAGAAGTCAACCCAGCTTTGTTGAATCTCTCATCTTAGCACATGCCCTGGATCCTGGTGAAGCTGGTCTGCAAGGGGAAAGGGAGAAGGGAACGCTCCAGACTGGACCGGCGGATGAGAGACAAACAAACCCAACCCACCGTCGCGCTGTGCCTTACCTTGTTGGAGAGCGACATGAAAACACGTCCGAGGCAGGAGAGGCTTGTGTTGATCGCCAGAGCCTCGCGGAGGCGTTCACCTTTCGACTGCGATTTAGTCAGGCGCTCACTGCCTGCCAAGTCCACTAGACACAGGGTTGCTAGGAAAGTGTAAAACAGCAGAGTGAGCAGAAGCTCCAGCACTGCACGTCGCCCGGGGCAGCTCCAGGAGGCAAAATGGAGACGGGTACCTGAAGCGAGCTGAGTGGCGTGTACTTTGAGCAGGGAAACGCCAGGACACATCACCTGTGGGAGGTGCCCAGGAAGCTGCAACCACTCAGAGTCAGGATGAGAAATGGCTCTGGGCTCTGCTTCACCTCCTTCCCCGATGATTTCCAGCCTGGGTGGACAGGGCCGTGACTGCAACGTGGGAACAGCAGGGTACAGAGTTTGCCATGCACCATTAAGTACGCCACAGGCCACGGACTGAGGAGGAAATAATTCATTTGCTGAGTCTGTGTTCTGGGGTGATTCAGGTTAGCCAGCATTGTCAGAGTAGCAACACTGGACACAGTAATTTGCCACGTCTTTGCACTCCCACTGGTTCACCCTCATTGCCGGAGAAGACAGATTTAGGGAGTGCTCAGTTCTGGTCGGCTCATTATTAGGAAGGACATGGAAGCTTCAGAGAAGGTGCAGAGGAGATTTACCAGGAATAGAGAGCATCTTTTCTGAAGTAACTGAGCTTTGACTCGCGACCAATTCGGACATCAGAAATTTGAAAGGAGGAGATTTGACCAAGTAGAAAGAGGCAGCGTCTGATCGCGGCAGCGTAGTACAGCCCTAACCAGCGACCAGTCAGTGTTTGGGATTGATCAGTGAGAGCAAATTAAAGGGAAGCTGAGGCAAATGCAGCGGCCATCATGAGTGGACAGAGATAGAGTGATGGTCCTGAGTCTTTAAGCTCTTCGAGGCTTCAGTCAGAGAATGCTGGAAAAGGAGAAAAGCTCAAGGGTCCCTGACAACTGCAAGGAGTACATCCAGCTGCAGCTTCTATCAAACCGTGTCAAGGAGCTGGAGCTGGAGCTGGATGAGCTCCAGATCATTCAGAGGCTGAAGGGGTGATAGACAGGACATACAGAGAGTTAGTTACACCCAGGGTGCAGGACACGGCAAACTGGGCGACAGTCAGGACGGGAAAAAGGGCTAAGGAGCCAGTGTAGTGTAGCCCTGTGGCCATTTTCCTCAACAGATAAACCACTTTACATACTGTCAGGGTGAGATGACCAAACAGAGGAAAGTCACAGTGGTCGGGTGTCTGGCACCGAGTCTGCCTCTGTGACTCAGAAGGGAGGGGAGGAGAAGAGAAGAGGAGAGCTGTGGTGATAGGGGATTCATCAGTTAGGAGAATGGACAGGAGCTTCTGTGGGTGGGAACGAGACTCCCAGATGGTATATTGCCTCCCAGATGCCAGGATCATAGTCATATTCGTACTTTATTGATCCTGGGGGAAATTGGTTTTCGTTACAGTTGCACCATAAATAATAAATAGTAATAAAACCATAAATAGTTAAATAGTAATATGTAAGCTATGCCAGTAAATTATGAAATAAGTCTGGGACCAGCCTATTAGCTCAGGGTGTCTGACCCTCCAAGGGAGGAGTTGTAAAGTTTGATGGCCACAGGCAGGAATGAATTCCTATGATGCTCTGTGCTGCATCTCGGTGGAGATCCAAGACATCTTGGACTGAGTCTGCAGTAGGAAGCAGAACAGCCAGAGATCATGGCTAACGTGGGTACCAATGACATGGGTAGGACAAGTGACGAGATTCTGCAGAGGGAGTCAGGTGCCAAGTTAAAGGGTAGGACCTACAGAACAGCCAGAGATTGTGGTCCATGTGGATACCAATGACTTGGGTAGGACGAGTGTAAAGTGTAAGGTGAGAAGTTTAAGTTGAAACTTCTTCACTCAGAGGGTCGTGAGAGTGCGGAATGAACTGCCAGCACAAGTGGTGCATGCGAGCTCGATTTCAACGCTAAGAGAAGTTTGGATAGGTACATGGATGGCTGAGATATGGGAGGGTGATAGTCCTGAAGCAGGTCAATGGGAGTAGGCAGTTTGAATGGTTTTGGCATGGAGTAGATGGGCTGAAAGGCCTGTTTCTGTGCTGTACTTCTCTATGACTCTCAGATAGGTTTAACAAGCTTGGCATTTACTCTTTGGAGTGAGGCAGGTTGAGAGGGGACTTGAGAGAGGTGTACCGGATGATAAGAGGTATAGATCGAGTGAGCAGCCAGAGACTTTTTCCCAGGGTGAAAATGACTAATACGACGCCTCATAATTGTAAGGTGCTTGGGGGAAAGTATTGCCGGGGGGGGGGGGTGGAATGTCCGAGGTAAGTTGTTGTTTTAATACAGAGTGGCTGGTGCATGGAACACCCTGCCCGGGTGCTGGTAGAGGCAGGTACATTAGGGGCATTTAAGAAGATAAGAACATGGATGAAAGAAAAACAAAGGGTGATGTGAGAGGGGAGGGGGAGATTAATTTTAGAGTCAGTCAAAAAGCTGGCACAACATCGTGTGCTGAATAATCCTGCACCTGCTTCCAGCGTGGAAACGAGCACTGGATTATTCTGTAGTGTGATCAGGCAGCACTCAGCCACATTCAGAGTGGGATAAATAACTGAGCAAGTAACGGAGAGGGACTGGGAGAAAAAAGAAACTCATGATGAATGAGCAGTGGAAATGGGTGTTTCTGGCCACTGTGGCCTCGAAAGCAGAAATGACAACAGCCACCATCCATCAGCCAACTCAATGACAAATGCTTCAGTTACTCAATGACAGATGGTTCGATTACTCAATGACAGATGGCTCTGTTGAAGCCATCCATCAGAACTGGTTCGATTGAACCACTCATCAGAACTCAATGACCGATAGTTCGGTTTCTCAATGACAGATGGTTCGGTTTCTCAATGACAGATGGTTCGGTTTCTCAATGACAGATGGTTCGATTGACCATCCATCAGAACTCAATGACAGATGGTTCGATTGACCATCCATCAGAACTCAATGACAGATGTATGACTGATAGTTTGGTTTCTCAATGACATATGGTTCGGTGGAACCATCCATCAGAACTCAATGACAGATGGTTCGGTTGAACCATCCATCAGAACTCAATGACAGATGGTTCGGTTTCTCAATGACAGATGGTTCGATATGAACCATCCATCAGAACTCAATGACAGATGGTTCGGTTGAACCATCCATCAGAACTCAATGACAGATGGTTCGATTTCTCAATGACAGATGGCTCGATTTCTCAATGACAGATGGCTCGGTTTCTCAATGACAGATGGTTCGGTTTCTCAATGACAGATGGTTCGGTTTCTCAATGACCGATGGTTCGGTTTCTCAATGACCGATGGTTCGGTTTCTCAATGACAGATGGTTCGGTTTCTCAATGACAGATGGTTCGGTTTCTCAATGACAGATGGTTCGATTACTCAATGACAGATGGTTCGATTGACCATCCATCAGAACTCAATGACAGATGTATGACTGATAGTTCGGTTTCTCAATGACATATGGTTCGGTGGAACCATCCATCAGAACTCAGTGACAGATGGTTCGGTTGAACCATCCATCGGAACTCAATGACAGATGGTTCGGTTTGTCAATGACAGATGGTTCGGTGGAACCATCCATCAGAACTCAATGACAGATGGTTCGGTGGAACCATCCATCAGAACTCAATGACAGATGGTTCGGTTGAACCATACATCAACACTCAATGACAGATGGTTCGATATGAACCATCCATCAGAACTCAATGACAGATTGTTCGGTTTCTCAATGACAGATGGCTCGGTTTCTCAATGACAGATGGCTCGGTTTCTCAATGACCGATGGTTCGGTTTCTCAATGACCGATGGTTCGGGTTCTCAATGACAGATGGTTCGGGTTCTCAATGACAGATGGTTCGGGTTCTCAATGACAGATGGTTCGGTTTCTCAATGACAGATGGTTCGGTTTCTCAATGACAGATGGTTCGGTTGAACCATCCATCAAAACTCAATGACAGATGGTTTGGTTTCTCAATGACAGATTGTTCGGTTTCTCAATGACAGATGGTTCGATTGACCATCCATCAGAACTCAATGACAGATGGTTTGGTTGAACCATCCATCAGAACTCTATGATAGATGGTTCGGTTTCTCAATGACAGATGGTTCGATTGACCATCCATCAGAACTCAATGACAGATGGTTCGGTTTCTCAATGACAGATGGTTCAGTTTCTCAATGACCGATGGTTCGATATGAACCATCCATCAGAACTCAATGACAGATGGTTCGGTTTCTCAATGACCGATGGTTCGATATGAACCATCCATCAGAACTCAATGACAGATGGTTCGGTTTCTCAATGACAGATGGTTCAGTTTCTCAATGACAGATGGTTCGGTTTCTCAATGACAGATGGTTCGGTTGAACCCACGCACAATGGGGTAGATACTCACACGTGCACTGCAGACCATGGGCAGAATCCGTCCCTTCTACGTGCAGCTGGAAGACACTGTGGCTTCGCGAAGAGTGATCATTCATCGCGGTTTTCGCCACTGATCGGTTAGCTTTTGCAATGGCAATCAGTTTGTAGACCTGCGGGGAGAGCAAAGAGCACTTTCACACCAGAACCCAACCACCCACCCCACTGCATCAGTCTCACCATGGAGGTGTTGAACAGTTGAACGAGCAGAGAGCACAAAGAGGAGGTTATTGTGCTCCTGACCCCATTCTGCTGTGCTCACCTGTGACTCTATTCCACTCAATGTAGTGGTCATAGGGTGAACCAGAGCAATGTACAGATTTGATTTTTATTTTAGCGATCCAGTGTGGCGTAGGCCCTTCTGGCCATTCGAGCCACACTGCTCTCCCAGCCCCCAACAACCCCAATTAACCCTAACCTAATCATGGAACGAGTTACAATGACCAATTAAGCCACCAGGAACGTGTTTGAACTGTGGAAGGAAAGTGGAGAAACCCCACTCATTCCATGGGAGGGCAGGGCACACAGAAACTCCTTACGGAACGGGGCCGGGACTGAAGCCCGAGCTGCAGCTCAGTGTTTGGGGGCAGTGACCAGGCCAGCAGCGGATATGGACACCACGAGCCGCCCAGTGCCTCAGAGACAATGTTCTGTACAACACCCGACCTGTGCTGTGGGAGGAGAAAGGACAGAACACACAAGCAATGCTGGACGGATGGCAGAGATACACACCTCCTCCTGTGTCTCAACACCGACGTACTTGAGGTTCGTCACGTGGAGCTGCTGGTTGGTGCTGCTCAGCTGCTTGATCTCATACTCAACGCTCTTCTCCGGCTTTCTGACCAGCAGGTCGCGGATCGTTTCATTGTAGATCTCCAGAAAGCTGACAGTGAATTTGTACTGAAAACGATAGACAGCACTCACAAATAACAAACTTAAGGCCATTAATAATCTAATCATTCACAGAACACAAACCGGCTCTTCAGCCCATCTAGTTCATGCCCTAGTAATGTGTCTCGTCCCATCGACCGTGGCACTTCATACCCCTCCCATGCATGTACCCATCTCACACGCTGGCATCTTGCTCCACACTCGCAGCACCCTCTGAGTGACAAAGTTTCCCAACACGTTCACTTAAACATTTCCACTCAGTTCTTTAGGTATGTGAAGAGGAAAAGATTAGTTAAGACCAAAGTTGGGCCCTTGAAGACAGAAATGGGTGAAATTATTATGGGGAACAAAGAAATGGCAGACTAGCTTAACAGCTACTTTGGATCTGTCTTCACTAGGGAAGACACAAACAATCTCCCAGATGTAATAGTGGCCGGAGGACCTAGGGTAACGGAGGAACTGAAGGAGATTCACATTAGGCAGAAAATGGTGTTGGATAGACTGATGGGACTGAAGGCTGATAAGTCCCAGGGCCTGATGGTCTGCACCCCAGGGTACTTAAGGAGGTGGCTCTAGAAATCATGGATGCATTGGTAATCATTTTCCAAATGTTCTATAGATTCAGGATCAGTTCCTGCGGATTGGAGGGTAGCTAATGTTATCCCGCTTTTTAAGAAAGGAGGGAGAGAGAAAACAGGCAATTATAGACCAGTTCGCCTGATATCAGTGGTGGGGAAGATGCTGGAATCAATTATAAAAAATGAAATAGCAGCATATTTGGATAGCAGTGGCAGGATCGGTCCGAGTCAGCATGGATTTACGAAGGGGAAATCGTGCTTGACTAATCCGGAATTTTTTTGAGGATGTAACTGTGAAAATGGACATGGGAAAGCCAGTGGATGTAGTGTACCAACACACATCAAAGTTGCTGGTGAACGCAGCAGGCCAGGCAGCATCTCTATGAAGAGGTCAGTTAGTCCTGACGAAGGGTCTCGGCCTGAAACGTCGACTGTACCTCTTCATAGAGATGCTGCCTGGCCTGCTGCGTTCACCAGCAACTTTGATGTGTGTTGCTTGAATTTCCAGCATCTGCAGAATTCCTGTTGTTTGGATGTAGTGTACCTGGACTTTCAGAAAGCCTTTGATAAGGTCCCATGTAGGAGGTTAGTGTGCAAAATTAGAGCAAATGGTATTGGGGGTAGGGTACTGACATGGATAGAAAATTGGTTGGCTGACGGGAAACAAACAGTAGGGATTAATGGGTCCTTTTCAGAATGGCAGGCAGTGACTAGTGGGGTACCGCAAGGCTCGGTGCTGGGACCACAGTTATTTACAATATACATTAATGATTTAGATGAAAGGATTAAAAGTAACATTAGCAAATTTGCCGATGACACAAAGCTGGGTGGCAGTGTGAAATGTGAGGAGGATGTTATGAGAATGCAGGGTGACTTGGACAGGTTGGGTGAGTGGGCGGATGCAGTTTAATGTGGATAAGTGTGAAGTTATCCACTTTGGTGGCAAGAGCAGGAAGGCAGGTTACTATCTGAATGGAGTCAAGTTAGGAAAAGGGGAAGTACAACGAGATCCAGGTGTTCTTGTACATCAGTCACTGAAAGTAAGCATGCAGGTACAGCAGGCAGTGAAGAAAGCTAATGGCATGCTGGCCTTCATAACACGGGAAGTTGAGTATAGGAGCAAATAATCTCAAAGACATGAAATTGATGAAATTACTGTACTCTAGACATAAAAATAATCTGTTTTGAGCTGTAAGCTACCTACCAATGACTTAACATGTAGACTTCCTTTGCAAGTAATAAATGTGCACATAATTTGATCTGTTGGTGTTTGTTGTAGTCTGTCACTGTATATTTAGAAGACCTAGCTGAACAGCACACGACAATGGTGAGCATAGGGAGACGCATGCCAACTCACCACCCATCCCATGCTCTCCAGTCTGTGTGCAGTGGTGAAGAGCTGGTCGACAGCTCGTGGGATCATCCCCTTCGTGTCCCGTGTGAAGTTATCAGGTCCCTCCATTGTATAAGTCTTGCCACTGCCCGTTTGACCATAGGCAAAGATGCACACATTGTATCCATCTAGAGCAGACTGAAAGAGAAAGGCAGACAAGGTTACAGCAGGGCAAATAATTAGACTAATTCTACCGCGGATGGTCCGAGCCTGGCTGTGAAAGGAGGACACGGCTGGTAACCCCATCCTGTAAATACCCGAACTACAGAAACACCAGCAGAGGCTGCAAAGTCCTCATCCTGGAGAGAGGAGGAAGGCACATGAAGTCATGTGGTGAAAGGGCAAGTTACGGGCTGTTGGACAGAGCTGTTATACTTGTGCCACAGTAGGCGTGACTGGTTTAACAAGAAATAATTAGACAGATTCAAATCCATTCGGTCATTATCTTGGGCACACAACTCTGACGCCAATTTGAGAATTCCAAATCATATCATTTCAGATTGGGAACCTATTCCACCTCCAATGAAATTCATGCAGAACATCGTAACTACGTGGCATCACTGAAGGTGGAATAATCTCCAAATCTTCATTTGATATACACTGAGTGATCACTATCATTTTTATTTACAGGTTCTAGCACAGAACAGGCCTTTCCCTCAACAAGCACAGCAGCCGACCTATTTAACACGAACCTAACCACAGGAGAAATTAACCCTTCCTAACCAGTGTGATTCTGTGCTCTGGGAGGAAACGGGAGCACCAGAGGAAACCCAGGCGGTCACGGGGGTGACATACAAACTCCTTACAGATGGAGGCGGAATTGAACATCCCAAGCTGTGGTGGTGTCGTGCTCACAATTACTCTACCGCGGCAGTTAGCACAACGCTATTACAGCTCAGGGCTCTACCTGTACACCTCCTCGTAAATATAAATATCTCATCAGCCAATCATGAAAGCATGCAAACACAGTCAAGAAGTTTAGTTGTAGTTCAGACCAAACATCAGAAGTGGGAAAAGATGTGATCTAAGTGACGTTGACTGGAATGATTGCTGGTGCCAGATGGGGTAGTTTCAGTAAGACCGACCAGGGTTGGTCTTACACAGTGAACGGTAGGGCACTGAGGAGTGTGGTAGGTCAAAGAGATCTGGGAATACAGATCCACAATTCATTGAAAGTGGCACCACAGGTAGATCGGGTTGTAAAGAAAGCTTTTGGCACATTGGCCTTCATAAATCAGAATATTGAGTACAGGAGATGGGATGTTATGTTGAAGTTGTATAAGACATTGGTGAGGCCTAGTTTGCAGTATTGTGTGCAGTTTGGTCACCTATTGACAGGAAAGATGTAATTAAGGTTAAAAGAGTATGGAAACCTTACAAGGATGTTGCCAGGTCTGGAGGACCTGAATTATAAGGAAAATTGAATACATTAGGACTTCATTCCTTAGCGCGTAGAGTAGATTGAGAGGAGATTTGATAGAGGTATACAAAATTATGAGGGACACAGAGGTGTAATACAGACAGGCTTTTTCCACTAAGGTTGGGTGGGACTACAACCAGAGGCAATAGGTCAAGGGTGAAAGGTGAAAAGTTTAAGGGAAACACAAGAGGAAACTTCTTCACTCAGAGGGTCTTGAGAGTGTGGAATGAGCTGCCAGCACAAGTGGTGCATGCAAACTCGATTTCAACATTAAGTTTAGTTTGGTTTGGTACATGGATGGTAGGGTATTGGAGGGCTGTGGTCCTGGTGCTGGTCGATGGCAGTAGGTAGTTTAAACGGTTTCGGTATGGACTAGATGGACTGAATAGCCTGTTCCTAAGCAGTACTTTTCTACAACTCTAGTACAGCGATGTGAGGAAGAGCAACACGTTGAAACTTGAAGTGGATGGGGTGTATAGTACAGTACTACCCATGGCTTGTTGAAGGGTGACTATTGACACTGAACAAGAGCAGTACAAATGCAGAGTCCCGGAAATCAGTGTCACAGGTACACAGGGTGATAAGGGTGGCTTCTTGTCTGATCAGTTAGTATATAGTACAGTAATATTCATTCCTTGTTGAAGGGTGACCGTTAACGTTGAAGATGAGCAATACAAATGCACAGTTCCCAGAAAGTGGCGTCATAGGTACACAGGGTGATAAGGTGGCTTCTCGCCTACTGGCCCTCATCAGTCAGGGCATTGAGTGCAAAAGGTGGGATGCTGTACTGCAGCTGTAAAATGAATGATGCCATTAAGCTAAAATGCAGGAAAGATTTACAAAGATATTGTAAGGACTCAAGGGACTGGGTTGAGAGAGGTTTAGTGAGAGGGGAAAAAATTAGTGGAAGTTGAAGGGTGAAACTTTTCAGCAGAGTGCCAGACTAGGTGGTTGATAATAATATACAAGAAACACCTTCACGGTATATGGATTGGAAGGGTTTACACTGGGATGCGGGTAAGTGGGCACCGTGCTGTAATTTGTCTAAGCTGCCGAGTGGTCTGTTTCTGTGCAGTATGACTGAAATGATTGGAGCCACATTAGAACAAACCCTTGAACAGTACAAAATTCAACTGTATCAGCACTTTGCTCATTTACCCAGCCCCTGGTCTCCAGTTTGCATGCAACATGTTCCCTGCTGTCAGGTGTCAAGTCACTACGGACAGCAAGTGTGAATGGTGAAAGTGCCTACATTACCTGTACCAGCTGAGAGATATCTTCAAACACTTCTTCCTGCTTCGCCACTGGCTGGAAAACGCGGTCGAAACTGAAGTTATATTTCGCATCTTCCTTGCGGTTGTGGCCAGTGCGAGCCTTTTGGAGCGGGAGGAAGATTGAAGAAAGTTCAGCGTATAACATCAGCAGAAGAGCTGAAGACCAAAGCTTACCCCTCAGCTCTCTCAGGTGCAATTTCAATCCCATGATTGAACTTTGTACCGCAGCTTTGCACAACTACCTCTAACAATTAACCCCAGAAATATGGAATATAACAGTACAGGCCCTTCAGCCCACAATGTTGTGCCAACCCTTTAACCTACTCAGAGCAATCTAACCTTTCCCTCCCGCATACACCTCCACGTCTCTACACTCTAGTACCCATGTGCTTAACAGTCAGGAACATGCAGCGAATGTGAACAAGCCCTAGTTGTTCCAGTCCTCAGCACCAACTGGTTTGACGTGTAACACCAGTGCACAACGGTCAGTGGCCAGCCTTCGTCTGTGGCTATTCTCAACCCTGCAGGCCAAGCATCATGATGACACTGCACTTCACAGCCTTATGGCAATGTACACAGCTTAAGCTAAATCTTACCTCTTGCTTTAACAAGGTAATCACCTTCTCATCACTGGGCAAGAACTGAATATGCGCCATGTTGCTATCTCCATCCAGCTCCAGGAGTGGCCGGACTCTGCAGATGACACGAATGTTCCCCTGCAGGGAGCACAACAGACAGAAACATCACCAGCTGTACACTCACAGAAACATCACCGGCTGTACACTACACAGAAACATCACTGTGCAACAGACAGAAACATCACCGGCTGTACACTACACAGAAACGCCACCGTGTAACAGACAGAAACATCACCGGCTGTACACTACACAGAAACGCCACCGTGTAACAGACAGAAACATCACCGGCTGTACACTACACAGAAACATCACCGTGTAACAGACAGAAACATCACCGGCTGTACACTACACAGAAACATCACCGTGTAACAGACAGAAACATCACCGGCTGTACACTACACAGAAACATCACTGTGTAACAGACAGAAACATCACCGGCTGTACACTACACAGAAACATCACTGTGCAACAGACAGAAACATCACCGGCTGTACACTACACAGAAACGCCACCGTGCAGCAGACAGAAACATCACCGGCTGTACATTCACAGAAACATCACTGTGCAGCAGACAGAAACATCACCGGCTGTACACTACACAGAAACATCACCGTGTAACAGACAGAAACATCACCGGCTGTACACTACACAGAAACATCACTGTGCAACAGACAGAAACATCATCGGCTGTACACTACACAGAAACGCCACCGTGTAACAGACAGAAACATCACCGGCTGTACACTACACAGAAACATCACTGTGCAACAGACAGAAACATCACCGGCTGTACACTACACAGAAACGCCACCGTGTAACAGACAGAAACATCACCGGCTGTACACTACACAGAAACGCCACCGTGTAACAGACAGAAACATCACCGGCTGTACACTACACAGAAACATCACCGTGTAACAGACAGAAACATCACCGGCTGTACACTACACAGAAACATCACTGTGCAACAGACAGAAACATCATCGGCTGTACACTACACAGAAACGCCACCGTGTAACAGACAGAAACATCACCGGCTGTACACTACACAGAAACATCACTGTGCAACAGACAGAAACATCACCGGCTGTACGCTACACAGAAACGCCACCGTGTAACAGACAGAAACATCACCGGCTGTACACTACACAGAAACGCCACCGTGTAACAGACAGAAACATCACCGGCTGTACACTACACAGAAACATCACCGTGTAACAGACAGAAACATCACCGGCTGTACACTACACAGAAACATCACCGTGTAACAGACAGAAACATCACCGGCTGTACACTACACAGAAACATCACTGTGTAACAGACAGAAACATCACCGGCTGTACACTACACAGAAACATCACTGTGCAACAGACAGAAACATCACCGGCTGTACACTACACAGAAACGCCACCGTGCAGCAGACAGAAACATCACCGGCTGTACATTCACAGAAACATCACTGTGCAGCAGACAGAAACATCACCGGCTGTACACTACACAGAAACATCACCGTGTAACAGACAGAAACATCACCGGCTGTACACTACACAGAAACATCACTGTGCAACAGACAGAAACATCATCGGCTGTACACTACACAGAAACGCCACCGTGTAACAGACAGAAACATCACCGGCTGTACACTACACAGAAACATCACTGTGCAACAGACAGAAACATCACCGGCTGTACACTACACAGAAACGCCACCGTGTAACAGACAGAAACATCACCGGCTGTACACTACACAGAAACGCCACCGTGTAACAGACAGAAACATCACCGGCTGTACACTACACAGAAACATCACCGTGTAACAGACAGAAACATCACCGGCTGTACACTACACAGAAACATCACTGTGCAACAGACAGAAACATCATCGGCTGTACACTACACAGAAACGCCACCGTGTAACAGACAGAAACATCACCGGCTGTACACTACACAGAAACATCACTGTGCAACAGACAGAAACATCACCGGCTGTACACTACACAGAAACGCCACCGTGTAACAGACAGAAACATCACCGGCTGTACACTACACAGAAACGCCACCGTGTAACAGACAGAAACATCACCGGCTGTACACTACACAGAAACATCACCGTGTAACAGACAGAAACATCACCGGCTGTACATTCACAGAAACATCACTGTGCAGCAGACAGAAACATCACCGGCTGTACACTCACAGAAACATCACCGTGTAACAGACAGAAACATCACCGGCTGTACACTACACAGAAACATCACCGTGTAACAGACAGAAACATCACCGGCTGTACACTACACAGAAACGCCACCGTGCAGCAGACAGAAACATCACCGGCTGTACACTCACAGAAACATCACCGTGTAACAGACAGAAACATCACCGGCTGTACACTGCACAGAGAGAAAGAGCACAGAAACGTCACTGTACAGAGGAGAGAAAGAACACAGAAACACCACTGTACAGAGGAGAGAAAGAGTACAGAAATGTCACTGGCTGTGCACTGTACAGAGAGTAAGAGCACAGAAAAGCCACTGTACAGAGAGAAAGAGCACAGAAAAGCCACTGGCTGTATACCAATATATCCTTCCTCAAAACCTTACTGGTTTTGGAGGTGGTTCACCAGATTGACTCCAGAGATGGGTTTAACTTAATTGAGTTGCCTGAATTGCAGTACTTGCTGGAATTCAGGAGGATGAGAGGAGATCTTATAGAAACATAATTTTATAATTATGAAAGGGATAGATAAGATAGAGGCAGGAAAGTTGTTTCCACTGGTAGGTGAGAACTAGGGGACACAGCCTCAAGATTTAAGGGAGTAGATTTAGGATGGAGATGAGGAGAAACTGCTTTTCCCAGAGAGTGGTGAATCTGTGGAATTCTCTGCCCAATGAAGCAGCGGAGGCTGCCTCAGTAAATATAAGCCCAGGTTGGATAGATTTTTTCATAGTAGGGGAATTAAGGGTTACGGGGAAAAGGCAGGTAGGTGGAGACCAGTCCATTATCTGTGATCTTATTGAATGGCAAAGCAGGCTCGACGGGCCAGATGGACTACTCCTGCTCCAATCCCTTATGTTCTTAGGTTTAAGGAAACTTTAAGGAACGTATTTGTAAAGATTTTTCCCATCCAGTTCTTAAGGGATTTCCAATCAATATGTGGAAAGTTAGAATCACCTACTATAACAACCATGTTCCTTGCAACAGTCTGCTCTCTCCCTACAAGCTTGTTTCTCTAAGTCCCACAGACTGTTGGGTGGTCTCCACGATACCAACGTTGTCCAAGGGAAGGGCATTAGGACCCATACAGCTTGGCACCAGTGTCGTCACAGAGCAATGTGTGATTAAGTGCCTTGCTCAAGGACACAACACGTTCCCTCGGTTGGGGCTCGAACTCACGACCTTCAGGTCGCTAGTCCAATGCCTTAACCACTTGGCCACGTGCCCACTTTAATAGAGCCCCGTTAACATGGTCATACCTTTCTTATTCCTCAGTTGCACCCACAATGCCCCTGTAAACAAACTTTCCAATCTGTCTTGACTGAGCACTGCTATGACGTTTTCCTTAACTAGTAACGCCGCTCTAGTAATGCACAATAAACATGCAGACTGTTTTCTAAACGGGGAGAAAATCCAAAAATCTGAGATGCAAAGGGACTTGGGAGTCCTTGTGCAGATCACCCTAAAGATTAACTTGCAGGTCAAGTCAGTGGTGAGGAAGACAAATGCAATGTTAACATTCATTTCAGGAGGTCTAGAATACAAGAGCAGGGATGCTGAGGCTTTATAAGGCACTGGTGAGGCCTCACCTTGAGTATTGTGATCAGTTTTGAGCTCCTCGTCTAAGAAAAGATGTGCTGATATTGGAGAGGGTCCAGAGGAGGTTCACAAGGATGATTCCATGAATTAGAGGGTCGTCATACGAGGAATGTTTGATGGCTCTGGGTCCGTATTCAGAAGGATAAGGAGAGATCTCATTGAAATCTTTTGAATGTTGAAAGGCCTAGACCATGGGCAGAGATCCTCATCACTCACGACACACAGACAAACACACACATACCCAGACAGTAGTAAAGCTGTGGTCTACAAATTGCAATGGGAGATAGGAAAAGCATACCAAATAGGCAATAGTCATGGTGGATTTCAATATGCAGGTAGATTGGGAAAATCAGGTTGGTGCTGGATTCCAGGAGGGGGATTTCTAGAGTGCCTTGAAGATGGCTTTTGAGAGCAGCTCATGGTTGAGCCCACTCATAGACATAGAAAACCTGCAGCACAAAAGGGACTCTTCAGCCAACAGTGCTGTGCTGAAATTACCCTCTATTTTTCAAAGCTCCATGTACCTGTCAAGGAGTCTCTTAAAAGACTTTATCGTATCAGCTTCCACCACCTTTGCTGGCAGCCCATTACAGGCACTCACCACTCTCTGTGTAAAAAACATACCCCTGACATCCCCTCAGTACCTACTTCCAAGAACCTTAAAACTGTGCCCTCTCGTGTTAGTCATTTCAGCCCTGGAAAAAAGCCTCTGACTATCCACACGATCAATGCCTCACGTTATCTTGCACACCTCTGTCAGGTTACCTCTCATCCTCCGTCGCTCCAAGGAGAAAAGGCCCAGTTCACTCAACCTATTCTCATTAGGCATGCTCCCCAATCCAGGCAACATCCTTGTAAATCTCCTCTGTACCCTTTCTATAGTTTCCACATTCTTCTTGTAGTGAGATGACCAGAACTGAGCACAGTACTCCAAGTATGGTCTGACCAGGGTCCTATATAGCTGCAACATAGCTCTCGGCTCCTAAACTCAATCCCACGATTGATAAAGGCCAATGCACCGTATGCCTTCTTAACCACAGAGTCAACCTGCACATCAGCTTTGAGCGTCCTATGGACTCGGACCTCAAGATCCCTCTGATCCTCCACACTGTCAAGAGTCTTACCATTAATACCATATTCTGCCATCATTTTTGACCTACCAAAATGAACCACCTCATAATTTCCTGGACTATCTCTACTCCCTTTCTTAAATAAGGGAACAACATCTACAACCTTCCAATCCTCCAGAACCTGTCCCGTCCCTACTGATGATGCAAAGATCATCGCCAGAGGCTCAGCAATCTCCTCCCTCGCCTCCCACAGTAGCCTGGGGTACATTTCATCTGGTCCCAGCGACTTATCCAACTTGATGCTTTCCAAAAGCTCCAGCACATCCTCTTCTTTAATATTTACATGCTCAAGCTTTTCTATCCACTGTAAGTCATCCCTACAATCACCAAGATGCTTTTCCGTGGTGAATATTGAAGCAAAGTATTCATTAAGTACCTCTGCTATCTCCTCCGGTTCCATACACACTTTCCCACTGTCACACTTGATTGGAACTATTCTCTCACGTCTTATCCTCTTGCTCTTCACATACTTGTAGAATGCCTTGGGGTTTTCCTTAACCCTGCCCGCCAAGGCCTTCTCATGGCCCCTTCTCACTCTCCAAAATTTCATTCTGAAGCTCCTTCCTATTAGCCTTATAATCTTCTAGATCTCTGTCATTACCTAGTTTTCTGAACCTTTCGTAAGCTTTTCTTTTCTTCTCTTCTTGACTAGGTTTACAAAAGCTTTTGTACACCACAGTTCCTGCACCCTACCATCGTTTCCCTGTCTCATTGGAATGTACCTATGCAGAGCTCCACACAAATATCCCCTGAACATCTGCCTCATTTCTGCCGTACATTTCCCTGATAACATCTGTTCCCAATTAATGCTTCCATGTTCCTGCTCGATATCTTCATATTTCCCCTTACTCCAATTAAACACTTTCCTAACTTGTCTGTTCCTATCCCTCTCCAATGCTATGGTAAAGGAGATAGAATTGTGATCACTATCTCCAAAATGCTCTCCCACTGAGAGATCTGACACGTGACCAGGTTCATTTCCCCAATACCAGATCAAGTACAGCCTCTCCTCTTGTAGGCTTATCTACATATTGTGTCAAGAAACCTTCCTGAATACACCTAACAAACTCTACCCCATCTAAACCCTTCACTCTAGGGGGATGCCAATCAATATTTGGGAAATTAAAATCTCCCACCACAACAACCCTGTTATTATTACACCTTTCCAGAATCTGTCTCTCTATCTGCTCCTCGATGTTCCTGTTACTATTGGGTGGTCTATAAAAAACATCCAGTAGTTATTGACCCCTTCCTATTCCTAACTTCCACCCAGAGACTCCGTAGACAACCCCTCCATGACTTCCTCCTTTTCTGTAGCCGTGACACTATCTCTGATCAACAGTGCCACGCCCCCACCTCTTTTGCCTCCCTCCCTGTCCTTTATGAAACATCTAAAGCCTGGCAGCTGAAGTAGCCATTCCTGCCCCTGCACCATCCAAGTCTCTGTAATGGCCACAACATCATAGCTCCAAGTGCTGATCCACGCTCTAAGCTCATCCACTTTGTTCATGATGCTTCTTGCATTAAAATAAACACATCTCAAACCTTCGGTCTGAGTGCATCCCTTCTCTATCACCTGCCTAACCTCCCTCTCACACTCACTACAAGCTTTTCCTATTTGTGAGCCAGCTGCCCATTTCTCAGTCTCTTCAGTTCAGTTCCCACCCCCCCAGCAGTTCTAGTTTAGACTCTCCCCAATAGACTTTGCAAACCTCCCCGCCAGGGTATTGGTCCCCCTGCGAATCAAGTGCAACCCGTCCTTTTTGTACAGGTCACACCTGCCCCAGAAGAGGTCCCAATGATCCGGAAATCTGAATCCCTGCCCCCTGCTCCACTCCGTCAGCCACACATTTGTCCTCCACTTCACTCTATTCATATACTCATTGTCGCGTGGCACAGGCAGTAATCCAGAGATTATTACCTTTGAGGTCCCAATTCTCGGCCTCTTTCCTAACTCCCTTTAGTCTGCTTTCAGGACCTCCTCCATTTTCCTATCTATGTCATTGGTACCAATATGTACCACAACCTCTGGCTGTTCTCCTTCCCACTTCAGGATATCGTGGACACGATCAGAAACATCCCAGACCCTGGCACCTGGGAGGCGAACTAACATCTGTGTTTCTTTCCTGCATCCAGAGTCCCCTGTCAATGCTGCCTTCTTCCTTTCCCCACCCTTCTGAGCTACAGGGCCGGACTCTGTGCCAGAGATTCAGCTACTGTTTCTTCCCCCAGGTAGGCTGTCCCCCCCAGACAGAACTCAAACGGGAGTACTTATTGTTAAGGGGGACACCCACAGGGGTACTCTCTAGCATCTGACTCTAGCCCTTCCCTCTCCTTACTGTTACCCATATATCTGTCTCCCGTGGCCCCAGTGTGACTACTTGCCTGTAACTTCTCTCTATCACCTCCTCACTCTCCCTGACCAGACGAAGGTCATCGAGCTGCAGCTCCAGTTCCCTAACTTGGTCCCTAAGGAGCTGCAGCTCGCCGCACCTGGCACAGATGTGGCCGTCCAGCCTTCCATGCTGTGAGAATCACTGCACTTACTCATCCAGGCAGTTCTGGCTCATGGCCTCAAATATAAAGCAGGTCAGGGGAACCACCAGCCCTTACAGGCTCTCCTGCTTTTCCCCTACACAGAGGTGCGGTGAATTCAATTCCATCCCCAATTGCTCAAGGATTACAAGGTCCTCCTTGGGCGAGTGGAAGTGCCACGACTGCTTGGACCCACTGTACCTTCAGCTCTTGTACTGTATTGTGCAGTTGCCGTCTTTCCAGCTCCAGATTTGTAAGTGTCTGCTCCATACTTTGTAGTTTATCTGCCTGACTGGCAATGATCTTCTGCTGTTCCTCCACACACTCAGTCTTCTGCACGAGCTCCTCCTCTTTGCATGATAGCGTGGCCTGGACAGGAGAGCAATATGGCTAATCAGCATTGTAGCTGTACACATTCACAGACATGATGCATGCCGTCTGGTCACAGAAACACGGCAAAAACACAAGAGATTCTGCAGGTGCTGGAAACCCAGGGCAACACACACAAAATGCTGGAGGAACTCAGCAGGTCCATCTGTGGCAATGAATAAACTGTTAACGTTTCGGACCAAGACCTTTCTTTAGGACTGGAAAGGAGGGGGAAAGATGCCAGAATAAAAAGATGGGGGAGGGGAAGGAGGATAGCTAAAAGATGATAGGTGAAGCCAGGAGGGTGGGAAGGGTAAAGGACTAGGGAATAAGTTATCTGATAAGAGACAAGTGTGGAGAAGGGGAAAGGTGGGGGGCCGGGGGAAGTGATACGCAGATGAGAAGAACACAGAGTGAGGGGAGAAAAATCAAAAGGAGAAATCGATATCCATGCGATGAGGTCGAAGGCTACCCAGACAGAATAAGGTGTTGCTCCTGCATCATGAAGATGGCTTCATTGAGGCACAAGAGCAGGAAATGGCATAGAGTTAGGAACACCTGAAATCTCTCCTAACAGTATCAGCACCAAATCTAAAGGTAATATTGACAATTCCACCTACTTACAGCTCGGTAAAACAGTCGGTTCAAAACACAACAAGGTGCAGAGTTTGAACCCCAAAAGGATTTTGCACAGGCCACAAGCAGTTCCAGATACTCGTCTGATGTCACTTGTAAATGAGATTTGGGAAAGGCACAAGCTTCACATGGGGAAAGTTACAAGTCGCTGGAGATTGTGGAAGATTCTGCACCGTCTCTCTAAACGGAACCGTTGAGAATTTGAGTCAGATTTCTGCAGGCTGCATTTGTTATCAGAGTACAGAAGGTGATCAAATCAGAAGGGTAAGGCTTGCTTTGGCTGAAGGGCCACATCTCACCTGCAAGACCATAGGACACAGGAGCAGAATGAGGCCACTCAGCCCATCGAGTCTGCTCCACCATTCCATCAGGGCTGATTTATTTTCAACCCCACTCTCTTGTCTCCTCCCCATTACCTTTGACTCCTGACTAATCAAGAATCTAGCACACTCTGCTTTAAATATACCCAATGACTTGGCCTCCACAGCCGTCTGTGGCAATGATTCCAGTTTCTCCAGCCTCTGGCCAAGGACAGCTGGAATGTCCAAAGAATCAATCTTCCTCCTCCAGAGGAGCATCACGTTTAACTCTTCTTCCCTAAATCTTTTTCATCCTTCCCTCTGAACTCACTGTAGATATCTTCAGGGCCACCCACACCTCACCCACTATTTAACACCCCACTCAGGCATCCTACTCTCTAATCATCTTAATCCTTCCTTAATTGCCCCATGATTCTCTCTGTACTGACTCCTGCTAACACCTTCTCCAATCTTCACACACTGTTCAACAGCAAAGTATCAGGCCTGGACCAGAATGAGCCAAGCCAGGAGTTTCGAGAGGATAGATTTAAGGTCCCCTACTCCTACCCTTCATTTGGCTGAGGAATGGAAGGGGAAATGTTATCTAAACACCCAGAAGTGTGACATTACCTTTAACGCTTTGACCACAGCGGAGAGTTCTTCAACCTCAGCAGTTAAAGTGCTGAGTTGAGTGTCGCGGAGTTGTAACAGCTCCTGTAGGGCAGCGTTCTCTCGTCGGTACTTCTCCAACTCCAAACTTGTGCTCTGCACCAGAGGCTCCAGTAACCTGAACAGAATGATCAGAACAACACTCTGCTACATCCACTAACACTAGAAGAACGTTTAAAAGGTAAAGACTCCGTAATTATCCTCCCCTCTGATACAAGGCTCATCTTCAGCGATGACAGCTGGAGTACCTTCTAGAACATGGAACAGTACCGTATAGGATCAGGCCATCTGCCCAACAATGATGTGCCAAACTAAATTAGCAATTAAATGGCCAACTATTGTAACCCTTCTGCCAGCACAATGTCTATATCTTTCCACTTTCCTCATATTGATGTGACTGTCTGAAAGTCTCTGATGTATCTGGCAGGCTCTGGTGCATTCCAGGCACCCCACCCTGTGCATTGAAGGTGAGAGGGGGCAATTTCAGAGGAGATATGAGAGACAAGATTTTATAAAAAGCACACCTTTCAGTACATTTGAGTTGGCTGCCTGGAATGCTCTGTCTTCGATAGTAGACACAGATACATGAGAGACTTTTAAGAGACGTTATGAATGCAAGGAAAGTGGAAGGATATGGACATTGAATACAATTCTGACCTACTGCCACTGGAATTAATTTACTGCATGTATTACTATAAGTAATGAGACCATCTCGTGCTAAAATATGAACACAAAGCCTGCAGCAACATTTACACTGGGTGCAAAGGGAAGCCACACGGGCTGTCCAATTCAATTCCAGCCATTACTGATAGCCTTCCAAAGGAATACTAACTGCAGCTTGTCTTCAAGCTCCTTGTTTCGTGAAACGGCGGCAGACAAATGTTTGCTGTGCAAACCCGCACTTTCCTGAAACTCTTTCCTCTGCTGCTCCGAGAGCTGGAGCTTTCCTGAGTACTCCGACATCCGTTTCTTCATGTCCTCCAGCTGGCCTTTCAAGTCCCAAGCTGGGCGCTTCTTCAGCACTGCTGTGAAAAGGAGCACATTTCGACAGTGACCAACAGAATTTCTAACTACTGCTTGTCAGTCATACCAAACATACTGAAAGGTGCTGGGAAAAGGCCGGTGACATCACGAAGGCTCCCAGCCACCCTGCTGGTGGATTATTTGTCCCACTCCCGTAACAACCACACCAGACTCAAACGGTTACGGTCCCCAAGCAGTAAGGCCAATCCAACACTTCCACCCACTAAGCCACCCCTCGACACCCACAACTTTATCATTTCCTGTCTGTCACCTTCTGCACAGACACTTCTGTGTCCAGCGCCACTTTATGGACACACAATCGATCAATGAATACCAGCTGTCTTATGTGTTCTTCATTATGTTTTTAATTATTGTTGTTGTGTTCTTTACTTTATAGTGTTCCTGTGCTGCATCAGATCCGCAGCAACAAGTGTCAGGTTCTCTTGTACAGGAAATTACTTACAGTATCTGACACAGGAAACCCAGTTGAAATTGAAACATATTTTCAACAACTGAAGAAAGGTTGGTCTTGATACAACACCCAGCAATGCACTACTAGGGCACCATTCACTGCTTTAAAACTTGAGACAAGAAAGCGTCCAATGGAAACACAGATTGACATGGTCCATTGCTCACTGTGACCACCATGAAATAAACTTGTGGATCTGAAGACATTCAGGGATTTAGACATTTGGTGTCCACTAGACAGAGATTGTTCCCTGATCTTTTCTTGGAGTTACACAAAGAATGATTCTAGTCCAACGTTGTTTTCTCTCTAACCAGGATTTCCCCTCTACCATAGTGGACAGAGATCCGCTGGCCACAGCTCAACTATTTCTGCACCTCTGCTCTTCTGGAAACAACCAATTCCCTGGTCTCCATCATCCACCCCTGCAGCCATCTGTACAAAGGATATTCCACGATCTCTGCAGGTCGAACATGACTTCACCACCATGCTCCACTGTCCAATCAGTCATTCAAAAGGGGGTCAATGAAGATTTAGTCCAACCTCTGCTTGTGCCCAACTACAACACGGTCAGATGAAAGATGCCAGCTCCAACCTGTGCCCATCTACAACACTCTGATGAAAGATCCAATCTCCAACCCCAAGGCTTGAAGAAAATAGCTTGTCTGATTGGACTGCAGCATTTTGAACACCAGAATAAATTCAGATTTCTGTTACAAACATACAGATTGGTCTTCCGGCCCAAGTGCCAATCTAATCTATCCTCATTTTACCTGTAATGGTCCCATATTCCACCAAATCTTTCTTATCCATGTAGTTATCCACAGGTGGCTTAACCTTCCCTGGGGAAAATTGTGTGCAATCACCCCATCTCTGTCCTTCATTCATGAAGTCAGCTCTGGTAACCCAGTCTGAGCTGCCAATTCTACCGCTGTCACCCAGCTGTGATCCTGACTCAGGCATTGCTGATAACCCAGTCTGAGCTGCCATCTCTCCCCCGTCACACAGCTGTGATCCTGACTCAGACGTTCCTGATAACCCAGTCTGAGCTGCCATCTCTCCCCATCACCCAGCTGTGATTCTGACCCAGACATTCCTGATAACGCAGTCTGAGCTGCCATCTCTCCCCCATCACCCAGCTGTGATCCTGACTCAGACGTTCCTGATAACCCAGTCTGAGCTGCCATCTCTCCCCCATCACACAGCTGTGATCCTGACTCAGGCATTCCTGATAACCCAGTCTGAGCTGCCATCTCTCCCCATCACCCAGCTGTGATCCTTACTCAGACATTGCTGATAACCCAGTCTGAGCTGCCATCTCTCCCCGTCACCCAGCTGTGATCCTGACTCAGTCATTGCTGATAACCCAGTCTGAGCTGCCATCTCTCCCCCCGTCACCCAGCTGTGATCCTGACTCAGACGTTCCAGATAACCCAGTCTGAGCTGCCATCTCTCCCCATCACCCAGCTGTGATCCTGACTCAGACGTTCCTGATAACCCAGTCTGAGCTGCCATCTCTCCCCATCACACAGCTGTGATTCTGACCCAGACATTGCTGATAACCCAGTCTGAGCTGCCATCACTCCCCCCATCACCCAGCTGTGATTCTGACTCAGACTTTCCTGATAACCCAGTCTGAGCTGCCATCTCTCCCCATCACACAGCTGTGATCCTGACTCAGACATTGCTGATTACCCAGTCTGAGCTGCTATCTCTCCCTATTGCCCAGCTGTGATCCTGACTCAGACGTTCCTGATAACCCAGTCTGAGCTGCCATCTCTCCCCATCACCCAGCTGTGATTCTGACCCAGACATTGCTGATAACCCAGTCTGAGCTGCCATCTCTCCCCCCGTCACCCAGCTGTGATTCTGACCCAGACATTGCTGATAACCCAGTCTGAGCTGCTATCTCTCCCTATTGCCCAGCTGTGATCCTGACTCAGACGTTCCTGATAACCCAGTCTGATCTGCCATCTCTCCCCGTCATGCAGCTGTGATCCTTACTCAGACGTTCCTGATAACCCAGTCTGAGCTGCCATCTCTCCCCATCACCCAGCTGTGATTCTGACCCAGACATTGCTGATAACCCAGTCTGAGCTGCCACCTCTCCCCCCGTCACCCAGCTGTGATTCTGACCCAGACATTGCTGATAACCCAGTCTGAGCTGCCATCTCCCCCCGTCACCCAGCTGTGATTCTGACCCAGACATTCCTGATAACCCAGTCTGAGCTGCCATCTCTCCCCATCACCCAGCTGTGATCCTTACTCAGACACTGCTGATAACCCAGTCTGAGCTGCCATCTCTCCCCATCACCCAGCTGTGATCCTGACTCAGACGTTCCTGATAACCCAGTCTGAGCTGCCATCACTCCCCCGTCACCCAGCTGTGATTCTCACTCAGATGTTCTTGATAACCCAGTCTGAGCTGCCATCTCCCCCCGTCACCCAGCTGTGATTCTGACTCAGGCATTCCTGATAACCCAGTCTGAGCTGCCATCTCTCCCGTCACACAGCTGTGATCCTGACTCAGACGTTCCTGATAACCCAGTCTGAGCTGCCATCTCTCCCCATCACCCAGCTGTAATTCTCACTCAGACGTTCCTGATAACCCAGTCTGAGCTGCCATCTCTCCCGTCACCCAGCTGTGATTCTCACTCAGACGTTCCTGATAACCCAGTCTGAGCTGCCATCTCTCCCCATCACACAGCTGTGATCCTGACCCAGACATTGCTGATAACCCAGTCTGAGCTGCCATCACTCCCCCCGTCACCCAGCTGTGATTCTGACTCAGACGTTCCTGATAACCCAGTCTGAGCTGCCATCTCTCCCTATCACCCAGCTGTGATCCGGACTCAGACTTTCCTGATAACCCAGTCTGATCTGCCATCTCTCCCCGTCACCCAGCTGTGATCCTTACTCAGACGTTCCTGATAACCCAGTCTGAGCTGCCATCTCTCCCCCCGTCACCCAGCTGTGATTCTGACTCAGACGTTCCTGATAACCCAGTCTGAGCTGCCATCTCTCCCCATCACCCAGCTGTGATCCTTACACAGACATTGCTGATAACCCAGTCTGAGCTGCCATCTCTCCCCATCACCCAGCTGTGATCCTGACTCAGACGTTCCTGATAACCCAGTCTGAGCTGCCATCTCTCCCCATCACCCAGCTGTGATCCTTACTCAGACATTGCTGATTACCCAGTCTGAGCTGCTATCTCTCCCCATTGCCCAGCTGTGATCCTGACTCAGACGTTCCTGATAACCCAGTCTGAGCTGCCATCTCTCCCCATCACCCAGCTGTGATCCTTACTCAGACATTGCTGATAACCCAGTCTGAGCTGCCATCTCTCCCCATCACACAGCTGTGACCCTGACTCAGACGTTCCTGATAACCCAGTCTGAGCTGCCATCACTCCCCCCGTCACCCAGCTGTGATTCTGACTCAGACATTGCTGATAACCCAGTCTGAGCTGCCATCTCTCCCCATCACACAGCTGTGATCCTGAATCAGACGTTCCTGATAACCCAGTCTGAGCTGCCATCTCTCCCCATCACCCAGCTGTGATTCTGACCCAGACATTGCTGATAACCCAGTCTGAGCTGCCATCTCTCCCCCCGTCACCCAGCTGTGATTCTGACTCAGACGTTCCTGATAACCCAGTCTGAGCTGCCATCTCTCCCCATCACCCAGCTGTGATCCTTACTCAGACATTGCTGATAACCCAGTCTGAGCTGCCATCTCTCCCCATCACCCAGCTGTGATCCTGACTCAGACGTTCCTGATAACCCAGTCTGAGCTGCCATCTCTCCCCATCACACAGCTGTGATCCTTACTCAGACATTGCTGATTACCCAGTCTGAGCTGCTATCTCTCCCCATTGCCCAGCTGTGATCCTGACTCAGACGTTCCTGATAACCCAGTCTGAGCTGCTATCTCTCCCCATTGCCCAGCTGTGATCCTGACTCAGACGTTCCTGATAACCCAGGCTGAGCTGCCATTTCTCCCGTCACCCAGCTGTGATCCTGACTCAGACGTTCCTGATAACCGAGTCTGAGCTGCCATCTCTCCCCATCACACAGCTGTGATTCTGACTCAGACATTGCTGATAACCCAGTCTGAGCTGCCATCTCTCCCCATCACACAGTTGTGATCCTGACTCAGACGTTCCTGATAACCCAGTCTGAGCTGCCATCTCTCCCCGTCACTCAGCTGTGATTCTGACTCAGACGTTCCTGATAACGCAGTCGGAGCTGCCATCTCTCCCCATCACCCAGCTGTGATTCTGACTCAGAGAAATGATTCCCTCCTTCTCTCTTCTGTTCCCCACTGTTGCCTCTGACTTCTCTTTCGCTTTCTCTTGTGGCCTGTTCTTCTCCATTTCCAGATTCCTCCCGCAGGCCTTTACCTTCCCCACCCACCTGCTTTCACCTGTCACCTTCCAGCTTGCCTCTCTCACCCTCCCACAACCGTTTTACTCCGGCGTCTTCCCCCTTCCTTTCCAGTCTTGAAGAAGGGTCCTGGCCCAAGGTGTTGACTGTCTCTTCATTGCTGACCAGTCGAGCTCCACCAGCATTTTGTGAGTGCTGACCCAATGGACCATTTCCCTACAATGGCAAGGTCAGAGTCCATCAAGTGGTCCCACACCTGAAGACCCCAAACTGCTAACCTGCTTCTTTTCCTAATCCCAATGAGCAAGGCCACAGGTAACGAGGGATTGCTACAGCCACTTGCCTACAGCTTAAAGCTGACCTGTTGCCTGTTGCAGGAGCAGCGTCCTGATGGTAGATCAACTACAATCCAACTACAATCTCAGCAGCAAAAGGACATGAGAGCCCTATCGCCTCCTTCCTAGTTCCCCACACCAAACCCCACCCACCGTACAGTGAAAACATCCCATCACAATTTAAATCCACCTCTTAACTTACCTCACTTTGTTTAATGGCACAAGAAATTGGTTCTAGCTTACGAGTTTGGAGACATGGACATCCATACCTGAAGTGCTGTTGGAAACAGTGGCCTTCGCTGCAGGTCTGCTCTCAGTCCCTTTCACTGTCATTGCCTGCCGGGCTGTGGAAAACACTCGGTGGTTTGTTACATTAGCCTGAGAAAACCCTTTAACAGTTCAACAAGCTGACAGTGAGAGCTCAGGTCAGGCTTGTGTCCACTTTTCACGACTTCATTCATACCACCACGAGGGCGGACAACTAACCACCCCCTGTCCGTACCACCCCGAGAGCCCAGTTTACCCACCCCCAGTCCGTACCACCCCGAGAGCCCAGTTTACCCACACAGTCCGTACTGTCCTGAGGGCCCAGTTTACCCACACTGTCCGTACTGCCCCGAGGGCCCAGTTTACCCACCCCTTGTCCGTACCACCCCGAGAGCCCAGTTTACCCACACAGTCCGTACCGTCCTGAGGGCCCAGTTTACCCACCCCCTGTCCGTACCACCCCGAGAGCCCAGTTTACCCACCCCCTGTCCGTACCGTCCCGAGGGCCCAGTTTACCCACCCCCTGTCCGTACCGTCCCGAGGGCCCAGTTTACCCACCCCCTGTCCGTACCACCCCGAGAGCCCAGTTTACCCACACAGTCCGTACCACCCCGAGGGCCCAGTTTACCCACCCCCTGTCCGTACCGTCCCGAGGGCTCAGTTTACCCACCCCCTGTCCGTACCGCCCCGAGGGCCCAGTTTACCCACCCCCTGTCCGTACTGCCCCGAGGGCTCAGTTTACCCACCCCCTGTCCGTACCGTCCTGAGGGCTCAGTTTACCCACCCCCTGTCTGTACCACCCCGAGGGCACAGTTTACCCACCCCTTGTCCGTACCACCCTGAGGGCCCAGTTTACCCACCCCCTGTCCGTACCACCCCGAGGGCCCAGTTTACCCACCCCTTGTCCGTACCACCCCGAGGGCACAGTTTACCCACCCCCTGTCCGTACCGCCCCGAGGGCCCAGTTTACCCACACAGTCCGTACCACCCCGAGGGCCCAGTTTACCCACCCCCTGTCCGTACCACCCCGAGGGCCCAGTTTACCCACCCCCTGTCCGTACCGCCCCGAGGGCCCAGTTTACCCACCCCCTGTCCGTACCGCCCCGAGGGCCCAGTTTACCCACCCCCTGTCCGTACCACCCCGAGGGCCCAGTTTACCCACACAGTCCGTACTGCCCCGAGGGCCCAGTTTACCCACACTGTCCGTACTGCCCCGAGGGCCCAGTTTACCCACACAGTCCGTACTGCCCCGAGGGCCCAGTTTACCCACCCCTTGTCCGTACCACCCCGAGGGCCCAGTTTACCCACCCCCTGTCCGTACCACCCCGAGGGCCCAGTTTACCCACCCCCTGTCCGTACCACCCCGAGGGCCCAGTTTACCCACCCCCTGTCCGTACCGCCCCGAGGGCCCAGTTTACCCACCCCCTGTCCGTACCGCCCCGAGGGCCCAGTTTACCCACACAGTCCGTACTGCCCCGAGGGCCCAGTTTACCCACCCCCTGTCCGTACTGCCCCGAGGGCTCAGTTTACCCACCCCCTGTCCGTACCGCCCCGAGGGCCCAGTTTACCCACCCCCTGTCCGTACCGCCCCGAGGGCCCAGTTTACCCACCCCCTGTCCGTACCGCCCCGAGGGCCCAGTTTACCCACCCCCTGTCCGTACCGCCCCGAGGGCACAGTTTACCCACCCCCTGTCCGTACTGCCCCGAGGGCCCAGTTTACCCACCCCCTGTCTGTACCGCCCCGAGGGCCCAGTTTACCCACCCCCTGTCCGTACCGCCCCGAGGGCCCAGTTTACCCACCCCCTGTCCGTACCACCCCGAGGGCCCAGTTTACCCACCCCCTGTCCGTACCACCCCGAGAGCCCAGTTTACCCACACAGTCCGTACCGCCCCGAGGGCCCAGTTTACCCACCCCTTGTCCGTACCACCCCGAGGGCACAGTTTACCCACCCCCTGTCCGTACCACCCCGAGGGCACAGTTTACCCACCCCTTGTCCGTACCACCCCGAGGGCACAGTTTACCCACCCCCTGTCCGTACTGCCCCGAGGGCCCAGTTTACCCACCCCCTGTCCGTACTGCCCCGAGGGCCCAGTTTACCCACCCCCTGTCCGTACCACCCCGAGAGCCCAGTTTACCCACACAGTCCGTACCGCCCCGAGGGCCCAGTTTACCCACCCCTTGTCCGTACCACCCCGAGGGCACAGTTTACCCACCCCCTGTCCGTACCACCCCGAGGGCCCAGTTTACCCACCCCCTGTCCGTACCACCCCGAGGGCACAGTTTACCCACCCCCTGTCCGTACTGCCCCGAGGGCCCAGTTTACCCACACAGTCCGTACCGTCCTGAGGGCACAGTTTACCCACCCCCTGTCCGTACCGCCCCGAGGGCCCAGTTTACCCACCCCCTGTCCGTACCACCCCGAGGGCACAGTTTACCCACACTGTCCGTACCGCCCCGAGGGCCCAGTTTACCCACCCCCTGTCCGTACCGCCCCGAGGGCACAGTTTACCCACCCCCTGTCCGTACTGCCCCGAGGGCCCAGTTTACCCACCCCCTGTCTGTACCGCCCCGAGGGCCCAGTTTACCCACCCCCTGTCCGTACCACCCCGAGGGCCCAGTTTACCCACCCCCTGTCCGTACCACCCCGAGAGCCCAGTTTACCCACACAGTCCGTACCGCCCCGAGGGCCCAGTTTACCCACCCCTTGTCCGTACCACCCCGAGGGCACAGTTTACCCACCCCCTGTCCGTACCACCCCGAGGGCACAGTTTACCCACCCCTTGTCCGTACCACCCCGAGGGCACAGTTTACCCACCCCTTGTCCGTACCACCCCGAGGGCCCAGTTTACCCACCCCCTGTCCGTACTGCCCCGAGGGCCCAGTTTACCCACCCCCTGTCCGTACCACCCCGAGAGCCCAGTTTACCCACACAGTCCGTACCGCCCCGAGGGCCCAGTTTACCCACCCCTTGTCCGTACCACCCCGAGGGCACAGTTTACCCACCCCCTGTCCGTACCACCCCGAGGGCCCAGTTTACCCACCCCCTGTCCGTACCACCCCGAGGGCACAGTTTACCCACCCCCTGTCCGTACTGCCCCGAGGGCCCAGTTTACCCACACAGTCCGTACCGTCCTGAGGGCACAGTTTACCCACCCCCTGTCCGTACCGCCCCGAGGGCCCAGTTTACCCACCCCCTGTCCGTACCACCCCGAGGGCACAGTTTACCCACACAGTCCGTACCGCCCCGAGGGCCCAGTTTACCCACCCCCTGTCTGTACCACCCCGAGGGCCCAGTTTACCCACCCCCTGTCTGTACCACCCCGAGGGCCCAGTTTACCCACCCCCTGTCCGTACCGCCCCGAGGGCCCAGTTTACCCACCCCCTGTCCGTACCGCCCCGAGGGCCCAGTTTACCCACCCCCTGTCCGTACCGCCCCGAGGGCCCAGTTTACCCACCCCCTGTCCGTACCACCCCGAGGGCCCAGTTTACCCACCCCCTGTCCGTACCACCCCGAGGGCCCAGTTTACCCACCCCCTGTCCGTACCGCCCCGAGGGCACAGTTTCCCCACCCCCTGTCCGTACCGCCCCGAGGGCACAGTTTACCCACCCCTTGTCCGTACCGCCCCGAGGGCCCAGTTTACCCACCCCCTGTCCGTACCGTCCTGAGGGCCCAGTTTACCCACACTGTCCGTACCACCCCGAGGGCCCAGTTTACCCACCCCCTGTCCGTACCACCCCGAGGGCCCAGTTTACCCACCCCTTGTCCGTACTGCCCCGAGGGCCCAGTTTACCCACCCCCTGTCCGTACTGCCCCGAGGGCCCAGTTTACCCACACTGTCCGTACCACCCCGAGGGCCCAGTTTACCCACACTGTCCGTACCACCCCGAGGGCCCAGTTTACCCACCCCTTGTCCGTACTGCCCCGAGGGCACAGTTTACCCACCCCTTGTCCGTACCGTCCCGAGGGCCCAGTTTACCCACACAGTCCGTACCGCCCCGAGGGCCTAGTTTACCCACCCCTTGTCCGTACTGCCCCGAGGGCCCAGTTTACCCACCCCTTGTCCGTACCGCCCCGAGGGCCCAGTTTACCCACACAGTCCGTACCGTCCCGAGGGCCCAGTTTACCCACCCCCTGTCCGTACCACCCCGAGGGCCCAGTTTACCCACCCCCTGTCCGTACCGCCCCGAGGGCCCAGTTTACCCACCCCCTGTCCGTACCGTCCCGAGGGCACAGTTTACCCACCCCCTGTCCGTACCACCCCGAGGGCCCAGTTTACCCACCCCCTGTCCGTACTGCCCCGAGGGCCCAGTTTACCCACCCCCTGTCCGTACCGTCCCGAGGGCACAGTTTACCCACCCCCTGTCCGTACCACCCCGAGGGCCCAGTTTACCCACCCCCTGTCCGTACTGCCCCGAGGGCCCAGTTTACCCACCCCTTGTCCGTACCGCCCCGAGGGCCCAGTTTACCCACCCCCTGTCCGTACCGTCCCGAGGGCCCAGTTTACCCACACTGTCCGTACCGCCCCGAGGGCCCAGTTTACCCACCCCCTGTCCGTACCACCCCGAGGGCCCAGTTTACCCACCCCCTGTCCGTACCATCCCGAGGGCACAGTTTACCCACACAGTCCGTACCGTCCCGAGGGCCCAGTTTACCCACCCCTTGTCCGTACCGTCCCGAGGGCCCAGTTTACCCACCCCCTGTCCGTACCGCCCCGAGGGCCCAGTTTACCCACCCCCTGTCCGTACCGCCCCGAGGGCACAGTTTACCCACCCCCTGTCCGTACCGCCCCGAGGGCCCAGTTTACCCACACAGTCCGTACCGTCCTGAGGGCCCAGTTTACCCACCCCCTGTCCGTACTGCCCCGAGGGCCCAGTTTACCCACCCCCTGTCCGTACTGCCCCGAGGGCCCAGTTTACCCACCCCCTGTCTGTACCGCCCCGAGGGCCCAGTTTACCCACCCCCTGTCCGTACCGCCCCGAGGGCCCAGTTTACCCACCCCTTGTCCGTACTGCCCCGAGGGCCCAGTTTACCCACCCCCTGTCCGTACCGTCCCGAGGGCCCAGTTTACCCACCCCTTGTCCGTACCGCCCCGAGGGCCCAGTTTACCCACCCCCTGTCCGTACCGTCCCGAGGGCCCAGTTTACCCACCCCTTGTCCGTACCGTCCTGAGGGCCCAGTTTACCCACACTGTCCGTACCGCCCCGAGGGCCCAGTTTACCCACCCCTTGTCCGTACTGCCCCGAGGGCCCAGTTTACCCACCCCCTGTCCGTACCGTCCCGAGGGCCCAGTTTACCCACCCCCTGTCCGTACCGTCCCGAGGGCCCAGTTTACCCACCCCTTGTCCGTACCGTCCTGAGGGCCCAGTTTACCCACACTGTCCGTACCGCCCCGAGGGCACAGTTTACCCACACTGTCCGTACCACCCCGAGGGCCCAGTTTACCCACACTGTCCGTACCGCCCCGAGGGCACAGTTTACCCACCCCCTGTCCGTACCGCCCCGAGGGCACAGTTTACCCACCCCCTGTCCGTACTGCCCCGAGGGCCCAGTTTACCCACACAGTCCGTACCGCCCCGAGGGCCCAGTTTACCCACCCCCTGTCCGTACTGCCCCGAGGGCCCAGTTTACCCACCCCCTGTCCGTACCACCCCGAGGGCTCAGTTTACCCACACTGTCCGTACCACCCCGAGAGCCCAGTTTACCCACCCCCTGTCCGTACTGCCCCGAGGGCCCAGTTTACCCACCCCCTGTCCGTACCGCCCCGAGGGCCCAGTTTACCCACCCCCTGTCCGTACCACCCCGAGGGCCCAGTTTACCCACACAGTCCGTACCGCCCCGAGGGCCCAGTTTACCCACCCCTTGTCCGTACCGCCCCGAGGGCCCAGTTTACCCACCCCCTGTCCGTACCGCCCCGAGGGCACAGTTTACCCACCCCCTGTCCGTACCACCCCGAGAGCCCAGTTTACCCACACAGTCCGTACCGTCCCGAGGGCCCAGTTTACCCACCCCCTGTCCGTACCGCCCCGAGAGCCCAGTTTACCCACACAGTCCGTACCGTCCCGAGGGCCCAGTTTACCCACCCCCTGTCCGTACCACCCCGAGGGCCCAGTTTACCCACACTGTCCGTACCACCCCGAGAGCCCAGTTTACCCACCCCCTGTCCGTACTGCCCCGAGGGCCCAGTTTACCCACCCCCTGTCCGTACCACCCCGAGGGCCCAGTTTACCCACACAGTCCGTACCGTCCCGAGGGCCCAGTTTACCCACCCCCTGTCCGTACCGTCCCGAGGGCACAGTTTACCCACACTGTCCGTACTGCCCCGAGGGCCCAGTTTACCCACCCCTTGTCCGTACCGCCCCGAGGGCCCAGTTTACCCACCCCCTGTCCGTACCACCCCGAGGGCCCAGTTTACCCACCCCCTGTCCGTACCACCCCGAGGGCCCAGTTTACCCACCCCCTGTCCGTACCGCCCCGAGGGCTCAGTTTACCCACCCCCTGTCCGTACTGCCCCGAGGGCCCAGTTTACCCACACAGTCCGTACCGCCCCGAGGGCCCAGTTTACCCACCCCCTGTCCGTACTGCCCCGAGGGCCCAGTTTACCCACCCCCTGTCCGTACCGCCCCGAGGGCTCAGTTTACCCACCCCCAGTCCGTACCGCCCCGAGGGCCCAGTTTACCCACCCCCAGTCCGTACCACCCCGAGGGCCCAGTTTACCCACCCTCTGTCCGTACCGTCCCGAGGGCCCAGTTTACCCACCCCCAGTCCGTACCACCCCGAGGGCCCAGTTTACCCACCCCCTGTCCGTACTGCCCCGAGGGCACAGTTTACCCACCCCCTGTCCGTACTGCCCCGAGGGCACAGTTTACCCACCCCCTGTCCGTACCACCCCGAGGGCCCAGTTTACCCACACAGTCCGTACCGTCCTGAGGGCCCAGTTTACCCACCCCCTGTCCGTACCGCCCCGAGAGCCCAGTTTACCCACCCCCTGTCCGTACCGCCCCGAGGGCCCAGTTTACCCACCCCTTGTCCGTACCGCCCCGAGGGCCCAGTTTACCCACCCCCTGTCCGTACCGCCCCGAGGGCACAGTTTACCCACCCCCTGTCCGTACCGCCCCGAGGGCCCAGTTTACCCACCCCCTGTCCGTACCGCCCCGAGGGCCCAGTTTACCCACCCCTTGTCCGTACCGCCCCGAGGGCCCAGTTTACCCACCCCCTGTCCGTACCACCCCGAGGGCCCAGTTTACCCACCTCTTGTCCGTACCGTCCCGAGGGCCCAGTTTACCCACCCCTTGTCCGTACCGCCCCGAGGGCCCAGTTTACCCACCCCCTGTCCGTACCGCCCCGAGGGCCCAGTTTACCCACCCCCTGTCCGTACCGCCCCGAGGGCCCAGTTTACCCACCCCCTGTCCGTACCGCCCCGAGGGCCCAGTTTACCCACCCCCTGTCCGTACCGCCCCGAGGGCACAGTTTACCCACCCCCTGTCCGTACCGCCCCGAGGGCACAGTTTACCCACCCCCTGTCCGTACCGCCCCGAGGGCCCAGTTTACCCACACAGTCCGTACCGCCCCGAGGGCCCAGTTTACCCACCCCCTGTCCGTACCGCCCCGAGGGCCCAGTTTACCCACCCCCTGTCCGTACCACCCCGAGAGCCCAGTTTACCCACCCCCTGTCCGTACCGCCCCGAGGGCTCAGTTTACCCACCCCTTGTCCGTACCGCCCCGAGGGCACAGTTTACCCACACTGTCCGTACTGCCCCGAGGGCCCAGTTTACCCACCCCCTGTCCGTACCGCCCCGAGGGCCCAGTTTACCCACCCCCTGTCCGTACCACCCCGAGGGCCCAGTTTACCCACCCCCTGTCCGTACCGCCCCGAGGGCCCAGTTTACCCACCCCCTGTCCGTACCACCCCGAGGGCCCAGTTTACCCACACAGTCCGTACCGCCCCGAGGGCCCAGTTTACCCACCCCCTGTCCGTACCGCCCCGAGGGCACAGTTTACCCACCCCCTGTCCGTACCGCCCCGAGGGCCCAGTTTACCCACACAGTCCGTACCGCCCCGAGGGCCCAGTTTACCCACCCCCTGTCCGTACTGCCCCGAGGGCCCAGTTTACCCACCCCCTGTCCGTACTGCCCCGAGGGCCCAGTTTACCCACCCCTTGTCCGTACTGCCCCGAGGGCCCAGTTTACCCACACTGTCCGTACCACCCCGAGGGCACAGTTTACCCACCCCTTGTCCGTACCGTCCCGAGGGCCCAGTTTACCCACCCCCTGTCCGTACTGCCCCGAGGGCCCAGTTTACCCACACTGTCCGTACCACCCCGAGGGCCCAGTTTACCCACCCCCTGTCTGTACCACCCCGAGGGCTCAGTTTACCCACCCCCTGTCCGTACCGCCCCGAGGGCCCAGTTTACCCACCCCTTGTCCGTACCACCCCGAGGGCCCAGTTTACCCACCCCCTGTCCGTACCGTCCCGAGGGCCCAGTTTACCCACACAGTCCGTACCGTCCTGAGGGCACAGTTTACCCACCCCCTGTCCGTACCGTCCCGAGGGCCCAGTTTACCCACCCCCTGTCCGTACCGTCCCGAGGGCCCAGTTTACCCACCCCCTGTCCGTACCGCCCCGAGGGCCCAGTTTACCCACCCCCTGTCCGTACCGTCCTGAGGGCACAGTTTACCCACCCCCTGTCCGTACTGCCCCGAGGGCCCAGTTTACCCACCCCCTGTCCGTACTGCCCCGAGGGCCCAGTTTACCCACCCCCTGTCCGTACCACCCCGAGGGCCCAGTTTACCCACACAGTCCGTACCGCCCCGAGGGCCCAGTTTACCCACCCCCTGTCCGTACCGCCCCGAGGGCCCAGTTTACCCACCCCCTGTCCGTACCGCCCCGAGGGCCCAGTTTACCCACACTGTCCGTACCGCCCCGAGGGCCCAGTTTACCCACCCCCTGTCCGTACCACCCCGAGGGCCCAGTTTACCCACCCCTTGTCCGTACCGCCCCGAGGGCCCAGTTTACCCACCCCCTGTCCGTACCACCCCGAGGGCACAGTTTACCCACCCCCTGTCCGTACCACCCCGAGGGCTCAGTTTACCCACACAGTCCGTACCGCCCCGAGGGCCCAGTTTACCCACCCCCTGTCCGTACCGCCCCGAGGGCACAGTTTACCCACACTGTCCGTACCGTCCTGAGGGCACAGTTTACCCACACTGTCCGTACTGCCCCGAGGGCACAGTTTACCCACCCCCTGTCCGTACCGCCCCGAGGGCCCAGTTTACCCACACAGTCCGTACCGTCCTGAGGGCACAGTTTACCCACACTGTCCGTACCACCCCGAGGGCCCAGTTTACCCACCCCCTGTCTGTACCACCCCGAGGGCCCAGTTTACCCACACAGTCCGTACCGTCCTGAGGGCACAGTTTACCCACCCCCTGTCCGTACTGCCCCGAGGGCTCAGTTTACCCACCCCCTGTCCGTACCGTCCCGAGGGCCCAGTTTACCCACCCCCTGTCCGTACTGCCCCGAGGGCCCAGTTTACCCACCCCCTGTCCGTACCGTCCCGAGGGCCCAGTTTACCCACCCCCTGTCCGTACTGCCCCGAGGGCCCAGTTTACCCACACAGTCCGTACCGCCCCGTGGGCCCAGTTTACCCACCCCCTGTCCGTACCGCCCCGTGGGCCCAGTTTACCCACCCCCTGTCCGTACCGCCCCGAGAGCCCAGTTTACCCACACAGTCCGTACCGCCCCGAGGGCCCAGTTTACCCACCTCTTGTCCGTACTGCCCCGAGGGCACAGTTTACCCACACAGTCCGTACTGCCCCGAGGGCACAGTTTACCCACCCCCTGTCCGTACCGCCCCGAGGGCCCAGTTTACCCACCCCCTGTCCGTACCGCCCCGAGGGCCCAGTTTACCCACCCCCTGTCCGTACTGCCCCGAGGGCCCAGTTTACCCACCCCTTGTCCGTACCACCCCGAGGGCCCAGTTTACCCACCCCTTGTCTGTACCACCCCGAGGGCACAGTTTACCCACCCCCTGTCCGTACTGCCCCGAGGGCCCAGTTTACCCACACAGTCCGTACCGCCCCGAGGGCCCAGTTTACCCACACAGTCCGTACTGCCCCGAGGGCCCAGTTTACCCACACTGTCCGTACCACCCCGAGGGCCCAGTTTACCCACCCCCTGTCCGTACCGTCCCGAGGGCCCAGTTTACCCACCCCCTGTCCGTACCGCCCCGAGAGCCCAGTTTACCCACCCCCTGTCTGTACCGCCCCGAGGGCCCAGTTTACCCACACAGTCCGTACCGCCCCGAGGGCCCAGTTTACCCACACAGTCCGTACCGCCCCAAGGGCCCAGTTTACCCACCCCCTGTCCGTACCGCCCCGAGGGCCCAGTTTACCCACCCCCTGTCCGTACCGCCCCGAGGGCCCAGTTTACCCACCCCCTGTCCGTACCGCCCCGAGGGCCCAGTTTACCCACCCCCTGTCCGTACCGTCCCGAGGGCCCAGTTTACCCACCCCCTGTCCGTACCGCCCCGAGAGCCCAGTTTACCCACACAGTCCGTACCGCCCCGAGGGCCCAGTTTACCCAGCCCCTGTCCGTACCGCCCCGAGGGCACAGTTTACCCACACAGTCCGTACCGCCCCGAGGGCACAGTTTACCCACCCCCTGTCCGTACCGCCCCGAGGGCCCAGTTTACCCACCCCCTGTCCGTACCGCCCCGAGAGCCCAGTTTACCCACCCCCTGTCCGTACCGCCCCGAGGGCCCAGTTTACCCACCCCCTGTCCGTACCGCCCCGAGGGCACAGTTTACCCACCCCCTGTCCGTACCGCCCCGAGGGCCCAGTTTACCCACCCCCTGTCCGTACCGCCCCGAGGGCCCAGTTTACCCACCCCCTGTCCGTACCGTCCCGAGGGCCCAGTTTACCCACACAGTCCGTACCGCCCCGAGGGCCCAGTTTACCCACACAGTCCGTACCGCCCCGAGGGCCCAGTTTACCCACACTGTCCGTACCGCCCCGAGGGCCCAGTTTACCCACCCCTGTCCGTACCGCCCCGAGGGCCCAGTTTACCCACCCCTTGTCCGTACCGCCCCGAGGGCCCAGTTTACCCACCCCCTGTCCGTACCACCCCGAGGGCACAGTTTACCCACACAGTCCGTACCGCCCCGAGGGCCCAGTTTACCCACCCCCTGTCCGTACCACCCCGAGGGCCCAGTTTACCCACCCCCTGTCCGTACCACCCCGAGGGCCCAGTTTACCCACCCCCTGTCCGTACCACCCCGAGGGCCCAGTTTACCCACACAGTCTGTACCGCCCCGAGGGCCCAGTTTACCCACCCCCTGTCCGTACCGCCCCGAGGGCCCAGTTTACCCACCCCCTGTCCGTACCGTCCCGAGGGCCCAGTTTACCCACCCCCTGTCCGTACCACCCCGAGGGCCCAGTTTACCCACACAGTCTGTACCGCCCCGAGGGCCCAGTTTACCCACACTGTCCGTACCGCCCCGAGGGCCCAGTTTACCCACACTGTCCGTACCGCCCCGAGGGCCCAGTTTACCCACACTGTCCGTACCGCCCCGAGGGCCCAGTTTACCCACCCCTTGTCCGTACCGCCCCGAGGGCCCAGTTTACCCACCCCCTGTCCGTACCACCCCGAGGGCACAGTTTACCCACACAGTCCGTACCGCCCCGAGGGCCCAGTTTACCCACCCCCTGTCCGTACCACCCCGAGGGCCCAGTTTACCCACCCCCTGTCCGTACCGCCCCGAGGGCCCAGTTTACCCACCCCCTGTCCGTACCACCCCGAGGGCCCAGTTTACCCACACAGTCCGTACCGCCCCGAGAGCACAGTTTACCCACCCCCTGTCCGTACCACCCCGAGGGCCCAGTTTACCCACCCCCTGTCCGTACTGCCCCGAGGGCCCAGTTTACCCACCCCTTGTCCGTACCGCCCCGAGAGCCCAGTTTACCCACCCCCTGTCCGTACCGCCCCGAGGGCCCAGTTTACCCACCCCCTGTCCGTACCGCCCCGAGGGCCCAGTTTACCCACCCCCTGTCCGTACCGCCCCGAGGGCCCAGTTTACCCACCCCCTGTCCGTACCGCCCCGAGGGCCCAGTTTACCCACCCCCTGTCCGTACCGCCCCGAGGGCCCAGTTTACCCACCCCCTGTCCGTACCGCCCCGAGGGCACAGTTTACCCACCCCCTGTCCGTACCGCCCCGAGGGCACAGTTTACCCACCCCCTGTCCGTACCGCCCCGAGGGCCCAGTTTACCCACCCCCTGTCCGTACTGCCCCGAGGGCCCAGTTTACCCACCCCTTGTCCGTACTGCCCCGAGGGCCCAGTTTACCCACCCCCTGTCCGTACCGCCCCGAGGGCCCAGTTTACCCACCCCTTGTCCGTACTGCCCCGAGGGCCCAGTTTACCCACCCCCTGTCCGTACCGCCCCGAGGGCCCAGTTTACCCACCCCCTGTCCGTACCGCCCCGAGGGCCCAGTTTACCCACCCCTTGTCCGTACCGCCCCGAGGGCCCAGTTTACCCACCCCCTGTCCGTACTGTCCCGAGGGCCCAGTTTACCCACCCCCTGTCCGTACCGCCCCGAGGGCCCAGTTTACCCACCCCCTGTCCGTACCGCCCCGAGGGCACAGTTTACCCACCCCCTGTCCGTACCGCCCCGAGGGCCCAGTTTACCCACCCCTTGTCCGTACCGCCCCGAGGGCCCAGTTTACCCACCCCTTGTCCGTACCGCCCCGAGGGCACAGTTTACCCACACTGTCCGTACCGCCCCGAGGGCACAGTTTACCCACCCCCTGTCCGTACCGCCCCGAGGGCACAGTTTACCCACCCCCTGTCCGTACCACCCCGAGGGCCCAGTTTACCCACCCCCTGTCCGTACCACCCCGAGGGCCCAGTTTACCCACCCCCTGTCCGTACCACCCCGAGGGCACAGTTTACCCACACTGTCCGTACCGTCCCGAGGGCCCAGTTTACCCACACTGTCCGTACCACCCCGAGGGCCCAGTTTACCCACACAGTCCGTACCACCCCGAGAGCCCAGTTTACCCACCCCCTGTCCGTACCGCCCCGAGGGCACAGTTTACCCACACTGTCCGTACCACCCCGAGGGCCCAGTTTACCCACCCCCTGTCCGTACCGCCCCGAGAGCCCAGTTTACCCACACAGTCCGTACTGCCCCGAGGGCCCAGTTTACCCACCCCCTGTCCGTACCGCCCCGAGGGCCCAGTTTACCCACCCCCTGTCCGTACCGCCCCGAGGGCCCAGTTTACCCACCCCTTGTCCGTACCGCCCCGAGGGCCCAGTTTACCCACCCCCTGTCCGTACCGCCCCGAGGGCCCAGTTTACCCACCCCCTGTCCGTACTGCCCCGAGGGCCCAGTTTACCCACCCCCTGTCCGTACCGTCCCGAGGGCCCAGTTTACCCACCCCCTGTCCGTACCGTCCTGAGGGCCCAGTTTACCCACACAGTCCGTACCACCCCGAGGGCCCAGTTTACCCACCCCCTGTCCGTACCACCCCGAGGGCCCAGTTTACCCACACTGTCCGTACCACCCCGAGGGCACAGTTTACCCACCCCCTGTCCGTACCACCCCGAGGGCCCAGTTTACCCACCCCCTGTCCGTACCGCCCCGAGGGCACAGTTTACCCACCCCCTGTCCGTACCGCCCCGAGGGCCCAGTTTACCCACCCCCTGTCCGTACCACCCCGAGGGCCCAGTTTACCCACACAGTCTGTACCGTCCCGAGGGCACAGTTTACCCACCCCCTGTCTGTACCGCCCCGAGGGCCCAGTTTACCCACACAGTCCGTACTGCCCCGAGGGCACAGTTTACCCACCCCCTGTCTGTACCGCCCCGAGGGCCCAGTTTACCCACACAGTCCGTACCACCCCGAGGGCCCAGTTTACCCACCCCTTGTCCGTACCACCCCGAGGGCCCAGTTTACCCACCCCCTGTCTGTACCGTCCCGAGGGCCCAGTTTACCCACCCCCTGTCCGTACCGTCCCGAGGGCCCAGTTTACCCACCCCCTGTCTGTACCGTCCCGAGGGCACAGTTTACCCACCCCCTGTCTGTACCGTCCCGAGGGCACAGTTTACCCACACAGTCCGTACCACCCCGAGGGCACAGTTTACCCACCCCCTGTCCGTACCGTCCCGAGGGCCCAGTTTACCCACCCCTTGTCCGTACCGCCCCGAGGGCCCAGTTTACCCACACAGTCCGTACCGCCCCGAGAGCCCAGTTTACCCACCCCCTGTCCGTACCGCCCCGAGGGCCCAGTTTACCCACACTGTCCGTACCGTCCCGAGGGCACAGTTTACCCACCCCCTGTCCGTACCGCCCCGAGGGCCCAGTTTACCCACACTGTCCGTACCGTCCCGAGGGCACAGTTTACCCACCCCCTGTCCGTACCGCCCCGAGGGCCCAGTTTACCCACACAGTCCGTACCGCCCCGAGGGCCCAGTTTACCCACCCCCTGTCCGTACCGCCCCGAGGGCCCAGTTTACCCACCCCCTGTCCGTACCGCCCCGAGGGCCCAGTTTACCCACCCCCTGTCCGTACCACCCCGAGGGCCCAGTTTACCCACCCCCTGTCCGTACCACCCCGAGGGCCCAGTTTACCCACCCCCTGTCTGTACCACCCCGAGGGCCCAGTTTACCCACCCCCTGTCCGTACCGCCCCGAGGGCCCAGTTTACCCACCCCCTGTCCGTACTGCCCCGAGGGCCCAGTTTACCCACCCCCTGTCCGTACCGCCCCGAGGGCACAGTTTACCCACCCCCTGTCCGTACCGCCCCGAGGGCACAGTTTACCCACCCCCTGTCCGTACCGCCCCGAGGGCCCAGTTTACCCACCCCCTGTCCGTACTGCCCCGAGGGCACAGTTTACCCACCTCTTGTCCGTACCGTCCGGAGGGCCCAGTTTACCCACCCCTTGTCCGTACCACCCCGAGGGCCCAGTTTACCCACCCCCTGTCCGTACCGCCCCGAGGGCCCAGTTTACCCACCCCCTGTCCGTACCGCCCCGAGGGCCCAGTTTACCCACCCCCTGTCCGTACCGCCCCGAGGGCACAGTTTACCCACCCCCTGTCCGTACCGCCCCGAGGGCCCAGTTTACCCACACAGTCCGTACCGCCCCGAGGGCACAGTTTACCCACCCCCTGTCCGTACCGCCCCGAGGGCCCAGTTTACCCACACTGTCCGTACTGCCCCGAGGGCCCAGTTTACCCACACTGTCCGTACCGCCCCGAGGGCCCAGTTTACCCACCCCCTGTCCGTACCGCCCCGAGGGCCCAGTTTACCCACCCCCTGTCCGTACCGCCCCGAGGGCCCAGTTTACCCACCCCCTGTCCGTACTGCCCCGAGGGCCCAGTTTACCCACCCCCTGTCCGTACCACCCCGAGGGCCCAGTTTACCCACCCCTTGTCCGTACTGCCCCGAGGGCCCAGTTTACCCACACTGTCCGTACCACCCCGAGGGCCCAGTTTACCCACCCCCTGTCTGTACCGTCCCGAGGGCCCAGTTTACCCACCCCCTGTCCGTACCACCCCGAGGGCCCAGTTTACCCACACTGTCCGTACCGTCCTGAGGGCACAGTTTACCCACCCCCTGTCTGTACCGCCCCGAGGGCCCAGTTTACCCACCCCTTGTCCGTACCACCCCGAGGGCCCAGTTTACCCACCCCCTGTCCGTACCGCCCCGAGGGCCCAGTTTACCCACACTGTCCGTACCGTCCTGAGGGCACAGTTTACCCACCCCCTGTCCGTACCGCCCCGAGGGCCCAGTTTACCCACCCCTTGTCCGTACCACCCCGAGGGCACAGTTTACCCACCCCTTGTCCGTACCGCCCCGAGGGCCCAGTTTACCCACACTGTCCGTACTGCCCCGAGGGCCCAGTTTACCCACCCCCTGTCTGTACCGCCCCGAGGGCCCAGTTTACCCACACAGTCCGTACCGTCCCGAGGGCCCAGTTTACCCACCCCCTGTCTGTACCACCCCGAGGGCCCAGTTTACCCACCCCTTGTCCGTACCACCCCGAGGGCACAGTTTTCCCACCCCCTGTCTGTACCGCCCCGAGGGCCCAGTTTACCCACCCCTTGTCCGTACCACCCCGAGGGCCCAGTTTACCCACCCCCTGTCCGTACTGCCCCGAGGGCTCAGTTTACCCACCCCTTGTCCGTACCGCCCCGAGGGCCCAGTTTACCCACCCCCTGTCCGTACCGCCCCGAGGGCCCAGTTTACCCACACAGTCTGTACCACCCCGAGGGCACAGTTTACCCACCCCTTGTCCGTACCACCCCGAGGGCTCAGTTTACCCACCCCCTGTCCGTACCACCCCGAGGGCACAGTTTACCCACACTGTCCGTACCACCCCGAGGGCACAGTTTACCCACCCCCTGTCCGTACCACCCCGAGGGCACAGTTTACCCACCCCCTGTCCGTACTGCCCCGAGGGCCCAGTTTACCCACCCCTTGTCCGTACCACCCCGAGGGCTCAGTTTACCCACACAGTCCGTACCACCCCGAGGGCCCAGTTTACCCACCCCCTGTCCGTACCGTCCTGAGGGCACAGTTTACCCACCCCTTGTCCGTACTGCCCCGAGGGCCCAGTTTACCCACACAGTCCGTACCACCCCGAGGGCCCAGTTTACCCACCCCCTGTCCGTACCGTCCTGAGGGCCCAGTTTACCCACCCCCTGTCCGTACCACCCCGAGGGCACAGTTTACCCACCCCCTGTCCGTACCGCCCCGAGGGCCCAGTTTACCCACCCCCTGTCCGTACCACCCCGAGGGCCCAGTTTACCCACACAGTCCGTACTGCCCCGAGGGCCCAGTTTACCCACCCCCTGTCCGTACCGTCCCGAGGGCCCAGTTTACCCACCCCCTGTCCGTACCACCCCGAGGGCCCAGTTTACCCACACAGTCCGTACCACCCCGAGGGCCCAGTTTACCCACCCCCTTGTCCGTACCGCCCCGAGGGCCCAGTTTACCCACACTGTCCGTACCGTCCCGAGGGCCCAGTTTACCCACACAGTCCGTACCACCCCGAGGGCCCAGTTTACCCACCCCTTGTCCGTACCGCCCCGAGGGCCCAGTTTACCCACACTGTCCGTACCACCCCGAGGGCCCAGTTTACCCACCCCCTTGTCCGTACCGTCCCGAGGGCCCAGTTTACCCACCCCCTGTCCGTACTGCCCCGAGGGCCCAGTTTACCCACCCCCTGTCCGTACCGTCCCGAGGGCCCAGTTTACCCACACAGTCCGTACTGCCCCGAGGGCCCAGTTTACCCACCCCCTGTCCGTACCGCCCCGAGGGCCCAGTTTACCCACCCCTTGTCCGTACTGCCCCGAGGGCCCAGTTTACCCACCCCCTGTCCGTACTGCCCCGAGGGCCCAGTTTACCCACACAGTCCATACCACCCCGAGGGCCCAGTTTACCCACCCCCTGTCCGTACTGCCCCGAGGGCACAGTTTACCCACCCCCTGTCCGTACCGCCCCGAGGGCACAGTTTACCCACCCCCTGTCCGTACCGTCCCGAGGGCCCAGTTTACCCACACTGTCCGTACCACCCCGAGGGCACAGTTTACCCACCCCTTGTCCGTACCACCCCGAGGGCTCAGTTTACCCACCCCCTGTCCGTACCGCCCCGAGGGCCCAGTTTACCCACCCCCTGTCCGTACCGTCCCGAGGGCACAGTTTACCCACCCCCTGTCCGTACCACCCCGAGGGCACAGTTTACCCACCCCTTGTCCGTACCACCCCGAGGGCTCAGTTTACCCACCCCCTGTCCGTACCGTCCCGAGGGCTCAGTTTACCCACCCCCTGTCCGTACCGTCCCGAGGGCACAGTTTACCCACCCCCTGTCTGTACCACCCCGAGGGCACAGTTTACCCACACTGTCCGTACCACCCCGAGGGCACAGTTTACCCACCCCTTGTCCGTACCACCCCGAGGGCTCAGTTTACCCACCCCCTGTCCGTACCGTCCCGAGGGCCCAGTTTACCCACCCCCTGTCCGTACCGCCCCGAGGGCACAGTTTACCCACCCCTTGTCCGTACCACCCCGAGGGCTCAGTTTACCCACCCCCTGTCCGTACCACCCCGAGGGCACAGTTTACCCACCCCTTGTCCGTACCACCCCGAGGGCCCAGTTTACCCACCCCCTGTCCGTACCGTCCCGAGGGCCCAGTTTACCCACACTGTCCGTACCACCCCGAGGGCTCAGTTTACCCACCCCCTGTCCGTACCGTCCCGAGGGCACAGTTTACCCACCCCCTGTCTGTACCACCCCGAGGGCACAGTTTACCCACACTGTCCGTACCACCCCGAGGGCACAGTTTACCCACCCCTTGTCCGTACCACCCCGAGGGCACAGTTTACCCACCCCCTGTCCGTACCGTCCCGAGGGCCCAGTTTACCCACACTGTCCGTACCACCCCGAGGGCTCAGTTTACCCACCCCCTGTCCGTACCGTCCCGAGGGCACAGTTTACCCACCCCCTGTCTGTACCGTCCCGAGGGCCCAGTTTACCCACCCCCTGTCCGTACCACCCCGAGGGCCCAGTTTACCCACACTGTCCGTACCACCCCGAGGGCCCAGTTTACCCACCCCCTGTCCGTACCGTCCCGAGGGCACAGTTTACCCACCCCCTGTCTGTACCGTCCCGAGGGCCCAGTTTACCCACACTGTCCGTACCACCCCGAGGGCCCAGTTTACCCACCCCCTGTCCGTACCGCCCCGAGGGCCCAGTTTACCCACACTGTCCGTACTGCCCCGAGAGCCCAGTTTACCCACCCCCTGTCCGTACCACCCCGAGGGCTCAGTTTACCCACCCCCTGTCCGTACCACCCCGAGGGCCCAGTTTACCCACCCCCTGTCCGTACCGTCCCGAGGGCCCAGTTTACCCACACTGTCCGTACCACCCCGAGGCTGACAACACATAAATTGCATTCATGGAGAAATGAGAGAAGGGAGAGGTCATATACCTCCATAGTGACTCTTCGCCCCCTTGCCAGCCATGCTTGACGCCACCTTGCTCCTGGATGTACTGAGGGAGACACTGCTGAAGGCAACTTTCTTCACAGCCCCAGCCCCAACTGGCTAAATAAGGGGGAGGGAGAGAAAGAAAGAGTGTACCGCATTGCTATCAATTTCACACACATCTTAACTGGCCTACTTAAAGCAAACTGAGGAATATGCTCAAACGTCCAGCAACCTTAACTGGGAGGATTAGCCCCACTGTTGGAGTAATTTCTCAGTTTTTACCATCAGGAATTGCCCACCAAATTAATATATCATGAAGTCTTTACATAGTGCCTGCCCGCTGTTATGGTAATCCAACCGACTCAAATCCTCTTCTTTTGAATCCAATCAAATGTGTACCAAGAACTTTGCTGCTTGTGATTGAGAAATTGTCTCACAAAGCATTTGGTTCAGTTTGGGTAATGGAGTGCGAGAACTAGGCTTTAGAATCAGCAAAGTTTAATGGAAAACTGCTCCAGCTTTAGCTCATGTGCATGGATGGTAAGGACACTGGAGAAGTGCTCAGAGGAATACAGTGTACAACATCCACTGACATATTATCTAACTCCAGAAGAAGTGAGAAGACGACCAGAATGTAATGGCAATTGGCATGTCAAATTGTAATTACCCAGGGCATCTATGAAAGCATAAACTGAACTTCAGTCATTGTGTTTTTATGCAAGTGTAATGCCCTGGTTCACATTTTTACTGCCATGCTGTAGGTATTTAACATAGAACACAGAAAACATACAGCACAATACAGGCCCATCGGCCCACAAAGCTGTGCCGAACATGTCCTTACCTTAGAACTACCCAGGGTTACCCATAGCCCTCTATTTCTCTAAGCTCCATGTACCTATCCAGGAGTCTCTTAAAACACCCTATCGTATCTGCCTCCACCACCACCGCCGGCAGCCCATTCCACGCACTCACCACTCTCTGCGTAAAAAACTTACCCCTGACATCTCCTCTGTACCTACTCCCCAGCACCTTAAACCTGTGCCCTCTTATGTTAGTGATTTCAGCCCTGGGAAAAAGCCTCTGACTATCCACACGATCAATACCTCTCATCATCTTATACACCTCTATCAGGTCACCTCTCATCCTCCATCACTCCAAGGAGAAAAAGCCAAGTTCACTCAACCTATTCTCATAAGGCATACTTCCCAATCCAAGCAACATCCTTGTAAATCTCCTCTGCACCCTTTCTATGGTTTCCACATTCTTCCTGTAGTGAGGCCACCAGAACTGATCACAGTACTCCAATTGGGGTCTGACCAGGGTCCTATATAGCTGCAACATTACCTCTCGGCTCCTAAATTCAGTTCCACGATTGATGAAGGCCAACACACCGTATGCTTTCTTAACCACAGAGTCAACCTGCGTAGCAGCTTTGAGTGTCCTATGGACTTGGACCCCAAGATCCCTCTGAACCTCCACACTGCCAAGAGTCTTACCATTAATGCTATATTCTGCCATCATATTTGACCTACCAAAATGAACCACTTCACACTTATCTGGGTTGAACTCCATCTTCCACTTCTCAGCCCAGTTTTGTGTCCTATCGATGTCCCGCTGTTGTCGTCGTGGCTATCCCTCGAGGTCGAGGATGATGGTCTTCGTTCTGAAGAAGTGGCCCACAGAGTGAAGACGCCTGTGCGTGTATTTGTTTAACGTGTACTTGATGTTGCACTCCAAGAAGCACACGATACTTCACAAATCAACAAACTGATTCCAATGGCATGGAAACCACGACGATTGGAGCTGATGGATTTGTTGTAGTCTTCATCCGCCTTCACAGCCGTTGAGTTCGAAGTAACTTCGTCCGCCTGTTCCACCCTTGAGGTCTTGGTTGGATTGTTCTTTGTCAGGGACCTCACCCTCGACCTTACCGCCATGGGTGACCCTACCAGGAGCATAGCTCCAGACGGCATCGCTCTCGGGATCACGGGACCACACAAGCCTCTCCACCGTGACAAGGTGACAATCCACAGAGAAATGTCCCGCTGTAACCTCTAACAGCCCTCCACACTATCCACAACACCCCCAACATTTGTGTCATCAGCAAATTTACTAACCCATCCCTCCACTTCCTCATCCAGGTCATTTATAAAAATCACGAAGAGGAGGGGTCTCAGAACAGATCCCTGAGGCACACCACTGGTCACCGACCTCCATGCAGAATATGACCAGTCTACAACCACTCTTTGCCTTCTGTGGGCAAGCCAGTTCTGGGTCCACAAGGCAATGTCCCCATGGATCCCATGTCTCCTTACTTTCCCAATAAGTCTTGAATGGGGTGCCTTGTCAAATGCCTTGCTGAAATCCATATACACTACATCTATTTAGTCACATCCTCAAAAAATTCAATCAGGCTCGTAAGGCACGACCTGCCTTTGACAAAGCCATGCTGACTGTTCCTAATCATATTATGCCTCTCCAAACGTTCATAATCCTGCCTCTCAGGATCTTTTCCATCAACTTCCCAACCCCTGAAGTAAGACTCACTGGTCTATAATTTCCTGGGCTATCTCTGCCCCCTTTCTTGAATAAGGGAACAACCTCCAATCCTCTGAAACCTCTCCCGTCCCCACTGATGATGCAAAGGTCATTGCCAGAGGCTCAGCAATCTCCTCCCTCGCCTCCCACAGTAGCCTGGGGTACATCTCGTCCGGTCCCTGTGACTTACCCAACTTGATGCTTTCCAAAAGCTGCAGCACAATCTCTTTCTTAATATCTACATGCTCAAGCTTTTCAGTCCGATGTAAATCATCCCAACAATCGCCAAGATGCTTTTCCGTAGTGACTGGCAAAATACAAAGTAAATGGCAGGATACTTGGGATCTGGGGGTACATGTCCACAGATCTCTGAAAGTTGCCTCTTATACTGAGCAGTGGTGCCCTGGGGAAGAGGTGCTGGCTATCCACTCTACCTATTCCTCTTATTATCTTGTACACCTCTATCATGTCTCCTCTCATCCTCCTTCTCTCCAAAGAGTAAAGCCCTAGCTCCCTTAATCTCTGATCATAATGCATACTTTCTAAACCAGGCAGTATCCTGGTAAATCTCCTCTGTACCCTTTCCAATGCTTCCACATCCTTCCTATAGTGAGGCGACCAGAACTGGACACAGTACTCCAAGTGTGGCCTAACCAGAGTTTTATAGAGCTGCATCATTACATCGCGACTCTTAAACTCTATCCCTCGACTCATGAAAGCTAACACCCCATAAGCTTTCTTAACTACCCTATCCACCTGTGAGGCAACTTTCATCTCCCACTGAACAAAGACCAGCCCAAGACCAACCTTAAGCAGGGGTGGGTACATGGACTCAGTAAGGCCTTTGACAAGGTCCCACATGAGAGGTTAGTTAGGAAAATTCAGTCGCTAGGTATACATGGAGAGATGGTAAATTGGATTAGACATTGGCTCAATGGAAGAAGCCAAAGAGTGGTAGTAGAGGATTGCTTCTCAGAGTGGAGGCCTGTGGTGTGCCACAGGGATCAGTGCTGGGTCCATTGTTATTTGTCATCTATATCAATGATCTGGATGATAATGTGGTAAATTGGATCAGCAAATTTGCTAATGATACAAAGATTGGAGGTGTAGTAGACAGTGAGGAAGGTTTTCAGAGCCTGCAGAGGGACTTGGACCAGCTGGAAAAATGGGCTGAAAAATGGCAGATGGAGTTTAATACGGACAAGTGTGAGGTATTGCACATTGGAAGGACAAACCAAGGTAGAACATACAGGGTTAATGGTAAGGCACTGAGGAGTGCAGTGGAACAGAGGGATCTGGGAATACAGGTACAAAATTCCCTAAAAGTGGCGTTACAGGTAGATAGGGTCGTAAAGAGAGCTTTTGGTACATTGGCCTTTATTAATCGAAGTATTGAGTATAAGAGCTGGAATGTTATGATGAGGTTGTATAAGGCATTGGTGAGGCCGAATCTGGAGTATTGTGCTCAGTTTTGGTCACCAAATTACAGGAAGGATATTAATAAGGTTGAAAAGAGTGCAGAGAAGGTTGGTTTTTGGGCTGGGTCTTTGTTCAGTGGGAGATGAAGACGAAGACGCTGGAGAGAACCGGTTGTAGGATTTGACCCGGTGCGCGATCGTGATTCGATGGAGCCAGGTGCCGATCCATTGAGGTCCGACTTGTTTCACTGACAGCCACTGAGGCCCAGCTCCAACTTGTACATCTGACTGTTTAATTAAAATGGGCCCTTTTCTGTACTAAACCTTTAGTTAAATTAAGTGGGCGTCTTGTGACTGTCTTATGACCAAGATGTAATTGAGTATCTTGTGAGCATGACGTAATGGTCTTGTGATGGTGGGGTGATGTGATTTTCCCACCAGTGTGAGGTGACGTGATGACATGTTCTCAACAGATATATAAAGGGAAACCCCTGTTGTGACGCAGTTTAGTTTTCGTTAGTTCATCAGTTACTCCATTATGCTGCGTATTCATCTCATGACACAGTTTTGTTTTAAAGTGGAGTTTTACTTTCTATTGCAAGGTAAAATCGTTGTGCTGGTTGTTTCGCCAATCGCTGCCAGTTTTGCTTGGGGTATCTTTGATTTACCTTTACAGTAGTATTGAGAGTGAAGATCTTACTAAAGTATGGGAATCTGAAGGATCGAGTAAAGTTGGTGTCGTTTGGTGGTTTAATACAGGATCGACCTTATTGAATCTTCGTTCAGAAATAGTGACCTGCATCTGAGATAACCCCTGTAATATCAGGAAGGTTTTTTTTGCAGTGTTCATTCACCAGGAAAAGATCAGTTCCTTTAAGCCATTTTATTTCCTTCGTCACGAATCCTTTGGACGGGATCAGCAGTAACGTCAAGCCTTCGAAGAAATGTGTTTCCAGAGAAGTCTCTCCTTACTGACTGTGTAAATCACTTGGACTTTCGAATTTACCATTTTAAGACTGTGTTCGAATTTACCACTTTAGGAACTGTTCCAGAGTTGCCACATAGCAGTTAACTTCCGGTTAAGTTAGTCGTTTGAATTCTTTTCGCTATTGTTGAGCAGAGTTTAATAAATGCTTGTTTGTTTTTTCAAACCTGACTCAATTATATATTCATTGTTGCTGGTCACGTAACATAAGATTCATAAATATAATTCCTTTAATCATATGCAGTGTATTGCCTGTTATTATGTGGCACTAATTTATAACTGGGTAGCAAGTTACACAGCATCCACACAAACCAGGGTTTGGGGGGGGGGGGGGCAGTGGTGAGAGCCGTCTCAATCTCACGGGTTTGGCAGATCAGAGGGCATCTTCCCTAGACTTACACAGCTGAAGAAACCAGCGGCATTTCACAAGCATCGAGTGTAATGTGGGGAACGAGGCCTTTTTCTCTTTCCCTTCGACCCCTCCTCCCAACCACACGTCCAGCTCTGACACTGGGCAATGAATATTACACTTCTACTAAACTTCTCTGACCCACCCCGACCCCACCCTCCCTGAGCATCTTTCCCTCATCGGTGTTTAGTCCATGCCACTGGACCCTGACCTGATCTCTCAAGGACTGTGTGGTGGCTGCCCATGCATCAGTCATCCCACGTTAAACAAAGTCATGCAACAGGCATTCTCCATTAAGGGAATCCACCCTAACACCCTTGTTATGTGGAGGCCAAGTCATTGGGTGCATTTACTTACTTTAGAAATTACCTAGGGTAGCCCTCTATTTTTCTAAGCTCCATGTACCTGTCCAGGAGTCTTATAAAAGACCCTATCGTATCCACCTCTGCCACTGTCACCGGCAGCCCATTCCACACATTCAACATTCTCTGTGTAAAAAAAAATGTACCCCTGACATCTCCTCCGTACCACGTGTCGTCACACGTTGGGACTCTGACCCTCCCATCCATACTTTGACTGGCACACAGAGGGACTCACGTTGGTTCTGGTCACTGCTGTTGTCAGCTCTGTCTTCTTCGCTAAAGGCTGCGGAAGTCGTGAGCGTTGTAATGATGGGATCCGGTTGTTAACTGTACTTCCAGTGATATTCTGTTGCTCCAAACCATAAACAAAAAGAGACAGTGTTATATGCATGCCAAGCACCATTTAAAACTAACCCCTTTGAGCTGTCATCATGAAAACTGGCAACTGCCCTTTCCCAAAGCTCAGGAAATGCCCGAGTGCAAGATTAATTCAGTTCTGTACAATAACCATGTTGAGCTGGGTTACAAGTATACTACACTTTCTGTGATTCCTCATATCACAGACCGTCCCCATTTTGTTCTGAACATAAAGTACAAAGTATATCCTCTGCTCACCTGCTTCAGTTATGGCAGTCGGCATGGATTAGAATAATGTTGGTCCTCCAGTAAATCTCACAGAAGGAATTTTATGCGGATGGGCAGTCGCAGTTGAGGAGGGTTGGTGGGTCAGTGGAAATGTACACAAGGCAATGACTGATAAACACAAGAGATTTTGCACACACTGGTAATCTCAAGCAACATACCCATAATGCTGGAGGAACTCAACAAGTCGGGCAGCATCTATGGAGAGGAATGAACAGTCAAAGCTTCAGGTGGATGCCATTCACCAGCGCTGGACAGCAATGGGGCAGAAGTCAGAATAAGGTGCAGGAGGGGTAGGACTACAAGCTGGCAGGTGTTAGGCGAGACCAGGTGAGGGGAAAGGTAGGTGGGTGCAGCAGGGGAGCAATGAAGAAGCTGGGAGGTGATAAGCGGAAGTAGTAGAGGGCTGGCGAAGAAAGAATCTGATTGGAGAGAAGAGTGAAAGAACGGAAAGGAGGAACACCACCAAGAGGTGATGGGCAGGTGAGAAGAGGAGAAGGAGTGAGGGAAGAGCCGATATGGGGAATGAAAAAAGAGACTAGGAAGAGGAGGGGGGGGGGGAGAAATTACCAGGCTGGAGGAATTGATATTCATGCCATCAGGCTCCTCCAACTTGACTGGCCTCTTTGTGACGGTAGAGGAGCCCATGGACAGACATGTCCAAGTGGAAATGGGAAGTAGAATTAAAATGGGTAGATAACAGGAAAACCTGTCTTTTGCAGCAGTCAGAGCAAAGGTGCTCAACGAAGCAATCCACCGATCTGTTGGATGTCACCACTATAGAGGAGGCTGCACTAGGAACACTGGATACAGTAGATGATCCTGATGGAGAGTCACCTCACCTGGAAGGACTGTTTAGGGCCTGAATGATGTCAGCAGGAGTAGGTGGTGAGGCTTGGGAGTAGGGGCATGTCAAGGAATGCTGGCATTAGAGAAGGACAGAGAGATAGAGCACGATGATCATTCATGTGTTTTGGGTGAGGCCCGGGGGGGGGGGGGGGGGGGGTGCCTGACATGAAGCCTGGGATATTACCAATGTAAAACGGAGAAGCTGCAAGGACTCTGGTGAGAAGTACTGGAGTCAGGGTGGTAGATGACATGGTCAGAAAGGAGACAACTCCTCCACGCTGACTGTGCTGCTGCATTTAACCCATAGCCCACGAAACCTCTCCTATACAAGGACTTGCCTGGAAGGGTTACAAATAACATTAATCTGCCTACCTCAACCACTATCTGTGGCAACTCACTGCAAATATGCATCAGCGTCTGCATGAAGCAGCTGTCCGTGACGTCTTGCTGGATCTTCAACCCGTGTCCTGGTGGAACTTATGCCAGAATGTTGTTTCTGGATATCAGTTTGGTATTCAACACTATTGTTCCACAGACCTTGGTTAAATCCCTCGGTATAAATATACACAACTGTGCAACTGGGTGTTGGATTTCTTAACCAACAGACCATAGGATATAGGAGCAGTAGGCCATTCTCCACATCTCTGCTCTAAATGGACGCCCTTCAATCCTGAAGTCGTGCCCTCTTGTCCTGGACTCCCCTACCATGGGAAATAACTTGGCCATATCTAATCTGTGCGAGCCTCTTAACATTCAGAATGTTTCTATATGGCAACCCTTTTATTCCTGGAATCATTCTCGTGAATCTTCTCTAACCTTCTCCAATGTTAGTATATCCTTTCTAAAATAAGGAGCCCAAAACTGCACACAACACTCTGTGTGGTCTCACAAGTGCCTTATAGAGCCTCTTGTATTCCCTGCTCTTATATTCTATACCTCTAGAAATGAATGCCAAAATTGCATTTGCTTTCTTCACCACCAACTCAACCTGGAGGTTAACCTTTAGGGTATCCTGCACAAGGACTCTCAAGTCCGTTTGCATCTCTGTATTTTGAATTCTCTTCCCATCTAAATAATAGTCTGCCCATTCATTTCTTCCACCAAAGTGCATGACCATACACTTTCCAACATTGTATTTCATTTGCCACTTCTTTGCCCACTGGTAACTGGCAGCCAGCCAGAATAGGATCCCTTTATTCCCACTCTCTGTTTTCTGCTGATCAGCCAATGCTCCACTCAGGCTAGTAACTCCCCTGTAATTCCATTGGATCTCATCTTGCTAAGCAGCCTCATGTGTGGCATCTTGTCAAAGGCCTTCTGAAAATCCAAGTACACCACATCTACTGTACTTCCTTTGTCTACCCTGCTTGTAATTTCCTCAAAAAATTGCAGTTGGTTAGTCAGGCAGGATTTTCCTTTCAGGGCACCATGCTGACTTTGGCCTATCTTGTCATGTGCCTCCAGGTGCTCTCTATCCCTCAAAAAAAAATGCAAGGGGTGAAAAAAAAAGTGAAGTCTCCCTACTCACTTACCTCGCTGAAGCCCAAATGAGCCAAAGCCCTACCATTCTGCCTCAAACCATTCCATCGATGGCCGCTCCACTAGGCAGTGTCTCCCTTTTATGCCTGGACCTTCCCAGCTCTCCGACTCATGATTGGTGTTCCGGTTATAGCCGAGTTCCAGTGATGCTTTCCCCTCTTAAACTTCGCTCCCGACCTGTGCGCTGCCTCCTCTCTCAGAGCTCTCCAACTCACAATTGGTGCACCGGTTACAGACCTCAGACCCCTCCTCCCTCCCCACCATCCTCAGCAGGGGTAAACCCACCCCTCGTGCCAAGCCCAGTGCTGGGCACTCTGCTCGCACACAACTGCACGGCCAAACACTCCAGTAGTCACACTGTCAGTTCGCTGACGACAAACTCACCAACAACGATGAGATGGCCTACAGAGAGAAGGTGGAAGAACTTGAGGCTTGGTACCAGACAAATAACCTCTTTCTTCATGACAAGACAAAAGAGATGGCTATCAACTTCAGGAGAACTCGCACCAGTCACACTGCAGCACAGAAGTGGAAACTTCAAGCAGTTTCAAACTCCTGGAAGTGCACATCTCACACAACCTCTCATGATCCCATAATATATTCCACACAATCAGGAAAGCTACTTTCTGAGGCTGAGGAGAGCTGGACTTTACACATCTATACTCATGTCATTCTACAGATGAACTGCAGAGAGCATCCTAACATGTTGCATCACTGCTTGGCACTGTGGCAGGCAAGGTGGCTCGATAACGGGTGGTCAAAACTCTCCATGCATCACCAACACCAGCCTACCCAACATCAAGGACGTACATACAGAAAAGTGCCAGAAAAGGGCCGGTAACATCATTGCATCCACTCCAGGATCACCAGACTCAAAAACAGTTACTTTCCCCAAGCAGTGAGGCTAACCAACACCTCCACACACTAACCCACCCTTACACCACTACCTTATCATTTCCTGTCAGTCACCTTACGTACAGACACTCCTGTGTCCAGCAATACTGAGGACACACAATCTCTATATACAAGTTATCTTATGTATTTGCATTTATTGTGTTTTGTATTATTGTGTTCTTATCTTTTGTGGGGTTTTTGTGCTGCATCAGATTGGAAGCAACAATTACTTTGTTCTCCTTCACACTTGAGCACTGGAAATGACATTGAACAATCGTGAATCTTGGACGAAGGGTCTCGGTCGTTTATTCCCGTCCTCAGATACTGCCTGGCCTGCTGAGTCCCTCCTGCATTGTGTTGCTATGCCCTCATTTTCAGCATCCACCTGCCCCACCCCCTTGTCTACCTCTATCAATTCACCTCCTGATTCTGTCCCTTTGGGTGATGTGCAATGCTTTGAATTTGGCTGGGTAAGTACGTTAGAAATGGGAGCAAGGGTGGCCACTCAGTCCTTCAGTACAATTATGGCTGGTACAAAGGCTCTAATGCACAATATCAAAACAAGCTGACTCAAGCAGCACTAGCCACCCCAACTTCGAGGCATGTTCAAAAGACCCTCACCACCCAGACAACGCCCTTTTCTCATTGCTACCATCAGGGAGGAGGGTACAGGAGTCTGAAGACACACACAACGTTTTAGGAACAGATTCTTCCCCATGGACAGTCCCAAACCTGTTGTGAAAAGAGGACTAGGCACAGGGCTAGCAACCCCATCCCAAAAAAATCCAGCGCTACCGAAACGCCAACAGAAGATCCAAAGACCTCATCCCTGGGAGAGGAGGGATACACCAAAAAGATGAGCTGCACCTGAAAACAACAGAAAAGACTGGCCCTGGACAGAAGACTCTGGTGAGCTATTGGCAGTGGCCTATCTTTCCCCTCCACCATCTGATTTCTGAACAGTCCACGAACACAAGCTCACTTTTGTATTTATTTGGTGGTTTTGTAATTTACCACAAACAACAAATGGCAGGGTGTAAGATTGTTATTTCTCTTGGTTTTTTCTTCTAGTTTAACTTTCCTATGGTAGCTTATAATTTTATATAATCACCTGCAATACATGTAATTGCTCACTGGCAGCCAACCTGAAAAGGATCCTCTTATTCCCACTCGCTGCCTCCTACTAATCAGTCAATGCTCTAACCATGCCAGTAACTTTCCTGTAATATCATGGGCTCTTAGCTTCATGTTTGACCTTCTGAAGGTCCAAATGTACAACATCTACTGCATCCCCTTTATCTATCCTACTCCTCAAAGAATTCCAACAGGATTTTCCCTTAAGAAAACCATGCTGACTTTGACCTATCTTGTCCTGTGTCACCAAGTACTCCACAACCTCAGCCTTAACAATTGACTCTAACATCTTCCCAACCACTGAGGTCAGGCAAACTGGTCTATAATTTCCTTTCTGCTGCCAACCTCCTTTCTTAAAGAGTGGAGTGAGATTTGCAATTTTCCAGTCCTCTGGCACTATACAAGAGTCTGATGATTTTTGAAAGATCATTTCTAATGCCTCCACAATCTCTACTGCTACCTCTTTCAGAAGCCTAGGACGAAGTTCATATGCCCCAGGTGACTTATTTACCCTTGGGTCTTTCAGCTTTTTGATCACCTTCTCCCTTGTCATGATAACTGCACTTACTTCTCTTTTCTCATACCCGTTAACATCTGGGACGCTGCTAGTGTCCTCCACAGTAAAGACTGATGCAAAATATTCATTTAGTTCATCAGCTACCTACTTGGCCCCCATTATTATTTCTCCTGCCTCATTTTCTAGTGGTCCTATATCCACTCTCATCTCTTAATTTTTACATGCTTGAAAAGCTCTTACTATCCACATTGATACTGTTTGCTAGCTTGCTTCCATATTTCATCTTTTCCCTCCTTATGATTCTTTTAGTTGCTCTGTAGGATTTTGAAAGCTTCCCAATCCTGTCTTCCCACTAATTTCTGTTTTGTCGTATGCCCTCTCTTTCGGTTTGACATTAGCTTTGACTTCCCTTGTCAGCCACAATTGTACTATTTTGCCAGTTGAGTGTTTCTTCATTTTTGGAATACCATCTATCCTGCTCCTTCCTCATTTTTCCCCAGAAACTCACACCATTGCTGCTCGGCTGTCATCCCTGCCAACAACTCCTTCCAATTTACTTTGGCCAACTTCTTTCTGTAATTACTCCACTGTAATTTCCTTTACTCCACTGAAATACTGCTATGTCAGACTTTACTTTCTCCCTATCAAATTTCAAGTTGAACTCAATCATATTGTGATCACTAAGGATTCTTTTACCTGAAGCTCCCTAACCACCTCCATTTCATTACATACACCCAATCCGGTATAGCTAATGCTGTTGTAAGCTCAATGACAAACTACTCTAAATAACCATCTTGTAGGCATTCAACAAACTCACTCTAGAGATCCATTTCCAACTTGATCTTCCCACATGATGAAATTTCCCTCGGCTATCATAACATTGCCCTTTAGACATGCCTTTTCTATTCCCTGTGGTCCACCTCCCGGCCACTGTTGGAAGGCCTGTAGATAACTGCTATCTGGGTCCTCTTACCCTTGCAGATTGTTAACTTAACCCACAAGAATTCAACATCTTCCGATCCTACGTCATATCTTTATCTTGACACCAAGGTATTTGAAGTTTCTCACCCTTTCCCCAGAGATCCCTGATAAAGGACATATCTGTGTTCCCTCGTCTTGCCCTTTATGAAGTCTACGATCAACTCCTTTATCTTACTGATGTAGAGAGCAAGTTTCACACACAAAATGCTGCAGGCCAGGCAGTGTCCAGCATCCGCAGGTCTTCTCCTGACAAAGTGCCCGTTTGTTGTTTTGACCCCACTCCACTTGCCTCCTCATGACCATCTGACAATCTGCCAACAGTTGTGCCACTGGCAAATTCAGAGACGATGTCTGGCCACACAATCCTGAGTGTGGAGAGAACATTTAATAACTCAGCTTTAAGCTGAGTTTTGTGTCTCATTCTTCATTTCTGAAAACCCTCTGGGCAATATCACCAGATCAAACAATGTCTCATAAAACAGCGATAACAACCTAATCCTGGTCTGATTTGGAGCTGCTCACCTCTGCATTTTCATCCTGTAGTTTGCGTTTCTTCGTCAGGGGCCGGCTCTCAGCGGGTCTGTCTTGGCCAACAGGCAACCCCCGGCTCCAATCCATTCTGCAAATCAGTGCTGAGTGGAGAGGGAGTGGGTGTGTCACATCCAGTGTTAGAACAGGGTAAAGGTGGGACAAACAGAGCAACATACACCCCTGTCACCCCCATCCCAGCCCATGCCCACTCTCCGTCAGTCCGACCAACCCCGTCACCCCTTCAGTCCCGTTCCTCCGTCAACTCACCCCTCATCGCTCTCTGCCCTCCCTTCCCTCCCTATCACCATCTCCCCAAACCCCTCATCACCCTCCACCATCCCCTCCCTCACCTCTCTCCCTATCACCATCTCCCCAAATCCCTGATCACTGTCCACCATCTCAAACCCTTCATCACTCTCTACCCTCCCCTCCCTCACCTCTCCCCTATCACCATCTCCCCAAATCCCTCATCACCCTCCACCATCTCCTCAAACCCTTCATCACTCTCTACCCTCCCCTCCCTCACCTCTCCCCTATCACCATCTCCCCAAATCCCTCATCACTGTCCACCATCCCCCAAACCCTTCATCACTCTCTACCCTCCCCTCCCTCACCTCTCCCCTATCACCATCTCCCCAAATCCCTCATCACTGTCCACCATCCCCCAAACCCCTCATCACCCTCCACCATCCCTTCCCTCACCTCCCTCCCTATCACCATCTCCCCAAACCCCTCATCATCCTCCACCATCCCCTCCCTCACCTCTCTCCCCAAACCCCTCATCACTGTCCACCATCCCCTCCCTCACTTCTCTCCCTATCACCATCTCCCCAAACCCCTCATGACTGTCCACCATCCCCCCCAAACCCCTCATCACCCTCCACCATCCCCTCCCTCACCTCTCTCCCTATCACCATCTCCCCAAATCCCTCATCACTGTCCACCGTCTCCTCAAACCCTTCATCACTCTCTACCCTCCCCTCCCTCACCTCTCCCCCTGTCACCATCTCCCCAAACCCCTCATCACCCTCCACCATCCCCTCCCTCACCTCTCTCCCCATCTCCTATCCAACCACCCTCATCACCCTTGGCATCTTCTCCCTCCCACTCCCTCTACCCCCACCCTGTCTCTCCCCAGCCCCCACCCCATCTACTCCACTCCCCCTACCCCATCTCTTCATTTCTCTCGAACTCCCCCCAACCCAACTCTATCTCTCTACCCCCCAGGCCTGACTTATTCTCTCCCCCTACCCCCATCTCCACCACTCCACACAACCCCGTCTCTGTCCCTACCCCACTGGCCCATCTCCCCCTCTCCCCCCCTCCTTTCTGCCCCTGCCCATCTCCCCGCCCCCGCACTGGCCTATATCTTCCCTTCTCCCTGCCCCGTCTCGTCTGTCTTCATCCACACCGTCTCTCAATCCCCAGTCCCTTGCCCGTCTCTCCCCCCTCCTCCCCACAGTCACGTCTCTCTTCACCCAACCCATCGCGCTGCCCGTGTCCCGCCTCTCCCCACCCAGGCAATTTCTTCCCCCCCGCGTCTCTCCCCCCTCCGTCTCACCTCCGTCCCGTCTTCCCCCTCTATCTCCCCGTCCCGTTTCACCCACTGCTGTCTCACCCCGGTCCCGTCACTCCCCCTCCGCCTCACCCCCGTCCCGTCTTCCCCCTATGTCTCCCCGGTCCCGTCACTCCCCCGTCCCGTCTCTCCCCCTCCGTCTCCCCGTCCCGTCTTCCTCCCCTCTGTCTCCCGGTCCCGTCCCGTCTGCCCCCCCCCCCACCGTCTCTTCACCACAACTCCCTTCACCCGCCCCGCCTCCTCCCCTCTCTCCCTGACCCCCCACCCCATCACCCTCATTCTCCCCCCCACTGCCCAGTCTGTCTCTCCCCCTTCCATCTCACCCCCGCCCCGCCTCTGCCTCTCCCCCCTCCCGTCTCTCTCATCACCCCTGCCCCATCACCCTCATTCTCCCCCCCACTGCCCAGTCTGTCTCTCCCCCCCTCCATCTCACCCCCACCCCGCCTCTGCCTCTCCCCCACCCCAACTGCCCGGTCTGTCTCTCCCCCCCTCCATCTCACCCCCACCCCGCCTCTGCCTCTCCCCCCCCCCGTCTCTCTCCCTGACCCCCCACCCCAACTGCCCGGTCTGTCTCTCCCCCCTCCCCGTCTCTCTCATCACCCCTGCCCCAACTGCCCGGTCTGTCTCTCCCCCCCTCCATCTCACCCCCACCCCGCCTCTGCCTCTCCCCCCCCCGTCTCTCTCCCTGACCCCCCACCCCAACTGCCCGGTCTGTCTCTCCCCCCCTCCATCTCACCCCCACCCCGCCTCTGCCTCTCCCCCCCCCGTCTCTCTCCCTGACCCCCCCACCCCAACTGCCCGGTCTGTCTCTCCCCCCTCCATCTCACCCCCACCCCGCCTCTGCCTCTCCCCCCCCCCCCGTCTCTCTCCCTGACCCCCCACCCCAACTGCCCGGTCTGTCTCTCCCCCCTCCCCGTCTCTCTCATCACCCTCATTCTCCCCCCCCCCACTGCCCGGTCTGTCTCCCCTCCCCCCTCCATCTCACCCCCCCGCCCCGCCCCGTCTCTCTCCCTGCCCCCCCCACACCACCCCCGGTTTAAATTGGCGGCTCACCGAGCCCTTCCTGAAACAAACGGCAGCTCACCGGACAACCGCTCTGAATCTATTGGTCGCTCCGAGTCACGTGTCGCATCCACCGCCTCAGCTGATTGGCCGAGGCGGCGCCGGCCTGCGATTTCAAACTGCGGGCAGTTGGCGTCGGAGCCCGCGCTCTCGGACAGTCAGCCCGAACAGCGGCGGCGGCGCGGGAGCGCGCGTCCTCGGGCAAGCGCACGGCGGCGGGAGCGCGCGTCCTCGGGCAAGCGCTCGGCGGCGGCGGGGGAGTTGTCCTGTGTCCGACACTGCCCCCACCTACAAGAGTCGGAATTATTTCAGGCGTTCCAGGGGTCAAAGTAAGTTTCAGAATCAGAACCAGGGTCAATATCACAAACCAGAGAAAAAGAGAAAACCCGCAGACCCAAGTAACGCGCACAAAAGGCTGCAGCAACTCAGCTTCCATGGAAAGAAAAGTCGACGTTCCGGGCTGAGCCCCCACCAGCAGCAGCTGGACATAAAAAAGACGCGGAGTCAGAGTTGGGGAGTGGGGTGGGGTGGGGTGGGGTAGGGATGGTGTTTATCCACACGATTCAGGAGTGCAGGTCGAGGGGTAGCACCTGTTGTCGTCGTAGTCATAGTCATCCCGGGGGAAATTGGTTTTCGTTACAGTTGCACCATAAATAATAAACAGTAATAAAACCATAAATAGTTAAATATTAATATGTAAATTATGCCAGTAAATTATGAAATAAGTCCAGGACCAGCCTATTGGCTCAGGGTGTCTGACCCTCCAAGGGAGGAGTTGTAAAGTTTGATGGCCACAGGCAGGAATGACTTCCTATGACGCTCTGTGTTGCATCTCGGTGGAATGAGTCTCTGGCTGAATGTACTCCTGTGCCCACCCAGTACATTATGTAGTGGATGGGAGACATTGACCAAGATGGCAAGCAACTTAGACAGCATCCTCTTTTCAGACACCACCGTCAGAGAGTCCAGTTCCATCCCCACAACATCACTGGCCTTACGAATGAGTTTGTTGATTCTGTTGGTGTCTGCTACCCTCAGCCTGCTGCCCCAGCGCACAACAGCAAACATGATCGCACTGGCCACCACAGACTCGTAGAACATCCTCAGCATCCTGCTAACCTGGTGTTGTGTGACCCGAGACCTCCTCCCCGATTAGATAAGGAGGCCTGGATGGTGGGATGACGGCGCTCCCTGTAGATGTGTTCAATGGAGCGGAGGGCCTGGGCCGTGCCCACTACAATCTGTGGCCTTTTCCTTTCAAGGGCATTGGTGATGCTAGCCACGCCACCAACCCGCTGAGCCTCCCTCTTTTCAACGGGTGACCCAGTTCCCTCGTTCCGGGCTCGGGCTGTCGTCAGCCGGGGATTATTCCGCTAAAACCGGGCTGGATCAAGGCGGATTTAGACGTGTTGTTGACTTGAGAGGCGGTGTTCGCCACTTCGCCACCCCCGCCCGCCGGCTGCGATCAGACACCCGCTCCTGTCGGCGGACGCCCCTCTCACCCGTAACCAGCGAGTCCGAGGAGCCCCTCGGCACAGGACCCGGCGGATGGCGGACGTGGATGAGCCGGTCCCGGGCGAGTCCGAGGCCATCAGCAAGGACGAGGTGGAAGAAGAGCCGGCGCCCGGACCCCGGGGCCAGACCCTCAGACACAAGGTGATACACTATGCCGACCGGGTCTTCTTCGTCTTCCTCGCACTGCTGTTGCTGGTCCTCAGCGCCGAGGTTGTCTACAAGGTCTGGTACATCACCCACTGGTCGGCCATCGGCCGCTACCTGGCATACTGGCTGTGGACGGCACAGGACGAGGAGGCAGAGCTATGAGCAGCGGCTGAGGCCAGATTCGGGGAGGGACTCTGCCCCCGACCCCCGACCCCGGTAACGTGTATCGCTGACATCCCGTACCTGGTTCACATCTGGAACGCGAGGCCTGCGCTTGGTCGGTGAAATTTACCCAACCGGCGGTGTCGGCCATCGGAGGAGCGAGCCCCTCACAACCACGATAGCGATCGGGTGGGCGGTAAGGCCACCAGAGAAAGGAGCCATCTGTTTATTATCCCTCTCAACCCCGTTCACCTGCTTTTCCCCGTAACTTTGATGCCCTGACTAATGAAGACCTCCGCGTTAAATACACTAACGGCTTAGCTCTACGGGCCAATAAATTTCACTGATTCACCACCCAGTGGCTCAGGAAATTCCTCCTCGTCCCCGTTCTAAATGGACGCACCTCTATTCCTAGGCTGTGTCCTCTCTGGTCCAAGACTCCCCCACCGTCGGCAACATCTTCTCCACATCCGCTCTATGGAGTCATTTGGTAGGTTTCCTTGGGATCCCTCCCCGCCCCATTCTTCTAAAGATCGGCGAGTGCAGGCCCGGGGGCATCAGCGTCCAACCCTACCTTTCGTGAGCCTCCTCCTGGGACTTGGCCTCACTTTAAATCCCGGTGGTATTTGTCGTGGACGCGGCTTCCCCCGTCCTGTCCCGTGATGTGTGGCAATCAATCAGTGAGCGGCCACATTCAGAATCACAGTTACCATCCCTGATGAAATGTCTTGCGGCAGCGGTGCAGTGCGAGACTTGAAATTACAACAAGAGATAGATTGAAAAGTAGTGCAAAAAAATAGAGGAAGATGGTGAGGTAGTTTTCATAGATTCATTGGCCATTCAGAAATCTGACGGCAGAGGGGAAGAAGCTGTTCCTAAAATGTTGAACGTGGGTCTTCAGGCTCCTGTACCTCCTCCCTGGTGGTAATATGCTCACTTTGAGCATCAAGTCATGGAGGAACCATCACAAACTCCCGAGGCTGATGCTGCAAGCCACCTTTAGGAGGGCGAATCAGCGAAATGCATTCGGCCCAGACAGGGTACCAAAGACGTGTACACCGATCGGCTGACTGGAGTGTTCACTGAGATCTTTGACCAATTGCTTCGAAAAGGGTCTCGGCCTGAAACGTCGACTGTACCTCTTCCTAGAGATGCTGCCTGGCCTGCTGCGTTCACCAGCAACTTTGATGTGTGAGGCTTCAGTTATACCGGTGACCCGCCTCAGGGAGTATCGCGGAGTAGCCACTCACATCAGCAGTGATGAGGTGTTTCGCGAGGTTGGCAATGAAACATAACGACTCTTGTTTGAGGTCCGCTCCTATCTGACAACTCAGCAGGTGTCATGTCTTTGGCTCTTGACCCAACCCTGGAACACCTGGACAGCAACGATGCAAATGACCGGACGCTTTTTGCCGACTACAGCTCAGCATTCGATACCACCATCCCCTCAAAACTAACCGATAAGCTGTCAGACCTTGACCTCAGTCCCTCCTTGTGCATTTCCTCACTTACGGACCGCAGCCCCGATTGGCGGCAGCAGCTCCACAATCGCCACCACAAGGCTGTTGCTTCGCCTCCCGCTCTACTTACTTCACACCTGTGACTGTGTGGCTCAGCACGCACTCCAGTTTGCCGATGACACCACTGCGGTAGACTGAATGAAAGACGGCGATAAATCAGTATACAGGAGGGAAGTTGAAAATCTGAATGAGTGGTTCTTAACAAGAACCGCTTGCTCAATGTCAGCAAGAGCCGATTTTGACTTCAGGAGAAGGAAACCAGAGGTCCGTAAATTTGAATTTATTTAAATCTTACAACCATCCCACAACATGAGTGAGTAAAAATCTTCGTGTTATGGCTCCGTTGCAATATACACACATGTGAATTTAAAAGTGTAATGATCTGTAGAAAGAAGCTGTCCCGTAGCCGGTTGATCCTGGCTTTAATGCTGCGGTAATGTTTGCCAGACGGAAGTATTTTATAGTTGGGGTGATCGGTGTTCCCTGATGATCCTCCAGGCCTTCTTTCTGCACCTGCCACTGTAAATGTCCTCAATGGAGGGAAGTTCACACCCACAGATGTGCTGGGCTGTCCGTACCGCTCTCTGCGGTGCCCAGCGATCAAGTTAGTGCAGTTCGCACAGCCGGTCAGGATGCTCTCAGTGGTGCCCCTGTAGAAGGTCTCGAGGATTTGGGGGCCCATGCGGACTTCTTCAGTCACCTGACGTGGAAGAGACACTGTTGTGCTTTTTTTTTGCCACAAAGCCGATGTGTACAGTCCAGGTGAGATCATCGGTGATGTGTATACCAAGGAACTTGAAACTACTCACCCTCTCAACTGCAGACCCATTGATGTTGCTTGGGGTAAGCCCGTCTCTGTTTCTCCCGTAGTCCACAATCAGCTCTTTTGTGTTTTGGACATTGAGTCCTGATCAGGGGGATCAGAGAGAGAGAGAGAGAGAGAGAGGGTCAGCAGCTTTAAATTCCCGAGTTATTATTTCGGAGGATCTGTCCTGGGCCCAGTACGCAGCGCCTCTACTCCCTTAGGAGTTTGCGGAGATTCGGTACGACATCTAAAACTTTGACAAACTTCTGGAGTGGACAGCATATTGACTGGCTGAATCACGGCCTGGTATGGACACTTGAATGGAAAAATGATACAAAACGGAGGATAGAGCCCAGTCCATCACGGGTAAAGCCCTTGACACCAGTGAACACCTCTACATGAAATGCATCCATCGTCAGAGACTCCCAGCTCGCAGGACCTGCTCTCTCCTCACTGCCGCCATCAGGGAGAAGGTACAGGAGTCTCAGGACTCTCACAACCAGGTGCAAGAACAGTTACTACCCCTCACCCCTCACCCATCAGGCTGTGGAACCAGAGGGGATAACTTCACTCACACCATCGTGAACTGTTCCAACAACCAGAGGACTCTTCATCTCATGTTCTCAATATTTATTACTGATTTATTTATTATTATTTATTATTTTTATATTTGCACAGTTTGTTATCTTCTGCACATTGGTTGATCACCTTAGTTGGAGTGGTCTTTCAGTGATTCTGTTATGGTGATTATTCTACTTCTGGTGTTCCCATAACCATTGGTCTCACTTTAAGGACACTTTATCTTGTTATTTCATGCTTGTTATTTACTGCTCTTTATTTACATCTGCATTTGCACAGTTTGTTGTCGATTGATCCTGTTTACAGTCACGGTTCTATAGATTTACTGGGTATGCCCGCAGGATTGTTTATGGTGATGCGTATGCACTCTGATAATAAATCTTACTTTGAACTTCGATGTATTGAGTACATCCATAGAAAAGTGAATCTCGGGGTTGTATATGGTAATATATATATATGTACTTTGATAATAACTTTATGTTGAACTTTAAAATACATTGTAAGATTGATTACTATTTGCATTACTAAAATTAACCCCCTTACAGTCAGTTTTAGGAAATGCTTGATACAAACCCAGAGTAGTGGAATCGATTTAGCGATGAACAATAATTTTAATAATATATTGTAAAAATAACAAGCCAGGGGTGTAAACTTTAAAAAACGCCAGACCAAATAATGACAGCACAAAAGGATCGTTTATCTTTTCACCAATTTATTTCTTTGAGTTCAGCCGGCAAGTGAACTTGGTCCCGACATCAGGGGAGAAGCATTCTCATCCCTCTGGTGGTTCCACAAGTTCACTGTTCGCCTTCCAGAACTGTTACAATTTATAAGGCCACCGATACAAAAGAACAATCAGTTTGATAGACACTCCAGCCACTTTAATTAAAGAAAGGAATGTCCTACCTGGTTTGTTGGAGCCAAAACTTAATTACAAAGTTAAGAACATCCACCAATTTATGCTTTAATTAAGAAAGGAAAGTCCTGTCTAATTTCCATCAGGTACTGCTTTTTTGTCGAAACCAAAAGGTGGGAAAAATCAGGAGACATCTTATGTGGATCTGTGTGAACTTTAACCATAACCTTGCTCCAAATAAGCAGCTGTGAGACATTATTCAAACACACTGCAGTTACTCACAAAATACACAAACATAGTTGGTACTTAACCCATTATTTACAGGAATCTGAGAATTCCCTAATTCCCTCAAACTTCAATGGGGGGGGGGGGGAAGAGGGGGGACACAAAGCAAGAGAGGGAAGAAACTAATCACTACAGTACAAGGTAAACTTTAGGCAGGGAGAGTGAAAGTTTGGAGCAACTGGTTCAGTCCGGCTGGTTGGATGAAACATAGAAACATAGAAAACCTACAGCACAATACAGGCCCTTCGGCCCACAAAGCTATGCCAAACATGTCCTTACCTTAGAACTACCTAGGCTTACCCCACACCCCTCTATTTTTCTAAGCTCCACCCTGTCGTATCCGCCTCCACCACCGTCACTGGACTCACCACTCTCTGCATAAAAAACTTACCCCTGATGTCTCCTCTGTACCTACTTCCAAGCACCTTAAAACTGTGCCCTCTCGTGTTAGCCATTTCAGCCCTGGGAAAAAGCCTCTGACTATCCACACGATCAATGCCTCTCATCATCTTATACACCTCTATCAGGTCACCTCTCATCCTCCGTCACTCCAAGGAGAAAAGGCCTAGTTCACTCAACCTATTCTCATAAGGTATGCTCCCCAATCCAGCAACATCCTTGTAAATCTCCTCTGCACTCTTTCTATGGTTTCCACGTCCTTCCTGTAGTGAGGTGACCAAAACTGAGCACAGTACTCCAAGTGGGGTCTGACCAGGGTCCTATATAGCTGCAATATTACCTCAGCTCGTAAGCTCAATCCTACGATTGATGAAGGCCAACGTACCGAATGCCTTCTTAACCACAGAGTCAACCTGCGAGTCCTATGGACTCAGACCCCAAGATCCCTCTAATCCTCCACACTGCCAAGAATCTTACCATTAATACTATATTCTGCCATCATATTTGACCTACCAAAATGAACCACTTCACACTGATCTGGGATGAACTCCATCTGCCACTTCTCAGACCAGTTTTGCATCCTATCAATGTCCCGTTGTAACCTCTAACAGCCCTCCACACTATCCACAACACCCCCAACTTTTGAGTCATCAGCAAATTTACTAACCCATCCCTCCACTTCCTCATCCAGGTCATTTATAAAAATCATGAAGAGTAGGGGTCCCAGAACAGATCCCTGAGGCACACCACTGGTCAGCGACCTCCATGCAGAATATGACCGGTCTACAACCACTCTTTGCCTTCTGTGGGCAAGCCGGTTCTGGATCCACAAAGCAATGTCCCCGTGGATCCCATGCCACCTTTCATGGGGTACCTTATCAAATGCCTTGCTGAAATCCATAGACACTACATCTACGGCTCTACCTTCATCATTGTGCTTAGTCACATCCTCAAAAAATTCAATCAGGCTCATAAGGCACGACCTGCCCTTGACAAAGCCATGCTGACTATTCCTAATTATATTATGCCTCTCTAAATGTTCATAAATTCTGCCTCTCAGGATCTTCTCCATCAACTTACCAACCACTGAAGTAAGGCTCACTGGTCTATAATTTCCTGAGCTATCTCTAATCTCTTTCTTGAATAAGGGAACAACATCCGCAACCCTCCAATCCTCCAGAAACTCTCCCGTCCCCATTGATGATGCAAAGATCATCAGCAGAGGCTCAGCAATCTCCTCCCTCGCCTCCCACAGTAGCCTGGGGTACATCCCATCCAGTCCCAGTGACTTATCCAACTTGATGCCTTCCAAAAGCTCCAGCACATCCTCTTCCTTAATATCTATGAGTGATTGATGAGAACTGGGGCTAAATAGGTTGCCGGTGATGAGTCTGGAGTGAGTGGCAGGTCAATCCCATTAGCTGGGTGGAGACTGGGAGGTGCCAGTGGGAACAGGCCTTGCAGTTGGGAGTCACTCCAGAACCCACAAGAGGTATTTAGAAACAAATCATTAATCCAGTTCCCAAACACACAGATCTTCAGTGCATTCCATATGATATAGGAGCAGAATTAGGCCATTTGGCCCATCAAGTCTGCGCCACCAGTTCATCATGGCTGATCCAATTTTCCTCTGAGCCCCAATCTCCTGCCTTCTCCCCGTATCCCTTCGTGCCCTGACCAATCAAGAATCTATCAACCTCTGTCTTAAATATACATAAAAACCTGGCCTCCATATCTGCCCGTGGCAAAGAATTACACAGATTCAGCACTCTCTGGCTAAAGAAATTCCTCCTCATCTCAGCTCTGAAAGGACTGATCTGTGTCCTCTGGTCGTAGGCTCTCCCACGACAGGAAACATCCTCTCCACATCTACTCTATCAAGGGCTTTCACCATCCGATAGGTTTCAATGAGGTCCTCCCTCACTCTTCTGAATTGTAGTGAATACAGGCCCAGAGCTATTAAGTGCTCTTCACACGACAAGCCATTCAATCCTGGAATCAGTCTCACGACCCTCCTTTGTACCCTCTCCAGTTTCAGCACATCCTTTCTAAGGTAAGTGTTCACAATACTTTTCACCAGTCCTTTATAAAGTCTGTACATCCTGACTGCGATTGAGACAGACACAATTAATGAGAGTTCAGAGGAAGCAGCTTTGGGGGAATGGAAAATTTCCTGCCGGTTTTAGCTCTCAGTGGCACCACTGGCCAGTCAGCTCGACAACTGGAGTTGGCAGCTCACCTAGGAGAAGGAAAACTCTGATCTCAAGCCTCCGCTTCCTGACGACTATACACCTTCACGGGGAAGCTTTCAGGCATAAACCCAAAGGGAAACTCTGGGGTTTGAGTCCCTGAGGCAGTCTTACGTTGAGTTCAATACTGACTGGCAACTCCTGTGACGTCGCTGGGTCCGAACTGTATTAGTATCTGTCGTCCCTTTGGATTCATCAGCTGCGTGGAGAGGGGGAGCCTGCTGCGTGCACAACAGCTTGCCCTCCGCATCGTACTGCCCTGGCTCGCGTATCATGCAGACAGCTAAGACGCAGCATCCATGGTCGAGCCTGACCAATGGAGGGCCTCGGAAGTCACAACTGCAATGCCAGGAGCATTACTCTTCACTAAGATCATCAAACAGGGGTAAGGCCATTCTAAAAAGCTTCACTGCCAGAGGACGGGGCAGTAAGAAAGGGGGAGAAATGAGGCCACAGGAAATAGAGCTCTAAGCCTAATCTCACTGGCAGGGAAGATACTGATCATTTGGAAAAGGCAGAGACACATGGGTCTTTACCATGGGCAAATCAATGTGAATTCTGTTGTCTGTTGATGGATATACAGTGAGTAGAGGAGGGGGTTTAGGACACAGCCCTGGGGGCACCTGTGTTGAGGGTCAGAGGGGCAGAGGTGAGGGAGCCCACTCTTACCACCTGCCGACCATCTGACAGGAAATCTAGGATCCAGCTGCACAAGGCAGGGTGAAGGCCGAGGTCTCTGAGCTTCTTGTCGAGCCTGGAGGGAATTATGGTGGTGAATGTAGTCCAAGAACAGCACTCTCACATAAGCATCCCTCTTCTCCAGATGTGTAAGGACGGTGTGTCGAGCTGTGGCTATGGCGTCGTCTGTCAATCAGTTGTGTCGGTAGGTGAATTGTAAGGGGTCCATTGTGGGTGGTAGCAAGCTGCAGATGTAATCCTTGACCAGCCACTCAAAGCATTTGTTTATTATTGAGATGAGTGGGAGGGGGAGAGGGGAGCTGGGGGTGGGGGGAGTGTTTGGGGTTCTAGCGTTTAACTGTCACTCATTCTTTGGAGCACTCCTCTGTTTCCGTGGATGTTTGCGAAGAAAGAGATTTTTCAGGATGTATATTGTATACATTTCTCTGACGTTCAATGTATCTATATTGAATATTACTGAGTGCGACAGGACGCCAGTCGTTCAGACATGCTACCTTGGTCTTTTCAGGTACAGGAATGATAGTGGATGTTTTGAAGCAGGAAGGCACTCTACACTGGGAGAGGGAGAGATTAGAAATGTCTGTAAACACATCTGCCAGTTGTGCTGCGCACACCCTGAGTACTCGCCCTGGGATGCTATCCGGTACCACGGCCTTGCGACTGTTCACTCGATAGAAACACCTTCGTACTTCAGCCTCAGAGATGACCAAGGTGCAGATCGCTTCAATGGCTCTCCTCAGGGACTCAGTGTTGGCGACGTTAAACCAAGAGTAAAAAAGATTTAGCTCATCTGGGAGAGAGGCGGCGATGTTGGCTGCGCCACTGCGCATAGCTTTGAAGCCTGCGATGGTGTGCAGACCTTGCCATACACTGCGTGTGTCGTTGGTGGAGAGTTGTGTCTGGATCCTGTCCCTGTATTGTCGTTTCGCTGCCTCGGTGACTTTGCGCCGATCGTAGCTGCGTTTCTTGAGTCCCCACTGATCACCGGCAACGTAAGCTCTGCGTCGGCAGTAAGTGCTGCCCACACGGAACTGTCAATCCAGAGGGTTTCTGGTTTGGATAGACCTTGTCCGATTTCTGGGGGGCAACTGCGACCCTTAGGAAGCATACAAGACTGTTACATGTACACAAAAATAATCAGTTTGTGTGCACGTGTAACAGACAATTAATTGTTAACCTGTAAAGGAAATAACAACTAAACAGTCTAATCTAACAGTCAGATCCAACAATACGTGGGTAGCCCTTGGTAATTTCTCCGGTAGGGACATGTTCGGCACAGCATTGTGGACCGAAGGGCCTGTATTGTGCTGTGGGTTTTCTATGTTCCTAACGCAGAGAGATGTTGGAATCCTGCACCCAGAATGAAACATACTGTGCAATGTGTGCTTTGCAGCAACTACCAGCCCAGTTCACAGATGTTCTGGGGTTGGACAGCAAGCATCCAGTGCCAACAGACCAATACAGAACCTGCTGACCATAACCTGCACAACTTTGGACTGTGGGAGGAAACCAGAGCACCCGGAGGAAACTCACACAGTCATCGTACAGGCAGCGGTGAGAACTGAACTGCGGTCACTGGCTCGCTAATAATGTTCCACTACGTGCATCTCCACCATGTCCTTGAGTATAGGTAATCAATAACTAGAAACCCACTACACTGCGTTTCACCCATACACACACCTCATCAGTACCAGGCAGGAGGCAAAACTGCTGTCTGAGCACAGGCATCAGAACCCTCCTCCTGACCTCTGCACTGTCCTCCTGACCCCCAGAACCCTTCCCTCTGCCCCTAGCACTGCTCCACTGACCCCAGAACCCTTTTCTTGACTCTACCCCTGCTGTCTTGACCGTAGCACTCTGCTCCTAACCCTTTCCACCCCGTGCTCTTTTCTCACTGCTGTCATCAGGTAGAAGGTACAGGAGACTCAGGACTCACAGCACCAGGTTCAAGAACAGTTACTACCACTCAACCATCTGCCTTTGAACAAAAGAGGATAACTACAGTCAGAGAATAACATGAGCTGCCTTAATGACTATCGCCCGGTAGCACTCACATCTACAGTGATGAAATCCTTTGAGAGGTCGGTCATGACTAGACTGAACTCCTGCCTCAGCAAGGACCTGGACCCAGTGCAATTTGCCTATCGCCACAATAGGTCAACAAAAGATGCGATCTCAATGGCTCTCCACATGGCTTTAGACCACCTAGACAACACAAGCACCTATGTCAGGATGCTGTACCATTATTCCCACAATCCTGATTGAGAAGTTGCAGAACCTGGGCCTCTGTACCTCCCTCTGCAATTGGATCCTCATCTTCCTAACTGGAAACCACAATCTGTGCGGATTGGTGATGACATCTCCTCCTCGCTGACGATCAACACTGGCGCACCTCAGGGGTGTGTGCTTAGCCCACTGCTCTACTCTCTCTATACACATGACTGTGTGGCTAGGCATAGCTCAAATACCATCTATGAATTTGTTGATGATACAACCATTGTTGGTAGAATCTCAGGAGGTGACGAGAGGGCGTACAGGAGTGAGATATGCCAACTAGAGGAGTGGTGTCGCAGCAACAACCTGGCACTCAACGTCAGTAAGACGAAAGAGCTGATTGTGGACTTCAGGAAGGGTAAGATGAAGGAACACATCCCAATCCTCAGAGGGATCAGAAGTGGAGAGAGTGAGCAGTTTCAAGTTCCTGGATGTCAAGATCTCTGAGGATCTAACCTGGTCCCAACACATTGATATAGTTATAAAAAAGGCAAGACAGCAGCTATACTTTATTAGGAGTTTGAAGAGATTTGGTATGTCAACAAATAAACTCAAAAACTTCTATAGTTGTACTGTGGAGAGCATTCTGACAGGCTGCATCACTGTCTGGTATGGAGGAGCTACTGCACAGGACTGAAAGAAGCTGCAGAAGGTTGTAAATCTAGTCAGCTCCATCTTGGGTACAATCCTACAAAGTACCCAGGACATCTTTAGAAAACGGTGTCTCAGAAAGGCAGCATCAATAACTAGAAACCCACTACACTGGGTTTCACTCATCCACACACCTCATCAGTACCAGGCAGGAGGAAAAACTGCTGTCTGAGCACAGGCATCAGAACCCTTCTCCTGACCCCTGTCTCTACCCTTCTGACCCCCAGAACCCTCCTCCTGACTCCTGCCCTCCACTGACCCCAGAACCCTTCTCCTGACCCCAGCACTGTGCTCCTGACCCCCAGAAACCTTCTCCTGATACCTGCCCCTGCCCTCCTGACCCCCAGAACCCTTCCCTCTGCCCCTAGCACTGCTCCACTGACCCCAGAACCCTTTTCTTGACTTTACCCCGCTGTCTTGACCCTAGCACTCTGCTCCTAACCCTTTCCACCCCGTGCTCTTTTCTCATTGCTGCCCTCCAGCACCCAGGACATGCCCTTTTCTCACTGTTACCATCAGGTGGGAGGTACAGAAGGCTGAAGGCACTCACTCAGTGATTCAGGAACAGCTTCTTCCCCTCTGCTGATTCCTAAATGAGCACTGAATCTTTGGACACTACCTCACTTTTTTTAATATACAGTATTTCTGTTTAGAACCATAGAACACTACAGCAGAGAAAACAGACCATTTGGCCCTTCTAGTCTGTGCCAAAACTTCACTCCGCTAGTCCCATTGACCTGCACCCAGTCCATAACCCTCCAGACCTCTCCCATCCATATACCAATCCAATTTATTCTTAAAACTTAGAAGTGAGCCCGCATTTACCACATCAGATGGCATCTCTTTCTACACCCCCACCACTCTCTGAGTGAAGAAGTTCCCCCTCACCCTAAAGCCATGTCTTCTCCTATTTATCTCTCCTAATCTAAGTGGAAAGAGTCGACTCGCATTTACTCTGTCTATACCCCTCATAATTTTGTAAACCTCTATCAAATCTCCCCTCATTCTTCTATGCTCCAAGGAATAAAGTCCTAACCTGTTCAATCTTTCCTGTAACTCAACTCCTGAAGACCTGGCAACATCCTAGTAAATCTTCTCTGCACTCTTTCAATCTTACTGGTATCATTCCTATGGTTAGGTGACCAGAACTGTACACAATACTCCAAATTTGGTGTCACCAGTGTCTTATACAACCTCACCATAATATCCCAACTCCTATACTCTATACTTTGATTTATGAATGCCAGGATGCCAAAAGCTTTCTTTACAACCCTGTCTACCCGTGACGCCACTTTCAGGGAATTATGTATCTGAACTCCCAGATCCTTTTGTTCCTCCGCACTCCTCAGTGCCCTGCCATTTACTGTGTATGTTCTACCTTGATTTGTCCTTCCAAAATGCAACACCTCACGCTTGTCTGCATTAAATTCCATCTGCCATTTTCTGCCCCATTTTTCCAGTTGGTCCAGATCCCTCTCCAAGCTTTGAAAGCCTTCCTCGCTGTCCACAAAGCCTCCAATCTTAGTGTCATCAGCAAACTTGCTGATCCAATTTACCACATTATTATCTAGATCATTGATATAGACAACAAACAACAATGGTCCCAGCACAGATCCCTGAAGCACACCGCTAGTCACAGGCCTCCAGTCTGAGAAGCAATTATCCACTACCACTCTCTGTCTTCTCCCACAGAGCCAATTTCGAATCCAGTTTACAACCTCTCCATAGATACCTAGTGTCTGAACCTTCTGAACTAACCTCCCACGTGGGACCTTGTCAAAGGCCTTACTAAAGTCCATGTAGACAACATCCACAGCCTTTCTTTCATCTACTCTCTTGGTAACCTCCTCGAAAAACTCTACAAGATTCGTTAAGCACGATCTACCACGCACAAAGCTATGCTGATTATCCTTAATCAGCCCTTGGCTGTTCAAATACTTGTATATCCAATCTCTCAAAACACCTTCCAATAATTTATCTACTACTGATGTCAGGCTCACTGGCCTGTAATTACCTGGTTTACTTTTGGAGCCTTTTTTAAACAACGGAACAACATGAGCTACCCTCCAATCCTCCGGCACCACACCCGTGGCTAAGGACATTTTAAATATTTCTGCCAGGGCCCCTGCAATTTCTACACTAGTCTCTTTCAAGGTCCAAGGAAATATCATGTCAGGCCCGGGGGATTTATCTACCTTTATTTGCTGTAAGGCAGCAAGCACCTCCCCCTCTTTAATCTCTATATGTCCCATGACACTACTGCTTGTTTCCCTTCCTTCCATATACACATTGCCAGTTTCCTGAGTAAATACTGATACAAAAAATTGTTTAAGATCTTCCCCATCTCCTGAGGCTCCACATAGATGACCACTCTGATCTTCTCGGGGACCAGTTTTGTCCCTTACTATCGTTTTACTCTTAATATACTTGCAGAAACCCTTCGGGTTTACCTTCACATTATCTGCCAAAGCAACCTCATGTCTTCCTTTTGCCTTCCTGATTTCCTTCTTTAGTATTTTCTTACATTTTCTATATTCTACAAGTACCTCATTTGTTCCTTGTTACCTATACCTGCTATACAACTCTCTCTTTTTCTTAACCAGGTCACCAATATCCCTTGAAAACCAAGGTTCCCTATGCCTGTTAACTTTGCTTTTAATCCCGGCAGGAACATGCAAACTCTGCACTCTCAAAATTTCACCTTTAAAGGCCTTCCACTTACTGAACACATCCTTGCCAGAAAACAACTTATCCCAATCTACTCTTCCTAGATCCTTTCTCATTTCCTCAGAATTGGCCCTTCTCCAATTTAGAACCTTAACACAAGGACCAGACCTATCCTTATCCATAATTAACTTGAAACTAATGACGTTATGCTCACTGGACCCAAAATGTTCACCTACACATACTTCTGTCACCTGACCTGTCTGGTTCCCTAAGAGATCAAACATTGAATCCTCTCTCGTTGTTAACTCTATATATTGATTTAGAAAACTTTCCTGAACACATTTGACAAACTCCACGCCATCCAGCCCTTTCACAGTGTGGGAGTCCCAGTCAGTATGTGGAAAGTTAAAATCCCTAACTATTACAACTTTCTGTTTCTTACATCGGTCTGCTATCTCTCTACAAATTTGCTCCTCCAATTCTCTCTGACTATTGGGCGGTCTATAATACAACCCTATTAGTGCGGTCACACCTTTCCCGTTCCTCAGCTCCACCCATATGGCCTCTGTAGACGAGCCCTCCGGGCTGTCCTGCCTACGCACAGCTGTGATATTTTCCCTGACTAGTAATGCCACTCTTCCCCCTTTCATCCCTCCCCCTCCTCATCACGTCTGAATCAACGGAACTCCGGAACATTAAGCTGCCAGTCCTGCCCCTCCTGCAACCAAGTCTCACTAATAGCAATAATGTCGTAATCCCATGTGCCAATCCACGCCTTAAACTCATCTGCCTTACCTACAATACTCCTTGCATTGAAGTAGATGCACCTGAGAACATTTCTATCAGGTACAAACCTTTGATTACTGTCTATACATGCAGTCCTCGCATGACCTTTATCCTCCTCCACCTCACTCTCTGCTCTAACACTCTGGTTCCCCTCCCCCTGCAAACCTAGTTTAAACGCCCCCCCCCCCCCCCCAGAGCAGCATTAGCAAACCTATCCACAAGGATGTTAGTTCCCCTCCTGTTCAGGTGCAACCTGTCCTGTCAGAACAGGTCCCACCTTCCCTGGAACAAGGCCCAATTGTCCAGAAACATGAAGCCCTCCTCCTGCACCGTCTCCTTAGCCACGTATTTAGCTGCATTATCTTCCTATTTCTAGCCTCACTAGCATGTGGCACGGGTAGCATTCCTGAGATTGCAACCCTGGAGGTCCTGTCCTTCAACTTTGCACCTAACTCTCTAAACTCTCTTTGCAGGACCTCCTTTTCCTCCTGTATTGGACCGCAAAGCACTCCAGCGTGTGATGAAGACTGCCTGGCAGATTTATCTGCACCCAATTGCCCACCATTGAGAACATCTACCATAAACGCTGCCCGGGCAAGGTGAAAAGCATTATCAAGGATGCATCTCACCCTAACTATGGACTTTTTACTCTCCTCCCATCCGGTAGGCGCTACAGGAGCCTCCGCTCCCACATCAGCAGGCACAGGAAGAGCTTCTTCCCTGAGGCTGTGACCCTGCTGAACCTCACATCACAGCGCTAAGCAGTATTGCACCCATATTGTACTGTCTCAGTACTTTTATATTTGTGTGCTGTAGCACTTACTTTTTATTGCGGTTATTTTGTAAATAACACTATCCTTTGCATTTCTGGTTAGATGCTAACTGTATTTCATTGGCTTTGTATCTGTACTCGGCACAGTGACAATAAAGTTGAATCTAATCTAATCTTCGTGAAGAATAGTGCTGGGAACTGACATTGCAGTTACAACCACGGGACTAGTGAGCTAAAACCCACTGGACACTTATCATTCTGCCAGAGCCCCGAAGCCGCTTCCTCTGTCTGACCTTTCCACTGTTTGTATCTGTCCCCATTGTAGTCAAGAACAGACTGAAGATCCAGATGTTTGCGACCTGCGTTCATGATTTCTTTCTAAGTACCTCAGACCTGTTGGTGGGTCACCACAGCACTGTGTGGAAGGCTGGCCCTTGCACTGAGACAGAAGATGCCAGAACAAGTGCAGAGGCTGGAAAGTTTGTATGGTGGCCCACTTGCTCTTGTCTGTGGTGTGCCTCAGGATCCCAATCACACCCTGAATGTGCGTCGTTTTAGTACTGTGCCAGCTATCATTGCAACTTAACACACGCCCCAGCTATGTGGGGAAAATTCATTTTATTAATGAAAATTCTAATCCTTACCAATACTTATTTATTTAGAAGTAAGAGTGCAAACAGAGCCTTCCAGCTCTTTGTTGCCAACAATCCACTCGATCTGGCTCAGGAAAGCAAAAGCCTCTTCCTCTGAAATCTGTATAGGGTCCCTGAAGTTGATGCTGCTTTGCCTCACTTTTATAGTCTCTGTGTCTGTCTCCCGGGGTAAATACAGATGCAAAACAAAATTTAAGATCTCCCTCCCCATCTCATTCAGTGCCACACATGGATTACCCTTCCAGAAGATCAATTTTGGCCCTTACGATCCTTTTGCTCTTAATATATCTGTAGAATTACCTTAGGATTCTCCTTCACTTTGTCTGCTTGGGCAACCTTGTGCCTTCTTTTAGCCTTCCTGATTTCTTCAAAAAGACAGAATGTATGGTGATATCCAAAAAGGAGAGTCCTATCTGCAGGCTGAAAATAAACGGGGAAGACATAAAACAAGTACAGAACTTTTGCTACTTAGGAAGCTGGGTGACATCAGCTGGCAGGTGCAACACGGACATCAAAAGAAGAATAGGGATGGCAAAAGACACCTTCACAAGAATGAAGAGCATACTAACCAACACTAAACTAGGCATGACAACCCACCTCAAAGTACTGAAATGTTACATTTATCTGGTTATGATATATAGCTCAGAATGTTGGACAATATCTAAAAACATGAGGAAACAAATTGAAGCAGCAGAGATGTGGTTTTTGAGGAGGATGGAAAGAATATCATGGACAAAATGAATATATAACTAGGATGTCATGAACAGAGCAAACACAAAAAGAGAAATAATGTATGAGATCATGAAAAGGCAACGTAACTTCACTGGACATGTGATTAGGAAAGAGGAGTTAGAATCCACGGTAATTATGGGAAAGATTGAAGGGAAGAAAGCAAGAGGAAGACAAAGACAAATGATGGTGGAGACAGCAGACAGAGAACTGGAAATGAATACCAATGAATTGATCCACTTGACCCGAAACAGGAGTGTGTGGGCCATGGCAGTCAAAGCTCAAACTGGGCACGGCACCTGATGATGATTTATTTCCTAAGTGTTCTCCTGCAATAAGCACCTCATTTGTTCCTACCTGCCTATACCTGGTATGGACCTCCTTTTTTTCTTTTAACCAGGGCCTGCTGAAAACCAAGGTTCTCTACACCTGTCATCTTTACCTTTTATTCCGGCAGGTACATATAAAATTTGTACTCTCAAAATTTCACTTTTGAAGGCTTCCCATTTAACAAGTGCACCTTTACCAGAAAACAGCTTGTCCCAATCCTCATTTGCTAGATCCTTTCTGAGATTAAGAGCAAGGAAACTTTCCTGAATACACTTGACAACCTCCATCCAATCTACTGTAGGGGAGTCCCAGTCAGTACATGGACAGTATAATCATCTGCTATAGCAACATTATGTTCCTTGCAACAGTCTGCAATCTTTCTGCAAAATCCCCAACTGTTGGGTGCTCTGTAATATATCCTCATTAACATGGTCAAAGCAGAATTAGGCTCATCAAGTCTGCTCTGCCATTTCATCATGGCTGATCCAATTCTCCTCCCAGCCCAAATCTCTGCCTTCTCCCTGTATCCCTTCATGCCCTGACTCATCAAGAATCTATCAACCTCTGCCTTAAATATACATAAAGAGATGTCTTACCAACATCTGTCTCTCCACTAACTATTCCGAACTCTGGTTCTCATCCCCCTGCAACTCTTAGTTTAAACCCCACCGCGCAGCCCGAGCAAACCTTCCCACAAGGATATTAGTCCCCTTCCCGTTCAACTGCAAGCCATCTCTTCTGTACAGGCTTAGGTCCTGAGTACATCATAAAATCATGTTTTATAATCCTGCTTGAGCTCCCAGGCCTTCTTCCATCACTCTCAAATTTAAACAATCTTCCTCGAAAGATAATCGGCAGGACAGATTTTTTGAACTATGCTCCAAAACAGTGGAATTCAACACCAAAACTGTAAGTGATGCAGACTCAAGACCTATTTAACTTCACTTTGAAGTGACATTTTTTTTTCTTTTATTTCATGTTTATTTTCGTATTTGCACTTTGAACCATGTTGCCTGTATGAAACGTGATCAGTATTACTTCACACCGCACTGCTGTTGCGTCACTCCGTACAGGAGCCGTCAGGTGGAGCAGCACTAGAACTGGGTGCTACTAACCACCGTCTCTTCATGGTAGCGGTTTGGCCAGAGACGCAGATCGGTCTGGTTCCACACGGCAAGCACACCGAGGCCTCCAGCTCTGCCCTGTGCTTTTCACACCCACCACTCCACTTCACGACTGTTCCTCCTTCATGTCTACATCCAGCACCTCCGTTTTCTGCTCTGCTCCTCCGTCCCGCACCCTCACAGCCACCGCCCGCCTGGTCCTTTGAGGAATGGGTTCAACTGGAAATGCCAAAGGACAAAAATATGGTCAAATTATTTGAATAGGAGTGACTCAGCAAACAGGCTGCATGCCGGGGCGGGGGAATCACAATTATCACTGACTAGTGCTGTTAAATGTTATTTCATGGCAGCAAGGCAAAAAACTTACAATAAATTATAATAAGGAACATATATAAAAATTGCAAGAAGAGAGCAAAAATGATGAGATAGTGTTCATGGGTTCAATGTCCGCTCAGAAATCTGATAGCAGTGGGGACAAAGTGTGTGTCTGCAGACTCCTGTACCTCTCCCTGATGGTAGCAATCAGAAGAGGACATGCCCTGAGTGATGGGGGTCCTTTTGTGTTGGGCACGTGGCCAAGTGGTTAACGCATTCGTCTAGTGATCTGAAGGTTGCTAGTTTGAGCCTCAGCTGTGCCAGCGTGTTTGTGTCCTCGAGCAAGGCACACATTGCTCTAGTGTCTGTGCGAGGAGTGGCATGTGACCGAATCCTGAATTATCCCTTATGGACCGTGTCTTTAAAAAGAATGAGCTGTACAACACAAACAGCTTGTTACAGAGAGAGAGAGAGGGGGGCAAAGACTGCTCATAGCTTGTTTGGAATTTCTGCAAGGACACTGCCAGCTTCTGAGTTGCTACAGAGAGAGAAAGGAGGAGCTACATGATGGACAGCTGGTGTTCAGCATGCTGAGATAAATACAAGGTCAGCTGGTAGACAGACAGACACAGGGTTTTGAACACTGGGTGAGCTTTGTTGTGCCCACAGAAAAGTGGGTTTTCAGAGGATCGATCAGGAGAATCAATCAGTGGCTCTCACAGTGTGGAATAGGTGTGACCGGTGGGAAGTTATTAGTGTGTCCAACCCTCACCTGGGTTAACTTCATCACAGAAAACAGTCCCCTTTGCTGTGGTCACATTCAGTGACTTCTTAAGGATTTTGGAGGACAACGGGAAGCATCGGCTTACTTGAATAACCATAACACCTCTCTCTCTCCATCACTTCTCAACTCAATACCACAAACTGAACTGAACTTTACTCATCATCATAAGACTGTATCCCTTTACCCCCAGGCTTGAAGAAGCTTGGTTTTTATATTTCCACACATATATAAAATCATTGCTAACCTGTTTGATATATCTGATTTTATATTACTGTATCACGTAGGTACCAATAAACGAGTATTAGCTAATAGCAATACCAGACTCCAAGGTGTCTTCCATTTCTGCTGGTTCTTTAACCCGTCACGGGGTATGTGACAGGCGCCCCACACAGACTTCCATCCGCGCCCCGTAAGGCATGAAAATGCCCGACGCAGGCCTCTCGTGGTCTGAGTCGACGCTCCCTCGCTCCAATGATGGATGCCGCCTTTTTGAGGCCTCGTCTCCTGGTGTCCTCATTGCTGGGAAGCTGAGTGCCCATGGTGGAGCCGGCCGAGTTTACCACTGACCATACTGTTCTCTTTCTGAAATTCGTACTGTTGTAACCTATAGTCATTTCTATATGCACTCTACTGCTGCCACAAAACAACAACTTATGCTATATACGTCAGTGATAATAAACCTGATTCAGATTCTTTCAGTGATAATACAGTGGCATGCAAAAGTTTGGGCACTCCTGGTCAAAAATTTCTGTTACTGTGAATAGCTAAGCGAGTAAGAGATGACCTGTTTTCCAAAAGGCATAAAGTTAAAGATGACACATTTCTTTTACATTTTAAGCAAGATTACTTTCTTATTTCCATCTTTTACAGTTTCAAAATAACAAAAAAGGAAAAGGGCCTGAAGCAAAATGGCAGTACTTAGTAACACCCCCTTTGCCAAGTATCACAGCTTGTAAACGTTTTTTGCAGCCAGCTAAGAGTCTTTCAATTCTTGTTTGGGGGATTTCTTCCTTGCAAAAGGCTTCTAGTTCTGTGAGATTCTTGGGCCGTCTTGCACGCACTGCTCTTTTGAGGTCTATCCACAGATTTTCGATGATGTTTAGGTCGGGGGACTGTGAGGGCCATGGCAAAACCTTCAGCTTGCACTTCTTGAGGTAGTCCATTGTGGATTTTGAGGTGTGTTTAGGATCATTATCCTGTTGTAGAAGCCATCCTCTTTTCATCTTCAGCTTTTTTACAGACGGTGTGATGTTTGCTTCCAGAATTTGCTGGTATTTAATTGAATTCATTTTCCCCTCTACCAGTAAATGTTCCCCGTGCCACTGGCTGCAATACAAGCCCAAAGTATGATCGATCCACCCCCGTGCTTAACATTTGGAGAGGAGTTCTTTGCATGAAATTCTGCACCCTTTTTTCTCCAAACATACCTTTGCTCATTGCGGCCAAAAAGTTCTATTTTAACTTCATTAATCCACAGGACTTGTTTCCAAAATGTATCAGGCTTGTTTAGATGTTCCTTTGCAAACTTCTGATGCTGAATTTTGTGGTGAGGACGCAGGAAAGGTTTTCTTCTGATGACTCTTCCATGAAGGTCATATTTGTGCAGGTGTTGCTGCACAGTAGAACAGTGAACCACCACTCCAGCGTCTGCTAAATCTTCCTGAAAGTCTCTTGGAGTCAAACGGGGGTTTTGATTTGTCTTTCTAGCAATCCCATGAGCAGTTCTCTCGGAAAGTTTTCTTGGTCTTCCAGACCTCAACTTGACCTCCACCGTTCCTGTTAACTGCCATTTCTTAATTACATTATGAACTGAGGAAACGGCTACCAGAAAACACATTGCTATCTTCTTATAGCCTTCTCCTGCTTTGTGGGCATCAGTTATTTTAATTTTCAGAGTGCTAGGCATCCGCTTAGAGGAGCCCATGACTGCTGATTGTTGGGACAAAGTTGGAGGAGTCAGGGTATTTATAAAGCTTTGAAATTTGCATCTCCTGGCCTTTCCTAATGATGACTGTGAACAAGCCATAGCCCTAACAAGCTAATTAAGGTCTGAGACCTTGGTAAAAGTTATCTGAGAGCTCAAATCTCTTGGGGTGCCCAAACTTTTGCATGGTGCTCCTTTCCTTTTTTTCACTCCAAAATTGTACAAAACAAAAATAATACACTAATCTTGCTTAAAGTGTTGAAAAGAATGTTTCATCTTTAACTTTATGACTTTTGGAGATCAGTTCATCTTCTAATCACTTAGCTGTTCACAGTAACAGAAATTTTGACCAGGGGGGCCCAAACTTTTACATGTGACTGTAAACCTGATTCAGATTCTTTCATGGCATCCCGGCAAGAAACCAAACTAACATATCACCGTCGGGTTTAGAATGCCAGCCGCGTCTCTTTCTCACGGGGAACCCTACCCAGCCGAGTGCTCCCAGCAGCTTACGCAAGCAGACATATTCCCCAAGGGGAAAGCAGGGAGAGATCGTCTCACGTACCATCCATAGTGGAGCGGTCCCTCTGACCGTGCTGAATCTGTTTCTGCAGCTTCCTCCTCTTCTTCCCAGACAGCGTGATATTTGCCCTTTTATTGGAACTGCAAACGAGAACCATCAAACATGTACTGTAATGCACTGCTTAACCCAACCACTCACAGAGCAATACCCGAGACTTACACAGGCCGCTGAGGACTGTGGTACAACAAAAGAATCTGGGAATACAAATCCATAATTCACTGAAAGTGCGTCACAGGGAGGTAGGGCTGTAAAGAAAGCTTTTAGCACAGAAATGAAAGTACTATGTATAGGAGTTGTGGGCACGTGGCCAAGTGGTTAAGGCATTGGACTAGCGACCTGAAGGTTGTGAGTTCGAGCCCCAGCCGAGGGAACGTGTTGTGTCCTTGAGCAAGGCACTTAATCACACATTGCTCTGTGACGACACCGGTGCCAAGCTGTATGCGTCCTAATGCCCTTCCCTTGGACAACATTGGTGTCGTGGAGAGGGGAGACTTGCAGCATGGGCAACTGCTGGTCTTCCATACAACCTTGCCCAGGCCTGCACCCTGGAGAGTGAAGACTTTCCAGGCGCAGATCCATGGTCTCGCAAGACTAACAGATGCCTTTACTACGTACAGGAGTTGGAATGTTATGTTGAAATTGTATAAGACATGGGTGAGGCCTAACTTGGAGTCTTGTGTGCAGTTTTGATCACCTACCTACAAGGAAGATATTAATAAGCTTGAAAGAACGCAGAGAAAATTTACAAAGTTTTGCCGGGACTTGAGAACCTGAGTTACAGGGAGAATTTGATAGAGGTATAGACAGGGTAAATGCAAGCAGACTTGTCCCACTGAATTTGGGTGAGGGGACAACTAGAGGTCATAGGTGAAAAGAGGAACTTCTTCATTCAGAATGTGGTGAGAACATGAAATGAGCTGGTAGTGTAGGTTTCATTTGAGATAAGTCTGGACAAGTACATGGATGGGAGGGATATGCAGGGCTATGGTAAAAAGCATTTTGGCATTGGCTAGATGAGTTGAAGGGCTTGGTTCTGTGCTGACTCGAAGAGCAGTCATTTGCTATTCAGGCGAAGTCTCCTTTGACCAGAACAGGAGAAGCAGACAGACAGCTGTGGGATTCCAGAGGGATAGGAAGATACCGCTGGCTCTGAGGTATTAAACTTGAGGCCAGAATTGGAAGAGTGCAGACCGTGGTTTGGGGATTGAATCAGGAGAGCAGGAGAGGGGTTTCAGATGGACCCAATGCACCCGGTACTTCAAGTCTCTCAGTGCACAAACATTTCCCAATTCCCAGCTTGGGATAGACTGGGACCAAGCAGCCATGGCCCCTGGGAGAGGGCGTTTCTGCGATCCACAACTTCTGACTGAGGAGACACACACAAAGTGCAGCAGGAGCTTGGTAGGTCAGGCAGCACCTATGGAAAGGAGTGAGCAGCAGACGTTTCAGGCCAAGACCTTCTTCAGGACATCGACCCGTGACAGCAAAAAGCTTTGGAAAGTGGGAGTTACACAGCTTCACCGGCAAATGCCTGCGTCGGCACGAGAGACTGGCGCAACCGCTGCTCTCTCACCATCGCTTCTTCAGGTGATGGATGGTGATCAGACCCTCGTCAATCACAGCGCCAACTATAGCCTTCTTCCTCTTTGCTTTTCTGGCAACCCATCGCCTCTTGAAAAGCTTCCTCTGTAACTCCTGCAGAGGCCACAGGAGGGAAACAATTAGACACAAGCGGTTCTACAGATGCTGGAAATGCAGAGCAACTCACACAAAATGAAGGAGGAACTCAGCCACTCAGGCAGCATCTATGGAAAAAAGTAATCAGTCAACATTTCTTCAAGATCAGAAAGGGAGGGGGAGAAAGACAGTACATAAGGTTGGGGATGGGGAAGCTCTAGCTAGCAGGTGAAGGGGAAGGTGGGTGAGTGTGGGGGGGGGAGGAGATGGAAAATGAGGTGTTGCTCCTCCATCCTGAGAGTGGCCTCTTTGTGGCAGTAGAGGTGGCCACGGACAGACATGTCGGAATGAGAATGGGAATAGGAAGCTGAATTGAGATGATTGGCCACTGGGAAATCCTGCCTTTTGTGGTGCAAAAGGCGAAGGTGCTCACCAACTACGTTAGGTCGCACCGATGTACACACAGGGGGAACACTGGACACAACTGATGACCCTGACAGGCTGACTGGTGAAGTGTCACCTCACCTGGCAGGACTGTTTGAGCCTCTGAATAAACCCTCACACTGATTTACTGCAATAAAAAGAGGCCATTCAGGCCATCAAGTCTATTCAAGATCCCAGCAGAAAATTCTCACCAGTCCATTTCTGAGCCGCATTGAAATACCCCCAGCTTCTCCAGCCTAACGCCCCTTGCAGGAATTATTCCACAATATCTCAGCACCACCTCTGGCACTTTCAAAATCTGCCGAAGTGAAGTGGGAATATAACACCTCTACTTCGTTAGGAGTTTGCCAAGATTTGATACAGTAAAAGCTCTGACCAACTTCAGTAGGTGTGGAGGAGAGTGGACTGACTGGCTGCACTGCGGCCTGTATAGAAACACCAGTGCCCTTGAACAGTCCATCACGGGTAAAGCCATTCAGAGCATTCAGCACATCTACACGGGATGCAGTGCAGGAAAGCAGGGCCAACCCTCCCCCCAAACTCACCCTCAGCCCCTCCACTCCCCCAATCTCACCCCTCCCCTCCAGCCACCCTCACCCACTCCTCTCACCGCTCCACTCCCCCAACCTCACCCCTTCTCCCCCCAACCTTACCCCTCCCCTCCCCCACCCTCACCCACTCCCCAACCTCTCCACTCCCCCAACCTTACCCCTCCCCTCCCCCACCCTCACCCCTCCACTCCCCCACCCTCTCCTCGCCTCCCCTCCAGCCACCCTTGCCCCTCTCCTCCCTCCTATCCTTCGTCTCCCCTCCACCCACCCTCACCCTTCCCCTCCTCTCCTCTGCGCCCACCCTCACCCCCTCCACTCCCCCCTCCCCCCAACCTCACCCCCTCACCTCCCCTCCAGCCACCCTCACCCCTCTCCTCCCTCCTATCCGTCTCCCCTCCACCCACCCTCACCCCTCCCCTTCACCCACCCTCAGCCCCTCTGCTCCTCCCTCCAACCTCACCCACTCCCCTCCCCCAGCCTCACCCCTTCCCTCCTCCCCCCAACCTTACCCCTCCCCCACCCTCACCTCTCCACTCCCCCACCCTCACCCCCTCCCCTCCCCTCTCCCCTTCACCCACCCTCAGCCCCTCCGCTCCTCCCTCCAACCTCACCCACTCCCTTCCCCCAGCCTCACCCCTTCCCTCGTCCCCAACCTTACCCCTCCCCCACCCTCACCTCTCCACTCCCCCACCCTCACCCCCTCCACTCCCCCACCCTCACCCCCTCCACTCCCCCACCCTCACCCCCTCCCCTCCAGCCACCCTCACCCCCTCCACTCCCCACCTCACCCCTTCCCTCCTCTCCCCAACCTCATCCCTCTCCTTCCTCCTACCTTCGTCTCCCCTCCCCCCACCCTCACCCCTCCCCTTCACCCACCCTCAGCCCCTCCCTCCAACACCCCTCCCCTCCCCCACCCTCACCCACTCCCCTCCCCCACCCTCACCTCTTCCCTCCTCCCCAACCTTACCCCTCCACTCCCCCACCCTCACCCCCTCAAGCCACCCTCACCCTTCTCCTCCCTCCTATCCTTCGTCTCCCCTCCACCCACCCTCACCCCTCCCCTTCACCCACCCTCAGCCCCTCCGCTCCTCCCTCCACTCCAGCCACCCTCACTCCCTCGCTTGCCTCCATCCTCATCCCCACCACCAGTTACCGTGCGCGGACGATTAATTTTGCCTCCCGGGGCCATGTTTGCTGCACGCTCTCCCACCGGATATGTCGTTGCAGTTCACGCTGTCAATTATCGCCAAGCAGCCAATGGCGATCCGGGGGCGGGTCCGATCGGAAACCGGGCACTCGGAGTGGAGTCGGGGTTTATTCGGAGCGGAGTAGACAGTGGGGGTTCCGGGCGGAGACCTCTGAGAAGCCCCTCAGCTCCTCCAGCATCTAATGTGCGTTTCTGTGCTGCGGTTCAGATTGAAGATCAGCATTGAAGTCACTGGCGTGTGTCCTGAAATATACAGGACACTGCGATGCGTTTTTAAACTATAAATCACAGCGAGTAGTGTTATACCAATTAATTATTGAAGTCATGCAAAAAGAGGGCAAAATAAAAATACTTAAGTACTGTTCACTTTCGGTTCAGACATCTGCTGGCGGAGGAGAAGAAGCTGTTTCTGAAATGTTGAGTGTGTGTCTTCAGGCTCCTGTATCTCCTCCCCGACCGAGGCAATGCCAAGAACCGATTTTACTTCTTACATCCTGCATATACACGAGGAGTAAAAATCTTTACATTTTGTCTCTAAATGTGCAATTTATAGTAACTTGTAATAAATAGTATGCATAATGGACAGTCAATATAACATAGAAATACAGTTGTGTCAGTATGAATTAATCAGTCTGATGGCCTGGTGGAAGAAGCTGTCCCGGAGCCTGTTGGTCCTGGCTTTTATGCTGTGATACCGCTTCCCAGATGGCAGCAGCTGGAACAGTTTGTGGTTGGGGTGCCTCAGGCCTCTAGTGATCCCTTGGGCCCTTTTTACACACCTGTCTTTGTAAATGTCCTGGAAATTCACATCTACAGATGCGCTGGGCTGTCTGCACCACTCTCTGCAGAGCCCTGCGATTAAGGGGGGTACAGTTCCCATGCCAGACAGTGACGCAGCCAGTCAGGATGCTGTCAGTTGTGTTCCTGTAGAAAGTTCTTAGGACTTGTGCCTGTTTCACCACACAGCTGGTATGTACAGATCCTCAGTGATGTGTTTGCCGAGGAACTTCACCCTCTCAACTCCAGATCCACTGATGTCAATAACCTGTCTCCATGCTTCCTGTAGTTCGCAACCAGCTCCTTTGTTTTTGCGACACTGAGAGAGAGGTTGTTTTCTTGACACCACTGTGTCAGGGTGATGACTTCTTCTCTGTAGGCTGCCTCGTTATTATTTGAGATTAGGCCAATCGGTGTAGTGTTGTCAGCAAATTTAATTCGCAGATCAGAGTTGTGGGTATACAGAGAGCAAAGGAGGGGCTTAGGACACAGACCTGAGGGGCACGTGTGTTGAGGGTCAGAGGAGCAGAGGTGATCTGACAGGAAGTCCAGGATCCAGCTGCACAAGTCAGGGTGAAGGCCGAGGTCTCTGAGCTTGTTGTCGATCCTAGAGGGAATTATGGTGTCCAAGAACAGCATTCTCACATAAGCATCCCTCTTCCCCAGATGTGTAGGTTCGGTGTGTAGAGCTGTGGCTATTGTGTGGTCTGTCGATCGATTGTGTCAGTAGGTGAATTGTAGGGGGTCCAGTGTGGGTGGAAGCAAGCTGCAGACGTAGTCCTTGACCAGCCTCTCAAAGTGTGATGGGTGTCCTTAATGACGGATGCTGCCTTTTTGAGGCCTCGCCCATTGAAGATATCACCTGTGCTGGGGAGGCTAGTGTCCATGATGGAACTGGCTCAGTTTCTATGTGTGTTGCTCTTGGTGCGAATCTCCTGTTCTGCCAGAGACACTCCCCCTCCGCCTCCCTTCCATACCCACACACCGTCTACCCCTCTTACTGTTGTGTCCTCTTCCCTCTCAATCCCCCTCCCTCCTCCTCCATCCTGTACCCTCCTCCTCGTCTCCCTCCCCCTCAGCTCTCCACGTCTTTCTTCTTCATCTTTTAACTTGCTTCTCTCCTATCCATTCCTCCTTTCTCCCATCATTGTTCCCCTTCCTTCCTGGTCTCCATCCTCCTCCCTTGTAGACTTGCCTCAGGTCCGAGTTCCTCTCCCTCGGGACACAGGAAGCACAGTGCTGCTTCCGGAGGGAGCTGGGCCTGCCCTTACAGGCGCTGTGGGCGGGCACCGCCTTTCCCCAGCCCTGCAGACAGGAACCGGCTGAATGCTGCACCTACCCGGTTGTGGCTGATCTGCTGAGGACCCACAAATACACAGTGACTGAGCATTCACACCCCAGGAGAAAAAGGCCCCCATCTGAGTGAAGAAGTGCTCCCCCATTTCCTAAATGTGATCTGGTTCTTCCTGCATGGAGCCTGTCAGATATTGTAAGAATTGTCTTGTTGTATTGTGATACCCTTTCATTCTTCGAAACTTCAGACAGTACAGTGGGAGAGGTTAGCGTATCACGTCGACCATTGGGTTCACTTTGCACTGCTGACGGCACGGGTTTCCGCTGGGTTCTCTCGTACCGACCTCCCACGTCCCAAAGGAGTACGGGTTAGGGTCGGGGTTGTGTTGGTGGCACTTGCTGGCTGCCCCGTCTTCAGGCTCCTGTGCCTCCTCTGACACCGTAGCGATGAGAAGAGGGCCTGCCCTGGGTGACGGGGGGCCTCACCGATGGGCGCCACCTCTCTTGAGGTATCGCATTTTGAAGGTGTGCTCAGTGCCGGGGAGGCGAGTGCCCATTATGGAGTTGTCTGGGGTTGCCACTTCCTGCATACAACATTGTTTCACTGAGGTAAGATCAAACGTCATTTATCCTGAAGGAAATTGTTGTTGCAAGATTGTTCAGTCAGAGATATATACTTAAAAATGCAAAATATAAGCATTGAGGTATGAAAAAAATACAATGTATGTATTCAGAAGTAACAGTGCAAAATACAAATGTGCAACGAAACCATCTACTTAAATACTTGAGGAGGAGGATTTGTAGAGTCTTATAGATGCTCCTGGGACCCGGAAGCGGAGGTGCCCGGGTTCGAAACCAGTCAGGTCCGCTCCCGAGTACGCTTTCCATCTGTGCTGGGTTGAGTGGCGAGATCGCAACTCGACCTCGTAACATAAAAGGAAAAAATACTGCGTGAGGAGTGGCACACCACACAGTCTCTCTCTCGCTCCGTGCCTTGGAAAAAGCCATGAAAAAGACATGGACGCACACACGGACACACACACGCCAAACAAAAGAGAAAGGATCATCTGTGACGTTCGGTGGTGCCCCTCGGTGGAATCAGTCTGTCACTAAAGGTGCTCCTCTGTTGGTCCAATAGGTCATGAGGGGGTGAGAGGGGTTGTCCATAATTCCCTGCAGCTTCTGCAGTGTCCTCCCCCCAGACACAACCCCCCCCCGGGAATCCAGTTCCACCCCCAGAACAGAACCAGCCTTCCCGACGAGGATATCGATCTTCTAGGCATCAGCTGCTCTCACCCTGCTGCCCCGGCAGACTGCAGCGTGGAGTGGAATGCCGGCCACCACTGAGTCGAAGAACATCCACAGCAGAGTACCGCGGACGTGGAGTGACCGGAGCCCCCTCGGGAAGTACAGTCAGCTCTGTCCCTTCTTGTACAGAGCCCCTGGATTTTTGTTGCAGTCCAGTTGAATGTCCAGGTGAGTTCCCGGATATCTGTAGTTCTGGACGACTTCCACATCCATTCCCTTGATGGATGAAGTAGAACGGAGAGCAGGATGAAGTACCCGTGGCCAGCTCCATTACTCCGTAAAGATTAAAATGTCAGCAAGATTAAAATCATCGGGGTAAGAGCCGAACACTAACAGCAATGTCTGCCTGGCATCCCTACTGTCCTAAAGTAGGAAACAATAAATAAACTGGAAAAAAAACCTACCTACAGCTTTTTCACCTTCTCTTGCTCAAGCCTCGAAGAGCTAAAGTCTCAAATAACCACTTCAACATTGTCCATTCCAGCAATGGCCGCTCCACTTGTCCCTGCCTTATTTTTATCTGTTCTTGCCAATCAACCCCAATGGCTGATTGGCTGCTGTACAAGTGCCAATCTGCTGCAAATCAATACCTTACGAACTCAGTCAGTGAACCTGAGTGTGCTATATCTTCTCAAGCCTCAGATCACTGATTGGCCTCTGTTCAAACACCACATCACTTCAATCTGCTCTGGGTCTTGGGCCCTGCCACTTCTCCGCCTCAACCCGGCCTGGCACTGAAATTGATCAAATCTTTCGTCACGGAGCCTTACTTGGTTCTGCCACATCAAATCACCCCCAAGTCCAGCGGTGATCATTTGTCGGAAAGAGTGTGAAGAACAAAGTACGCAGTTGTTTTCAAAGTTAATTCCAAAATTCAAAGTAAATTTTATTATCAAAGTACATATATGTAACCACATACAACCCTGAGATTAATTTTTGCTCAATAAATCTATAGCATAATAACCATAACAGAATCATTGAAAAACTGGACCAACTAGGCGTTCAACCAGAGTACAGAAGACAGCAAACTGTGTAAACACAAATGGGGAAAAAGGAATAAGAATCATAGAAAAGGGCAACACCTTTAGTCTGAACTGAAACCATTTCAAACACTGCCTGCACCAGGACCAGACCCCTCCCATCTGTGTCCAATAACTTCCCCACTACTGATATCAGGCTCACCGGCCCATCATTTCCTGGTTTATTTTCAGAGCTTTCCCTAAACAGCGGAACAACATACGCTGTCCTCCAATCCTCCGGTACCTCACCTGTTTCTGAGGATGGCTTAAATATCTCTGCCCGGGCCCTGGCAATTTCTGTACTTGCTTCTCGCAGGGTGCAAGAGAGCACTTTGTCCGACCATGGGGATCTATTCACCCTGATTTGCCTCAAGGCAGCAAACACCTCCTGTTCTGTAATCTGTAATGGGTCCATGAAGTTGATGCCGCTCTGCCTCACTTCTGTAGACTCTTGTTTCCATCTCCCGAGTAAATACAGAAGCAAAAAATCCATTTAAGATCTCCCCCATCTGTTTTGGTTCCATGTATGGATTACCATTCTGGTCTTCCTGAGACTAATTTTGTCTCTTACAATAATAAATATCAAGAACATGAGGTATAAGGGACCAGATACATGGGAACATAGAAACCCTACAGCACAATACAGGCCCTTCGGCCCACAAAGCTGTGCCGAACACGTCCCTACCTTAGAACTACCCAGGCTTACCCATAGCCCTCTATTTCTCTAAGCTCCATGTATCCATCCAGGAGTCTCTTAAAAGACCCTTTCGTATCCACCTCCACCACTGGCAACCCGCTCCACGCACAATGAGGACTTAGATAGATATGGCCTCATGCGAGGTAGGTCAAGTCCAAACGATCATAGAGCTTTTTGAGAAAGTTACCAGGAATGTGGATGAAGGTAAGGCAGTGGATGCTGTCTACATGGACTTTAATGAGGCATTTGACAGGGTCCTGCATGGGAGCTTGGTCAAGTAGGTTGAGTCTCTCGGCATTCAGGATGAGGTAGTAAACTGGATTAGACATTGGCTTTGTGGGAGAAGCCAGAGAGTAGTAGACGGTTGTCTCTCTGACTGTGGCTGGTGGAGTGCCACACTGCTGGGTCCTTAGTTGTTTGTCAACTACAGTCAGTGATCTGGACGATGATATGGTTTAGATCAGCAGATTTGTGGAGGACACCAAGACGGGGGGTGTCATGGACAGTGAGGAGGACTATCATTGAAACTGACATCACAGGTAGACAGGGTCGTAAAGAAGCTTCATAAATCAATGGACCGAGTACAGAAGATGGGACGTTATGTCAGTGAGGTCTAATTTGGAGTATTATGTGCAGTTTTTGTCACCTACTGACAGGAAAGATGTAAACAAGGTTGAAAGAGTATGGATAACATTTACAAAGATGCTGTTGGGTCTAAGGAAAGATTGAATAGGTTTGGCCTTTCATGTTCTTTAGAACATAGAAGATTGAGAGGAGCTTTGATAGAGTTATACAAAATTATGAGGGGTATAGATAGCGTAAAGGCAAGCAGGCTTTTTCCACTGAGGTTGGGTGGGACACTACAACCAGAGGTCATGGCTTAAGAGTGAAAGGTGAAAAGTTTAAGGGGAACATGAAGGGAAACCTCTTCAGTCAGAGGGTTGTAAGAGTGCGGAATATTTGCCAGCACAAGTGGTGCATGCGAGTTTGATTGCAATGTTTGAATGAAGTTTGGATAGGTATGTGGACGGTAGGGATATGGAGGGCTATGGCCCTGATCAGGTCGTTGAGGGGAGGCAGTTTAAATGGTTTTGGCATGGACTAGTTGGGCCAAATGGCCTGTTTCTGTGCTGTACTTCGTTATGGCACTATGAAAAGTCCTTGAAAGTGAGTCCATTGGTTGTGGAAATATTTGAATAATGGGGCAAATGAAGTTGAGTGAAGATGTCTACTTTGGTTTAAAGGACTGGTGGCTGAGGGGTGGTCCGAGCCCTGAGGCTCCTGTACCTTCTTCCTGATGACAGCTGCGAGAAGGGAGTATGGCCTGGATGGTGGTGGGGGTGGGGGGGGGGAGGTACCGGATGATGGATGCTGTTTTCCTGCAACAGCGTTTCATGCAGTTCAGCTGAATGGTGAGGAGGGCTTTACCCGTGACAGGCTGGGTCATACCCACAAACACGAGGAATTCTGCAGATGCTGGAAATTCAAGCAACACAGCATCTGTAGGAAGAGGTACAGTCGACGTTTCGAGCCGAGACCCTTCGTCAGGACTAACTGAAGGAAGAGTGAGTAAGAGATTTGAAAGTTGGAGGGGGAGGGGGAGATCCAAAATGATAGGAGAAGACAGGAGGGGGAGGGATGGAGCCAAGAGCTGGACAGGTGATTGGCAAAAGGGGATACGAGAGGATCATGGGACAGGAGGTCCAGGAAGAAAGACAAGGGGGGGGGACCCAGAGGATGGGCAAGGGGTATATTCAGAGGGACAGAGGGAGGAAAAGGAGAGTGAGAGAAAGAATGTGTGCATAAAAATAAGTAACAGATGGGGTACGAGGGGGAGGTGGGGCATTAGCAGAAGTTAGAGAAGTCGATGTTCATGTAGTGGGTCATACCCACTACTTTCTGCAGATTTTCCGTTTAAGGCCATTGAGGAAAAACTTTTTCACCCAGAGAGTGGTGGATATGTGGAATGCTCTGCCCCAGAAGGCTGTGGAGGCCAAGTCTCTGGATGCTTTCAAAAAAGAGATGGATAGAGCTCTTAAAGATAGTGGAATCAAAGGTTATGGGGATAAGGCAGGAACTGGATACTGATAGTGGGTGATCAGCCATGATCACAGTGAATGGCGGTGCTGGCTCGAGGGGCTGAATGGCCTACTCCTGCACCTGTTGAGATTGTCTGCTGAAGTCTAGAAGCGGCCGCTTGGCCTTGCGGACGGTCAATGAGAGGTCCCCGCTCAGGCACACCTCAATCTCCCTGCCTGGATGGGCCGGAGCTCGCCCAGGCATTTTATGGCCGAGCAACCCCGCCGAAAGGGCGTGAGAACCCAGCGCACAGTGCAGGCCTTGCTTCGGGCCGAAACCCGTCGGCGGCAGGGACTCAATCCGGACCGAGCAGCCGCCAGCAACCGGACGGCTAACGGGAGCCCAAACCGGCAAGAGCCGAGGCCCCCTCCCCCCGGCGCCCTTCATTGGCCGGACAGTAGCTGTCAATCAAGAGCCCCGCCCACACTCCAATGGGCGGCGGCGCTGGAGGTCACGTGGCGGCGGTCGGCCCGGATACGAGGTCGGCTCCGATTGGGCGACCCGCGACAGCGGTTGGCATGGTGACGGCTGGCCGGCGGACGCCATGGCGCTGCTGGCCGCCTCCCGGCTCCGGGCCTTCGGCTTGTTGGCCCCGGTGGTCGTCCGAGGTGAGGCGGGCATCTCCCCCGGCCCTCCCCTCGCCGCGCCCGAGGGGCGAGGCTGCTTCCCATCCGAACAGGTGTTGTCCCGTACCGGGGGTGGGGGCCACTGATAACCATCTGACCGTTCCGTGTGTGAGGACGCCCGGCTTGGAGGCCCAGGCCTCGGCCCAACGCCCGACTCAAGTCTGTGGCCTCACATATACAAACACGTGTAAAGGCACAGCCAGACAAACAAATAGTCCAGACCCTGCAGTCCATGCGGAATCGGCAGAGCTGCCCGCTCTCCTCCGGCAGCCGAAAAGCAAGCGGCCCCGCGGCTTCAGGCCTGAGTGCAGCCAAAAAAAACACAGATCTGTAGCAAGCCTGTCTTCCGCCAGAGCGAAACCCTGCGAGGGGCAGCTTCAACGCCGTTGTGAACACACCGCCACAAGTGAAAGGCGCGGCTTCCTCCCCCTCGCTCCGGGCGGCGGCAAGCAGGCAGCCCCGTCCAGTAATGGGTCGTAATGCTCCCGTACCTCCCGCCTAATAATTCAATACCATGATCCGCCCCAGCTCTCAGGCAGTAAATCAACAAGGCGGACTTGCAGCATGCCAGATTATACAAACCCCTCTTGAATTGCGTGCTGACAGTGTATTTGCCTTCCCCAGCACTAATTCAACCTGCAAATGAACAAGGCCCTCGGCGCCTCGGGTTTTTGAATTTTCCCGCTCCCACACCACTGTGTGAAGCTGATGATAATGTGGCAGCTTGGTGGAGAGAGAGAGAGGCAGCATTGATGACCACTACAGGAGTTACAGATAGGCAATCTGCCGGTAAAGGGAAGGGGAGATTCCCACTGAAGTTTACTGTGTGAAAATGAACCAAATGTGAACACAGTTTTCAGTGGCAGGGACGACTAGAATATGTAAATTAATGAGAAGCCAAGTTATGAATTTCCTAAAAAGTAATTCTCCCACTAGAGTGAGAAAAAAAGGTTGTAAGTCAATAGATTTTAGCAGACAAGTGAAATTGTTGGATTAACACTGATTTTTGCTGTTTTAGCTGTTTGGTCTGAACTTACAGTAACACACAATAGCAGCAGCGCTCACCAAACGATCGAACTGAAATGCATTTCTTCAGAGAATGGTAGCAGATTTGAATGGACGAAAGAAGATGTCGACATAGCGACTATTTATAAACTGTCTGCTGACAATTCCAGTTTGTATATTCCCGATGCTGACTATGATGATTGCGGATTATTTACCTGCATTGCAAGAAATAATAGTCTCGTTGAAAAAGAAACATTCAATTTAGTTGTTGACGGTGAGTTTCATTAGCACCTCAAACCACTGGGTGACCTGACACAACGTCAGGTGTCTACAGTAAACAATTTAAAATGTTATTTGCAAAGGGAAGGGATCTGGATCTTTATAAATGTTTCTGCAAATTCTGGCTTTTATTGTCCATGCCCAGTTCATAAAATCATTAAAGATAATCAGACGTTCCCCACTCTCATCTTCCCTGCAACTTTTTACAAGCTTTTTTTTAAGATTATTTGTATTATTGAGATGCAGCGTGGAACCTGCCCTTCCAAAGGCACCGCCCGGCAACCCCTGATAGAGCCTAATCACGGGACAACTTACAGCGACCATTTAACCCAGCAACCGGTACACCATGGCACTATGGGAGGAAATGCCAGCACACAAAGGAGATCCACGCGGTCACAGGGAGAATGGACAAACTCCTTCGAGGCAGCAGCAGGAATTCAACCCGGGTCAGCTCTGTTGTAGAGTGTTGTGCTGACCTCCGTGCCACTGTAGGGTGTGGTGCTGACCTCCGTGCCACTGTAGAGTGTGGTGCTGACCTCCGTGCCACTGTAGGGTGTGGTGCTGACCTCCGTGCCACTGTAGGGTGTTGTGCTAACCTCCGTGCCACTGTAGAGTGTGGTGCTGACCTCCGTGCCACTGTAGGGTGTGGTGCTGACCTCCGTGCCACTGTAGGGTGTTGTGCTAACCTCCGTGCCACTGTAGAGTGTGGTGCTGACCTCCGTGCCACTGTAGGGTGTGGTGCTGACCTCCGTGCCACTGTAGAGTGTGGTGCTGACCTCCGTGCCACTGTAGAGTGTGGTGCTGACCTCCGTGCCACTGTAGAGTGTGGTGCTGACCTCCGTGCCACTGTAGGGTGTTGTGCTAACCTCCGTGCCACTGTAGAGTGTGGTGCTGACCTCCGTGCCACTGTAGGGTGTGGTGCTGACCTCCGTGCCACTGTAGGGTGTTGTGCTAACCTCCGTGCCACTGTAGAGTGTGGTGCTGACCTCCGTGCCACTGTAGAGTGTGGTGCTAACCTCCGTGCCACTGTAGGGTGTGGTGCTGACCTCCGTGCCACTGTAGAGTGTGGTGCTGACCTCCGTGCCACTGTAGAGTGTGGTGCTGACCTCCGTGCCACTGTAGGGTGTTGTGCTAACCTCCGTGCCACTGTAGGGTGTCGGCATGAGTCCCTAACTCCTAAGGACTTTCTACAGGGGCACGACTGAGAGCATCCTGACTGGCTGCATCACTGCCTGGTATGGGAACTGTACCTCCCTCGATCGCAGAACTCTGCAGAGAGTGGTGCAGACAGCCCAGCACATCTGTAGTTGTGAACTTCCCACTATTCAGGACGTTTACAAAGACAGGTGTGTAACAAGGGCCCAAAGGATCACTGGGGACCCAAGTCACCCCAGCCACAAACTGTTCCAGCTGCTACCATCCGGAAAATGGTACTGCAGCATAAAAGCCAGGACCAACAGGCTTCGGGACAGCTTCTTCCACCAGGGCATCAGACTACTTAATTTATGCTGACACATGTGTATTTCTGTTGTATATGTTACAAGTTGCTATAATTTGCACACTGCACATTCAGACAGAGATGTAACATAAAGATTTTTACTCCTCATGTATGTGAAGGATGTAAGAAATTAAGTCAGGTCAATTCAATTAAGGCAAGTGCAGAAATTGCCAGGGCCCTCACAGAGACACCCTAGCAACAGGTGAAGTACCAGGTTATTTCTTAAGTGGTTTGAACAGGGCATGACTGCGCAAGTGCGTGGATGTCGGCCAGAGTGAACAGCGGGAAGAGTTTAAAAAGAAGACAGCTTTACAAAGCGGCCGTTGGAGCAGACAACAGTAGAGGGAGACAGAGTAGGAAGGCTTTGGCTCAACAGGGCTTAGGCAATAATGGGTCAACGTGAGGTACGTTACTTGTGTGGATTACAGACAGAACGTGTGTGAGGCCAGTTTTCTGTGCTTGGTGTCAGATGTGGGAGGTCCTGGAGACTCCCAGTCTCTCAGTGGGAGAGCATTTTGGAGATAGTGATTACAATTCTATTTCCTTTACCATAGCATTGGATAGCATTGGAGGAGGATAGGAACAGACAAGTTAGGAAAATGTTTAACTGAAGTAAGGGAAAATATGAAGCTATCAGGCAGGAACTTGGAAGCATAAATTGGGAACAGATGTTCTCAGGGAAGCGTACGGCAGAAATGTGGCAAATGTTCAGGGGATATTTGTGTGGGGTTCTGCGTAGATACGTTCCAATGAGACAGGGAAAGGATGGTAGGGTACAGGAACCGTGGTGTACAGTTGTGGTGGTATCCATTAGTCTCGTGAGACCATGGATCTGCGCCTGGAACATCTTGCTTCAGTCTGTGTTAGAGCAGCGTCTGTTGTGGTTGTAGAGTCCCACACGGGAGTGACAGTCTTGGCTGCAGCGACTGCATTTGAAGGCACTGTCCTCCGGTGTTGTTTTGGTGCTGTTTTTCGGACGAGTGCGCTTTTCTGCAGCAGCAAGCCTCAGCTTCTCTTCTCCTCTTTTTAGACCTCTGCGTAGTTCCAGCCTCCAGTGAGAGCGATCGCTTGCGATGTCCTCCCACCTCTCGACGTTCATTTTCAATGACTTCATGTCTCTCTTGCAGACATCTTTGAAACGAAGATGGGACCACCCTTGTGCTCTCTTGCCGGAGGCCAGTTCCCCGTACAGTAGGTCTTTCGGGATCCTCCCATCTGACATGCAGTGTACGTGGCCCAGCCAGCGGAGACGGCGTTGTTGGAGCAGGGTGAAGAGGCTGGGCATCTGGGCGCAGGCCAGGATCTCATTGTTGGTGACTTGGTCAGTCCACGTGATGTCCAGGATGCATCTCAGGCTGCGAAGGTGGAAGGCGTTGAGACGCTGCTCTTGTCTGGAGTAGAGGCTCCAGGTCTCGCTGCCGTAAAGCAGTGTGCTGAGGACGCAGGCCCAGTAGACTGCAACCTTGGTGTGCATCGTCAGCTTTCTGTTCTCCCAGACTCCCTTTGTCAGCCTGGCGAATGTTGAGGCTGCTCGTCAGATCCGTCTGTTGATCTTGGGGTCTAGGGAGAGGCTGTCCGTGATGGTGGAGCCAAGGTGTGTAAACTCGTGAACTATCTCCAGCTCGTAGTTGTTGATGGTGATGGCAGGGGGGTGCTCAACGGCTTGGCCCAACACGTTGGTTTTCTTCAGGCTGATGGTCAAGCTGAAGTCCTGGCAGGCTCTTGAGAAGCTGTCCATGAGGCGTTGCAGTTGCTCTTCAGAGTGTGTTGCCAGTGCCGTGTCGTCTGCAAACAACATGTCCCTGATGAGTACTTCACGAACCTTAGTTTTCGCCCTCAGCCGGCACAGACTGAACAGCCTCCCGTCCGATCTGGTGTGGAGGTAGATACCATCAGCTGATGTTCCAAAGGCGTGCTTCAGCATGACTGTGAAGAAGATGCTGAACAGGGTGGGGGCAAGCACACAGCCCTGCTTCACACCGCTGTGGATGTTGAAGGCCTCCGAAGAAGAGCCGTCAAACTGAACGACACCCTTCATGTCTGTGTGGAATGACTGAACTATCCTGAGGAGCCTCGGGGGACAACCAATCCTGGTGAGGATTTCGAACAGGCCGTCTCTGCTCACGAGGTCGAAGGCCTTCGTAAGGTCAATGAAAGCGACGTAGAGTGGTTGTCTTTGCTCTCTGCATTTCTCTTGTAGCTGTCGAAGGGAGAAGATCATGTCAATTGTGGAGCATTCCGACCCAAAACCACACTGAGACTCGGGATATACCCTTTCGGCTATTTTCTGCAGTCTGTTCAGGACCACGCAGGCGAAGACCTTCCCAACGATGCTCAGCAAGGAGATTCCCCTGTAGTTGTTACAGTGGCTTCTGTCCCCTTTGTGCTTATATATGGTGACAATGTTGCAGTCTCTCATGTCTTGCGGCACTGCTCCCTCTATCCAGCACTGGCACAGTAGTTGGTGCAGGTGGTTTAGCAGGACGCCCTTTGTACATTTGATGGCCTCTGGTGGAATGCCATCCAATCCTGGTGCCTTCCCAGTGGGCAGGCTGTCGATGGCTTTACTCAGCTCTTTGGCAGTCGGCAATGCATCAAGTTCCATGACAGGCAGGCATTCCACGGCATCTAGCACGCTGTCCGAGATGCTGTTTTCTCTGGAGAAGAGTTCAGAGTAATGCTCCACCCACCTCTCCTTCTGCTTGCCTTTGTCATTGATGGTCTCGCCTGTTATGGTTTTCAGTGGTGCTGTCTTGCTCTGGGTTAGCCCGATGGCTTTTGTAAATCTAGTCAAGAAGAAAAGAAAAGGTTCAAAAAAACTAGGTAATGATAGAGATCTAGAAAATTATAACGCTAACAGGAAGGATCTTAAGAATGAAATTAGGAGAGCCAGAAGGGGCCATGAGAAGGCTAAGTAAGGAGGCATGGGATCCACGGGGACATTGCTTTGTGGATCCAGAACTGGCTTGCCCACAGAAGGCAAAGAGTGGTTGTAGATGGGTCATATTCTGCATGGAGGTCGGTCATCAGTGGTGTGCCTCAGGGATCTGTTCTGGGATCCTTACTCTTCGTGATTTTTATAAATGACCTGGATGAGGAAGTGGAGGGATGTTTTAGTAAGTTTGCTGATGACACAAAGGTTGGAGGTGTTGTGGATAGTGTGGAGGGCTGTCAGAGGTTACAGCGGGACATTGACAGGATGCAAAACTGGGCTGAGAAGTGGCAGATGGAGTTCAACCCAGATAAGTGAATGTTGGGGCACTGAGGATTGCAGTAGAACAAAAGGATCTGGGATTATAGGTTCGCAACTCGTTGAAACATTGAAAGTGGCGTCATAGGTTGACGGGGTAATATAAAGAAAGCTTTTGGCACATTAACCTTCATAAATTCAATATTGAGTACAGGAGATGGGATGTTATGTTGAAATTGTATAAGACATTGGTGAGGCCTAATTTGGAGTATTGTGTGCAGTTTTGATCACCTGCCTGCAGGAAAATGTAAATAAGGTTGAAAGTGTGTGGAGAAAATTTACAAGGGTGTTGCTGTCTCTGGAGGACTTAGTTATAAGGAAAGATTGAATAGTTTTGGACTTAATTCCTTGGAATGTCAAAGATTGAGGTGAAATTTGATAAAGGTATGTAAAATTATGAGGGGTATAGACAGGGTAAATGCAAGCAGGCTTTTTTGACTGAGGTAGGGTGGAACCACAACTAGAAGTCATGGGTTAAGGGCGAAAGGTGAAATTATCCAGTTAAACACAGTATCATCCAGATCATTGATAGAGATAACAAACAGGACCCAGCACCAATCCCTGCAGGACTCCACTAGCCACAGGTCTCCAATCAGAGAGGCAACCTCGACTACCACTCAATGGCTTCTCCCACAAAGCCACTGGCTAATCGAATTTACTACCTCATCTTGAATGCCCAGTGACTGAACCTTCTAGACCAGCCTCCCACGTCGGACCTTATGAAATGCCCTCCTAAAGTCCATGTAGACAACATCCAATGCTTTCCCTTCCTCAAATTTCCTCTTAACTTCTTCTAAAAACTGTATAAGATTGGTTAGACATGACCTAGCATGCACAAAGCAATCCAAATACTCTTATATTCAGTCCCTTTCAATAATTTTCCCAGTATTGATGTCAGGGTAACTGGCTGAGAATTTCCCTGTTTATTTTTAGAGCCTTTCTTAAACAGCAGAACAACATTGGATATCCTCCAATCCTCTGGTAGAAACACAGAAAATCTACAGCACAATACAGGCCCTTCGGCCCACAAAGCTGTGCCGAACACGTCCTTACCTTAGAACTACCCAGGCTTACCCACAGCCCTCTATTTTTCTAAGCTCCGTGTATCCATCCAGGAGTCTCTTAAAAGACCCTGTCATTTCTGCCTCCACCACCACCGCCGGCAGCCCATTCCACGCACTCACTACTCTCTGCGTAAAAAAACTTACCACTGATATCTCCTCTGTACCTACTTCCAAGCACCTTAAAACTATGCCCTCTCATGCTAGCCATTTCAACCCTGGGAAAAAGCCTCTGACTATCCACAGATCAATGCCTCTCATCTTTTTATACACCTCTATCAGGTCACCTCTCATCCTCCGTCACTCCAAGGAGAAAAGGCCGAGTTCACTCAACCTGTTCTAATCAGGCATGCTCCCCAATCCAGGCAACATCCTTGTAAATCTCCTCTGCACCCTTTCTATGGTTTCCACGTCCTTTCTGTAGTGAGGTGACCAGAACTGAGCACAGTACTCCAATTGGGCTCTGACCAGGGTCCCATATAGCTGCAACATTACCTCTCGGCTCTTAAACACAATCCCATGATTGATGAAGGCCAATGCACTGTACGCCTTCTTAACCACAGAGTCAACCTGCGTAGCAGCTTTGAGTGTCATATGGACTCGGACCCCAAGATCCTTCTGATCCTCCATACTGCCAAGAGTCTTGCCATTAATGCTATATTCTGACATCATATTTGAGCTACCAAAATGAACCACCTCACACTTATCTGGGTTGAACTGCATCTGCCACTTCTCAGCCCTGGCCTGTTTCTGTTCATATGACTGATAGATACTGATCATTCACTCTTCAGTCTGACATGATAATATCCAAGGATAAACCTTCATTACCATTTTGTAACTGCGTTTTGGTGATGTGTGTTGCCTCCCAGGTGCCAGGGTACGGGATGTCTCGGATCGGGTCCTGAATATTCTAAAGGGGGAGGGTGAGCAGCCAGTTGTCTTGGTACATGTTGGTACCAATGACATAGATAGGACAAAGGAGGAGGTCCTGAAGAGAGATTTCCAGGAGTTAGGAAGGAAGCTGAGAAGCAGGACCTCCAGGGTAGTAATCTCGGGATTGCTACCTGTGCCACGTGCTAGCGAGGGCAGATGAATGCCTGGCTGAGAGACTGGTGCAGGGGGCAGGGCTTCAGATTCTTGGATAATTGGGATCTCTTCTGGGGGAAGTATGACCTGTTCAAAAAGGACAAGTTACACCTGAACCCGAAGGGGACCAATATCCTGGCGGGAAAGTTTAATAGAGCTGTTAGGGACGGTTTAAACTAATTTGGCAGGGGGATGGGAACCGGAATGATAGAGCGGAGGAAGGGGAAAACAGAAATATATCTAAGATAGTGAGCAGTAAAGATGTCAGGAAAGACAGGCAGCTGATGGGGCAAATGTGTAGCCATTGGGATGAGTTGCAGTGCAATAAAGTTGCAGTGAAATCAAAGCAAAAAGTATCAAATACTGGTCTTAAGGTGTTGTACTTAAATGCACGCAGCATAAGAAATAAGGTGGATGATCTTGTTGTACAGCTACAGATTGGCAGGTATGATATTGTGGCCATCACTGAAACCTGGCTAAAGGATGCACGTCTCTGGGAGCTGAACGTCCAAGGATACACGGTGTATCGGAAGGATAGGAAGGTAGGCAGAGGGGGAGGCGTGGCTTTATTGGTAAGAAATGATATTAAATCATTAGAAAGAGGTGATATAGGATCGGAAGGTGCAGAATCTTTATGGGTTGAGCTAAGGAATAGCAGGGGTATAAGGACCCTGATGGCAGTTATTTATAGGCCTCCAAACAGCTGCAGGGATGTGGACTACAAATTACAACTGGAAATAGAAAAGGCTTGTCGGAAGGGCAGTGTTATGATAATTGTGGGGGATTTTAACATGCGAGTAGATTGGAAAAATCAGGTCGGCACTGGATCTCAAGAGAGAGAATTTGTAGAATGTCTGCGAGATGGCTTTTTAGAACAGCTTGTTGTCGAGCCCACTAGGGGATCGGCTGTACTGGATTGGGTATTGTGTAATGAACCGGAGGTGATTAGGGAGATTGAGGTGAAGGAACCCTTAGGAGGCAGTAATCATAACATGATTGAGTTCACTGTGAAATTTGAAAAAGAGAAGCTGAAATCTGATGTGTCGGTGTTTCAGTGGAGTAAAGGAAACTACAGTGGCATGAGAGGGGAACTGGCCAAAGTTGACTGGAAAGAGACACTGGCGGGAAAGACGGCAGAGCAGCAGTGGCTGGAGTTTATGCGGGAAGTGAGGAACGTGCAAGACAGATATATTCCAAAAAAGAAGAAATTTTCGAATGGAAAAAGGATGCAACCGTGGTTGACAAGAGAAGTCAAAGCCAAAGTTAAAGCAAAGGAGAGGGCATACAAGGAAGCAAAAATTAGTGGGAAGACAGAGGATTGGGAAGTCTTTAAAACCTTACAAAAGGAAACCAAGAAGGCCATTAAGAGAGGAAAGATTAACTATGAAAGGAAACTAGCAAATAATATCGAAGAGGATACTAAAAGCTTTTCAAGTATATAAAGAGTAAAAGACAGGTGAGAGTAGATATAGGACCGATAGAAAATGATACTGGAGAAATTGTAATGGGAGATGAGGAGATGGCAGAGGAACTGAACAAGTATTTTGCATCAGTCTTCACTGAGGAAGACAGGAGGATACCGGACACTCAAGGGTGGCAGGGAAGAGAAGTGTGCGCAGTCACAATTACGACAGAGAAAGTACTCAGGAAGCTGAATAGGCTAAAGGTCGATAAATCTCCTGGACCAGATGGAATGCACCCTCGTGTTCTGAAGGAAGTAGCTGTGGAGATTGCGGAGGCATTAGCGATGATCTTTCAAAAGTCGATAGATTCTGGCATGGTTCCGGAAGACTGGAAGATTGCAAATGTCACTCGGCTATTTAAGAAGTGGGCAAGGAAGCAAAAAGGAAATTATAGACCTGTTAGCTTGACGTCGGTGTGTGGGAAGTTGTTGGAGTCGATTATCAAGGGTGAGGTTACAGACTACCTGGAGGCATATGACAAGATAGGCAGAACTCAGCATGGATTCCTTAAAGGAAAATCCTGCCTGACAAACCTATTACAATTTTTTGAGGAAATTACGAGTAGGCTAGACAAGGGAGATGCAGTGGATGTTGTATATTTGGATTTTCAGAAGGCCTTTGACAAGGTGCCACACATGAGGCTGCTTAACAAAATAAGAGCCCATGGAATTATGGGAAAGTTACATATGTGGATAGAGCGTTGGCTGATTGGCAGGAAACAGAGAGTGGGAATAAAGGGATCCTATTCTGGTTGGCTGCCGGTTACCAGTGGTGTTCCACAGGGATCAGTGTTGGGGCCGCTTCTTTTTACATTGTACATCAACGATTTGGATTATGGAATAGATGGCTTTGTGGCTAAGTTTGCTGACGATACGAAGATAGGTGGAGGGGCCAGTAGTGCTGAGGAAATGGAGAGTCTGCCGAGAGACTTGGATAGATTGGAAGAATGGGCAGAGAAGTGGCAAATGAAGTACAATGTTGGAAAGTGTATGGTTATGCACTTTGGCAGAAAAAATAAATGGGCAGACTATTATTTAAATGGGGAAAGAATTCAAAGTTCTGAGATGCAACGGGACTTGGGAGTCCTCGTACAGGATTCCCTTAAAGTTAACCTCCAGGTTGAGTCGGTAGTGAAGAAGGCGAATGCAATGTTGGCATTCATTTCTAGAGGAATAGAGTATAGGAGCAGGGATATGATGTTGAGGCTCTATAAGGCGCTGGTGAGACCTCACTTGGAGTACTGTGGGCAGTTTTGGTCTCCTTATTTAAGAAAGGATATGCTGACGTTGGAGAGGGTACAGAGAAGATTCACTAGAATGATTCCGGGAATGAGAGGGTTAACATATGAGGAACGTTTGTCCGCTCTTGGACTGTATTCCTTGGAGTTTAGAAGAATGAGGGGAGACCTCATAGAAACATTTTGAATGTTAAAAGGCATGGACAGAGTGGATGTGGCAAAGTTGTTTCCCATGATGGGGGAGTCTAGTACGAGAGGGCATGACTTCAGGATTGAAGGGCGCCCTTTCAGAACAGAAATGCGAAAAAATTTTTTGAGTCAGAGGGTGGTGAATCTATGGAATTTGTTGCCACAGGCAGCAGTGGAGGCCAAGTCATTGGGTGTATTTAAGGCAGAGATTGATAGGTATCTGAGTAGCCAGGGCATCAAAGGTTATGGTGAGAAGGCGTGTGCGTGGGACTAAATAGGATAAAATGGATCAGCTCATGATAAAATGGCGGAACAGACTCGATGGGCCGAATGGCCTACTTCTGCTCCTTTGTCTTATGGTCTTATGTTCATCCTGTGATGCTGAAGGAGTTACTACTGGGAGATGACTGATCTTGCCTATCACAGAGACTTGGCATCAATTGAAACATCAATCCTTTTGAGTTAAAGTTCTGCAGTTTCACCTTCCACTGAAAACAAGTTTTACAACATGTGCCAGTGATTATGATTCTGATGGCAGGGTCAAAGGTCAATTAAAAACAAAACAATGGCATAAAACTGGAACTGAATTGTTCTCTCCAAATTCAGTCATGTTTCAGGGTGGGGAGCTCCTTTAACAGACCACCTTTGAAATGCGTTGCAAACTGATGGCGTGGGTATTTATTGGGATTCTTCTAACATGTTCATATGATATGGGAACAGAATTAGGCCATTCTGCCCATCATGTCTGCTCTGCTATTCCACCGGGGCTGATTTAATTTTCCCCTTAACCCCATTCTCTTGCCTTCTTCACATAACCTTTAATTCCCTGACTAATCAAGAACCTATGAGCTCTGCTTCAACGATATCCAGTGGCTTGGCCTCCGTTGTGATCCGTGGCAATGAATCCCAAAGAATTGCTACACTCTGGCTAAAGAAAGTCCTCCCCTATTCTGAGGCTGTGCCCTGTGCTCCTAGACTCCAGCTTACTTGAGAGATATTTAAGCTGTGGATCTTGAAGCCGGTCAGAATCGCATACTAGTTTTCAATTTGATATGACAGCAATGGCCAAGCAAGTTGGTGCTGAATCGAGTGCAGTGTTGCTGATTGTTTTCCTGTTCGTGTTTCAGGCATGCGCCCACATGAATACAAGATAATAACAGTGGCCATTTTTGGTCTTGGCTGCTTGCTGACATCAATTAGTGCCTTCATGCTTTCAACGTTATTTCAGAACACAGGTATGACCACTCTTCCCCCTAGGCTGCACGGGTGTATGGCCGTGCAGTAACAAATGTTCCCGCATACGTAGTCTTTGTTGTCATGCAGTTTGCATTTTCTCTTATATAATATAATTATTATAATATAGTTTTGAAATCTATGTTAATATAATTGTGAAATATCCTGTGTTAATGAATATAATTCATACATTTTCTGAATAATAAACGTACCACAACATTTACTTTGAAACATTTTAGAGTTTCAATGCATTTACATTGTCAGTGTTTCTAGAAACATAGAAAACCTACAGCACAATACAGCAAACATGAGGAAATCTGCAGATGCTGGAAATTCAAGCAACGCACATCAAAGTTGCTGGTGAACGCAGCAGGCCAGGCAGCATCTCTAGCAAGAGGTACAGTAAACGTTTCGGGCCGAGACCCTTCTATTAGGTCTCTATTTTTCTAAGCTCCATGTACCTATCCGACAGCCTCTTAGAAGACCCTATTGTATCCGCCTCCACCACAGTAGCCGGCAGCCCATTCCACGCCCTCATCACTCTCTGTGTAAAAACACTTACCCCTGACATCCCCTCTGTACCTACTTCCAAGCATCTTAAAACTGTGCCCTCTCGTCTTAGCCAATTCAGCCCTGGGAAAAAGCCTCTGACTATCCACATGACGAATGCCTCTCATCATCTTATACACCTCTATCAGGTCACCTCTCATCCTCCATCGCTCCAAGGAGAAAAGGCCAAGTTCACTCAACCTATTCTTGTAAGGCACGCTCCCCAATCCAGGCAACATCCTTGTAAATCTCCTCTGCACCCTTTCTGTAGTTTCCACGTGAGGTGACCAGAACTGAGCACAGTACTCCAAGTGGGGTCTGACCAGGGTCCTATACAGCTGTAACATTACCTCTCGGCTCCTAAACTCAATCCCACAATTGATGAAGGCCAATACACCGTATGCCTTCTTAACCACAGGGTCAACCCGCGCAGCTGCTTTGAGTGTCCTATGGACAAGGACCCTATGATCCCTTTGATCTTCCACACTGCCAAGAGTCTTACCATTAATACTATATCCTGCCATCATATTTGACCCACCAAAATGAACCACACTTACCTGGGTTGAACTCCATCTGCCACCCCTCAGCCCAGATTTGCATCCTATCAACATGCACGAAACAGCGCACCCTAATGCCTTCACTATTGTTTTGGGAGGTTTTAACCAGGCCAACCTGAAAAATCACTAAGCAACTACCATCACCAGATCACTTGCAATACCAGAGGAAACATCACACTGGACCATTGTTACACCACCATCAAGACTGCCTACCGTGCTAGACCACGCCCTCACTTCGGGAAGTCTGATCACCTGGCTGTACTTCTACTCCCTGAGTATCGGCAGAGACTGAAGACTGCAGCACAAGCAGTGACGACCAAGAAGGTATGGACAAGGGAAGCACAGGAGCGTCTACAGGACTGCTTTGAATCGGTGGACCGGACTGTATTCAGGGATTCATTTTCAAACCTACAGTAGATGAGTATGCTGCAGTTGTTACCGACTTCATTAAAATCTGTGTGGATGAGATTGTGCCTACAAAGACTTACTGTACATTCCCAAACCAAAAGCCGTGGATGAACCAGGAGGTACGTCGTCTGCTGAAGGCCAGATCTGTGGCATTCAAGTCTGGCAACCCAGACCTGTACCAGAAAACCAGGTATGATTTGCGGAGGACTATTTCAAGGGTGAAGAGACAATTTCGAACGAGGTTGGAGGTGACATCGGATGCACGGCAACTCTGGCAGGTCTGCAAGACATCACTTCCTACAAAGTGAAACCCAATGGCATGAATGGCAGCGATGCTTCACTACCAGATGAACTCAACGCCTTCTCTGCACACTTTGAAAGGGAGAACACAACTACAGCTGTGAAGATCCTTGCTGCACCTGATGACCCTGTGATCTCTGTCTCAGAGGCCGATGTTAGGCTGTCTTTAAAGAGGGTGAACCCTCACAAGGCAGAAGGTCCCCAAGGAGTATCTAGTAAGGCTCTGAAAACCTGTGCCAACCAACTAGCGGGAATATTCAAGGACATTTTCAACCTCTCACTACTACGGGCGGAAGTTCCCAGTTGCTTCAAAAAGGCAACAATTATACCAGTGCCTAAGAAGAATAATGTGAGCTGCCTTAATGACCATCGCCTGGTAACACTCACATCGACAGTGATGAAATGCTCGGAGAGGTTGGTCATGACTAGACTGAACTCCTGCCTCAGCAAGGACCTGGACCCATTGCAATTTGCCTATCGCCACAATTGGTCAATGGCAGATGCGATCTCAATTGCTCTCCACACAGCTTTAGACCACCTGGACAACACCAACACCTACGTCAGGGTGCTGTTCATCGACTATAGCTCAGCATTTAACACCATCATTCCCACAATCCTGATTGAGAAGCTGCAGAACCTGGGCCTCTGTACCTCCCTCTGCAATTGGATCCTCGACTTCCTAACTGGAAACCACAATCTGTGTGGATTGCTGATGACATCTCCTCCTCGCTGACGATCAACACTGGCGCACCTCAGGGGTGTGTGCTTAGCCCACTGCTCTACTCTCTCTCTATACACATGACTGTGTGGCTAGGCATAGCTCAAATACCATCTATAAATTTGCTGATGATACAACCATCGTTGGTAGAATCTCAGGTGGTGATGAGAGGGTGTACAGGAGTGAGATATGCCAACTAGTGGAGTTGTGCCACAGCAACAACCTGGCACTCAACGTCAGTAAGACGAAAGAGCTGTTTGAGGACTTCAGGAAGGATAAGACAAAGAAACAGCAGCTAGACTTTATTAGGAGTTTGAGGAGATTTGGCATGTCAACAAATACACTCAAAAACTTCTATAGTTGTACCATGGAGAGGAAATTCTGACAGGCTGCATCACTGTCTGGTATGGAGAGATTACTGCACAGGACCGAAAGAAGCTGCAGAGGGTTGTAAATCTAGTCAGCTCCATCTTGGGTACTAGCCTACAAAGTACCCAGGACATCTTTAGGGAGCTGTATCTCAGAAAGGCAGCATCCAATTCTTCCAGTCATCCCCACTCCCCTGCTTTCACCCCATACCCTTTGATGCCCTGGCTAATCAAGAACCTATCTATCTCTGCCTTAAATACACCCAATGACTTGGCCTCCACAGCTGCTCATGACAACAAACTCCACAGATTTACCACCCTCTGACTAAAGTAATTTCTCCACATCTCTGTTCTAAATGGACGTCCTTCAATCCTGAAGTCGTGCCCTTTTGTTCTGGACTCCCTTACCATGGGAAATAACTGCTATATCTAATCTGTTCAGGCCTTTCTATGAGATTCCCCCCTCATTCTCCTGAACTCCAGGGAATACAGCCCAAGAGCTGCCAGACATTCCTCATATGGTAACCCTTTCATTCTTGGAATCATTTTTGTGAATCTTCTCGGAACCCTATCCAATGTCAGTATATCCTTTCTAAAATATGGAGCCCAAAACCACACACAATACTCCAAGTGTGGTCTCACGAGTGCCTTATAGAGCCTCAACATCACATCCTTGCTCTTATATTCTGTACCTCTAGAAATGAATGCCAACATTGCATTTGCCTTCTTCACCCCCAACTCAACCTGGAGGTTAACCTTTCGGGTATCCTATACAAGTCTCTTTGCATCTCTGCATTTTGAATTCTCTCTCCATCTAAATAATAGTCTGCCCATTTATTTGCTCCACCAAAGTGCATGACCAGACACTTTCCAACATTGTATTTCATTTGCCACTTCTTTGCCCATTCCCCTAAACTATCTAAGTCTCTCTGTAGGCTCTCTGTTTCCTCAACACTAACCACTCCTCCACCTATCTTTATATCATCAGCAAATTTAGCCACAAGTCTATTAATCCCATAGTCCAAATCACTGACATACATCGTAAAAAGCAGCAGTCCCAACACCGACCCCTGTGGAACTCCACCGGTAACGGGCAGCCAGCCAGCCTTTATTCCCACTCTCTGTTTTCTGTGTCTCAGCCAATGCTCTATCCATGCTAGTAACTTCCCTGTAATTCCATGGGCTCTTATCTTGCTAACCAGCCTCATGTGTGGCACCTTGTCAAAGGCCTTCTGAAAGTCCAAATAAACCACATCTACTGCATCTCCTTTGTCTACCCTGCTTGTAATTTCCTCAAAGAATTGCAGTAGGTTTGTCAGGCAGGATTTTCCTTTCAGGAATCCATGCTGGCTTTGACATATCTTGTCATGTGCCTTCAGGTACCCCGTAATCTCATCTCTAACAATCGATTCCAACAAATTCCCAACTACTGATGTCAGGCTATACTGATATTTGCCACTTTTTTTGCCCATTCTTCCAATTTGTCTATGTCCTGCTGCAATTGCATTGCTTCCTCAGCACTACCTACCCCTCCACTTATCTTCGTGTTATCCGCAAACTTTGCCACAAAGCCATCAATTCCATTATCTAAATCATTGACAAACAATGTGAAAAGCTATGGTCCCAATACTGACCCCTGAGGAACACCACTAGTTACCGGCAGCCAACCAGAAAAGGCCCCTTTTATTCCCACTCACTGCCTCCTGCCTGCCAGCCATTCCTCTACCCATGCCAGTCTCTTTCCTGTAATGCCATAGGATTTTATCTTCTTAAGAAACCTCATGTGTGGCACCTTATCAAACGCCTTCTGAAAATCCAAGTAAATGACATCCACTGCTTCTCTTTTGTCCACCCTGCTTGTTACTTCCTCGAAGAGCTCTATCAGAGTGGTCAGGTAAGATTTCCCTTCACAGAAACTATGCTGACTTTGACCTATTTTGTCATTAGTCTCCAAGTACCTCAAAACTTCATCCTTAATAATAGACTCCAACACTTTCCCAACCACTGAAGCTAACTGGCTTATAATATCCTTTCTTTTGCATTCCTCCCTTCTTAAAGTGTGGAGTGATATTTGTATCTTCCAGTCCTCCGGGACTGTGCGAGAATCAAGAGATTCTTGAAAAATCATGACCAATGCAGCCGTGATCTCTTCAGCAACTCTGGGATGTCCGGGTGAGTTTGCCTAGCAACATGCACACAGAATGCTGGAGGAACTCAGCAGGCTAAGCAGCATCGATGGAAAAAAGACGCTGCCTGGCCTGCTGAGTTCCTCCAACATTCTGTCTGTGTTGCCTGGACTTTCAGCATCTGCAGATTTTCTCTTGTTTGAGTTTGCCTAACACTTTTTCCTTTGTAATAGTAATGGCACTCACTCCTGCTCCCTGACACTCACGGACCCCTGGCACACTGCTCGTGTCTTCCACGGTGAAGACTGATGCAAAGTACCCATTAAGTTCCCCTGCCATTTCTTTGTCCCCCAGAATAGATTGGAAAAGAACACTGCAGGGATGACAGCAGAGCAGCAAAGGCTGGAATTTCAGGAAGCAGTTCGGAAGGTGTAGGATTTACACATCCCAAAGAGGAAGGTGTATTCTAAAGGAAAGATGTCACAACTGTGGCTAATGAGAAGTCAAAGCCAGCATAAAAATCAGTAAGAAGGCATGCAATAGATCAAAAATTAGTTGGAAGTTAGAGGATTGGGAAGCTTTTGAAAACCAACAGAAGGCAACTAAAAAGTAATTAAGAAGGTAAAGATGGAATGTGAAAGTAAGCTAGCCAATACCGTTAAAGAGGATGCCAAAAGTTTCTTCAGATACATAAAGTGTGAAAGAGAGGCAAGAGTGGATATCAGACCACTGGGAAACGATGCTGCAGAGCTGGTAATGGAAATTGGAAAAGGATTTTGCATTAGTCATCTCTGTGGAAGACACTAGTAGTCTGGTGGAAATTCCAGGTGTCAGGGGTCATGAAGTGTGTGAAATCACCCTAACTAGAGAGAAGCTTCTTCAGAAACTGAGAGTCTGAAGGTAGGTAAGTCACCTGGACCAGATGGTGTACACCCCAGGGTCCTGAAAAAGATTGTAGAGACATATTTCAAGAATCACTAGATTTTGGAGTGGTTCCAGAAGACTAGAAAATTGCAAATGTCCCTCGACTCTTCAAGAAGGGAGAGAGGCAGAAGGAAGGAAACTATAGGCTAGTTGGTCTGAGCTCAGTGGTTGGGAAGATGTTGGAGTCGATTATTATGGATGAGTTTTCAGCGTACTGGGAGGCGCATGATAAAATAAGCCATCATCAGCATATTTTCCTCAGGGAAAATCATGCCTGACAAATCTGTTGGAATTCTTTAAATAAATAACAAGCAGGATAGACAAAGGAGAATTGGTTGATGCTGTGTACTTGGATTTTCAGAAGGCGTTTGACAAGGTGCAGCACCTGAGGCTGCTTAACAAGCTTTGAGCCCGTGGTATTACAGGAGAGATTCTGGCGTGGAGGCTGATTGGCCGGAGGCAAAGAGTGGGAATAAAGGGAGCTGACAGTGACTTGTGGTGTTCCACAGGTGTCTGTGTTGGGATTGATTCTTTATGTCAATGATGGAATTGATGGCTTTCTTGCAGAGTTTGCAAATAATATGAAGATAGGTGGAAAGGCAGGTAGTTTTGAGGAAGTAGAAAGGCTACAGAAGGATTTCAGCAGATTAGGAGAATGGACAAAGAAATGGCAGTATTGAGTATTGTGAACAGTTTTGGGCTGCTGATCTAGGAAAAGACGTGCTGGCATTGGAGAGGGTCCAAAGGAGGTTTGCAAGGATGATTCCAGCAATGAAAGGGTTATCCTACAAGAAATCTTTGATAGCTCTGGGTCTGTAGTTGCTGGGATTTAGAAGAATGGGGGGGGGGGGGAATCTCATTGAAATCTTTCAAACGTTGAAAGGCTGAGAGAGAGTAGATGTGGAAAGGATGTTTCCCATGGTGGGGGAGTCCAGGACAAGAGAGCACAGCCTCAGGATGGAGCGGGGGGGGCGGGGGGGATCCTTCTAAATCAGATGCGGAGAAATTTCTTTAGCCAGAGGGTGGTGAACTTGCGGAATTTATTACCAGATGCAGCTGTGGAGGCCAAGTCATTTGGGTGTGCAGAGATTGATAGTTTCTTGATTGGACATGGCATCAAAGGTTATGGGAAGAAGGCGGGGAGTGGGGCTGAGGAGGGGGGAAAGAAAGGATCAGCCATGATTGTATGGTGAAGCAGACCCGATGGGCCAAATGACTATTGCAGCATTGCTCTTTTGGCATGCATTTTCTATCTCGCGTTGTAGTTTGTAGGCCACATCCTTACTACTGTTTGGGGGTCTGCATACAACTCTCATCCGGGTCCTTTTACCCTCACAGTTCCTTAACTCTGTCTACACCTTCCAACCCTGTGTCACCTCTATCTAATGATTTGATTTCTTTTTTTTTACCAGCAGAGCAATGCCGCCCCTCTGCCTTCCTGCCTGCCCTTTCAATATAATGTATGTCCTTGGACATTAAGATTGCAGCTATAATCTTTCAGCCATGATTCAGTGAGGTCTACAATACTCGTACCTGCCAATCTGCAACTGTGCTGCAAGTTCATCCACCTTATTCTGTATACTGCGCACATTCAGATACACACCTTCAGCCCTCTTAAAACATCCGATGTCCTGATTGGCCACTGGTCAAAGCTCTTTTTTGCTAAGATGTCAGACCAGCAATATTTAAGTGTGTGTAGCATTTAAAAAGTTTTTGAGCTTACCTAGGAGCTATCAGCCTATTCTTGGCTTTGACAAGATGTTGCTTTCCTCTGTCCCTGATTTTCTTTCCAAACAAGGCTTCTATGTAGTTTGGTTCCCATATGGTGACTCCCCTTGGTTAAACCTTAAGCCTGATTTATACTTCTGCATCAACTCGACGCCGTAGGTATGGTGTCGCCTCAAACCCTACGCAAAGCCGACGCAGATCCCTACGCCGTAGCCTGATGCGCACCTCTCCCAAACTGTAACTACGCGTCGCGGCAACGCAGACCACAACAACTGTGATTGGTCCGCTTGGTAGCATCGCATCTCCTCCTACGCTGCAATAGCTTCCCATTGGGCGACTGAAGGGCAGGGAAGGAACTCTGGCTGCAATGCTTTCCATAAAGCTTTACAGACCTCCGAAATTATGGAGGACACATTTCGCTTTTACGATAAAAGACGCTAACTTTAAACTTGTTTATCCCGAGAAAGACTACCATGACCATGAAGCCTTGCGTGGGCAGCTGTGTGCGCATGCGCAACGTACCCGAATTGCAGAACGACGCGGACACACCAACGCACAAGTATAAATGCTCACATGCGCGTAGGCCACTTGCGTAGGTTACGGCGTGGAGTTGATGCAGAAGTATAAATCAGGCTTAAGCTTTGGCCTTTTGCATTGAACACATGACAAAGCTATGAGATACACGATCAAAATCAAGCTATTCTTCCCACAATTCATCATGACTGTTTTATTATTCATCTCAACCCTATCCTCCTACCTTCTCTCCGTAACTGTGAAGGTGGGAGGAGAAGATGGCAGCGCAACACAGCGTGCACAGCTGTCCGGTGAAGTGATATCGTATTTATAAGTAGGATGCCGTGCACAATTCTCATTTGATGGAGACAGACGTGAGAAACAGAGGAACATCTGGAGAAACTCCTGAAATGCCCGGTTCGCTGCTGCTACTACTGTGCGATCGAGAATCTCCGGAGGGAAGGCCCCAGAATCCCCGCTTTGCCTGCTGCTGGCGACCGTGGCTGGGGTCGAAGCGTTCGGCAGAGATGGTGCTCGGTACTCGGTGTTGGAGGGCCGATCGGAGGCTCGAAGTTTTCGGACGACTCAGAGTTGGACCGTGGTCGGGCATGGCAGGGAGAGTTTTCTTCCTTCTCCCGTCTGCGTGAGATGTGGGACTTTCGAGAGACTTTGAATTTTTTTTTACCGTGGCCATGGCCTGTTCTTCATCAAGTTATGGTATTGTTGCACTGTTGTAACTATATGTTATAATTATGTGGTTTTGTTAGTTTTTCAGTCTTGGTCTGTCCTGTGTTTCTGTGATATCACACCAGAGGAATATTGTATCATTTCTTAAAGCATGCATTACTAAATGACAATAAAAGAGGACTGCGTGTCCTCATAATCTAAACCTAAATCTTTTAAGATATAGGAGCAGAAATAAGATACAAGAGCATAATTAAGCTATTTGGCCCAATGAGTCTGCTCCGCCATTTCATCATGGCTTATCCATTTTCCTCGCAGCCCCAGTCTCCTTCCTTTTCCCGTATCCCTTCATTCCCTGACCAATCAAGAATCTATCAACCTTTGTCTTAGATATACATAAAGACTTGGCCTCCACAGATTCACTACTCACTAGCTAAAGAAATTCTTTTGCATCTCTGTTCGAAACAGACGTCCTTCTATTCTGAAGCTGTGCCCTCTGGTTTTAGACTCCCTCACTATACTCTCCACACCAACTCGATTGAGATCTTTCAACATTTGATAGGTTTCAATGAGATTCCCCCTCATTCTTACGAATTCCAGTGAGAACAGGCCCAGAGATATCAAAAACTCCTCACATGGCAAGCTTTTTATCTGAGAAACATTTTGATGAACCTCCTCTGGATCCTCTCCAATATGAGCACATCCTTTCTTAGATACGGGACCGAAAACTGCTCACAATACTCCAAGTGCAGTCTGACCAATGCTTTATAAAGCCTCAACATATCTCTGATTTTTGTCCTGCTTGGCTCTGGGACCAATAGACTGACCAGAGGTGCACTCGGAGTGGATGAATGGTGCGGGGATATAACATTACTCTCTGCCTTAACATCAACTGTGCAGGCCCATGAGGGAACTTTACCACGGGTACTCAAATCTTTTACAAGTCAGCAATGTTGAGTTTTACCATCATGCTGTCCAGTATATTGTTCTGTAGTTTCCATGAGGTAAGTGTTTGAAGAGGCCTGCAATTCCCTTATATAAACAGTGATGCTAATTTGATGCTGCTCAGAGTTGTTTGCCATTTTGTTCTCTTTGTAGTTGTATACCTCTGGACATAATGCATTTGCTTTCTCCAGATAAGAAAGCACAGAAATTCATGATCGTTGTGACTGTGCTGTTCCTGATGGGTTCACTAACACTTCTTCTCCTGGCCACCATTGTATGGATCATTACAGATGGTAATTATCCTGACTATATTTTTAAATATGATGACCCACCTTGGCCTACAGGGGAAATTAAGATCAATAATAGTTTAAGTGACAGGAGATGTAACAATGCTAGAAAAAAACATCAGCTGTGAGGCTGAGAGCATCTTAGATTTCAGCAAGGAAAACACCAAGCGTTTGATGAAGAGACGACAACAGGTGCAGGCAGATAGACATGCGAGGGATATCAGCACACATTAAAGGTTCTGAAACTCAACAAAAGAACGACACCACAATAAGGAGGTGGATGAAGGAGGACAGGCTGGCTGGTGAGTGTGTGTGTGTGGGGGGAATTAAATGAGAAAGTGGGAGCAGACAGGCGAAACCAGGTGAGTGTGAGAGGGTTAAGAAATCGCAAGGGTAAAAAGACATTGGTGGCAGTTATATACAGGCCTCCCAACAGTGTCTGGGAGGTAGACCACAGGTTACAACAGGAAATAGAAAAGGCGAGTCAAAAGGGCAATGTTATGGTAGTGATGGGAGATTTTAATATGCAAAGCGATTGGGAAAATCAGGTTGGTAATGGATCTCAAGAGGGTGAGTTTGTTGAATGCTTACGAGATGTCTTTTTAGAGCAGTTTGTCATTGAGCCTACTAGGGGACCAGCTTCACTGGTTTAGTGTTATGTAATGAACCAGAGTTGATTAGGGAGCTTAAGGTGAAAGAACCCTTAAGAACCAGTGATCACAATATGACTGAGTTTAACTTGAAATTGAAATCAACTTGAAAGGGAGAAAGTAAAGTCTGATGTAGCAGTATTTCAGTGGAGTAAGGGAAATTACAGTGGTATGAGAGAGGAGTTGGCCAAAGTAAATTGGAAGGAGCTACTGGCAGGGATGTCAGCAGAGCGGCAATGGTGTGCGTTTCTGGGAAAACCAAAAAATGAAGAAATACTCAAATGGTAAAGTAGTATGACCATGGCTGATAAGTAAATCAAAGCCATTGTAAAAGCAAAAGAAAGGGCATACTACAAAGCAAAAATTAGTGGGAAGATAGAGGTTTGAGAAGTTTTTAAAAATCTACAGAGAGCGACTAAAAAAATCATTATAAGGGAAAAGATGAAATATGAAAGCAAGCTAGCAAATAATATCAAAGTGGATGGTAAAAGTTCTTTCAAATATATTAAAAATAAAAGAGAAATGAGAGTGGATATAGGATCGCTAGAAAATGGAAACTACAGGAGAAATAATAACAGGGGACAAAGAGATGGCTGATGAACTAAATGAGTACTTTGCACTGACCTTCACTGTGGAAGACACTAGCAGTATGCCTGATGTTGTAGTGTGCGAAGGAAGAGAAGTGGGTGCAGTTACTATTACAAGAGAGAAGGTGCTCAAAAAGCTGAAAGACCTAAAGGTACACAAGTCACCTGGACCAGATGAACTGCATCCTAGGGTTCTGAAAGAGGTATCAGTAGAGATTGTGGTGGCATTAGAAATGATCTTTCAAAAATCATTGAACTCTGGCATGGTGCCAGAGGACTGGAAAAAGGCAGATATCATTCCACTCTTTAAGAAAGGAGGAAGGCAGAAGTAAGGAACTTATAGATCAGTTAGCCTGACCTCAGTGACTGGGAAGATGTTAGAGTCAATTGTTAAGGATGAGGTTAAGGAGTACTTGGTGACACAGGACAAGATAGGACAAAGTCAGCATGTTTCCTTCAGGGAAAATCCCGCCTGATGAACCTGTTGGAATTCTTTGAGGAGATTACAAGTCGGGTAGATAAAGGGGATGCAGTGGATGTTGTATATGTGGACTTTCAGAAGGTCTTTGACAAGGTGCCACACATGAGGCTGCTTACCAAGTTGAGATCCTGTGGTATTACAGGAAATTTACTAATATAGTTAGAGCATTGGCTGATTGGTAGGAGGCAGTGGGTGGGAATAAAATGATCCTTTTCTGTTTGGCTGACAGTGACTAGTGGTGTTCCGCAGGGGTCAGTGTTGGGACCACTTCTTTTTATGCCGTATATCAATGATTTAGCTGATGGAATAGATGGCATTGTGCCAAGTTTGCAGATGATGTGAAGTTTAGTGGAGGGGCAGGGAGTGTTGAGGAAACATGTAGGATGCAGAGGGACTTAAGAGATTAGGAGAATGGGCAAGAAAGTGGCAAATGAAATACAGTGTTGGAAAATGCATGGTCGTGCACTTTGGTAGTAGAAATAAATGTGTGGACTATTTTCTAAATGGGGAGAAAATACAAGTCATTTCCAGTACACAAGTGTAAATGAGAACAAAATAATTGTTACTCCTGATCTGCTATAACCCAAGGACCCCAATAGGATTGATTTATTTATAATTGTTACTCCTGATCCGCTATAACACAAGAACCCCAATAGGATTGATTTATTTATCTCGTGATGCCATGGAGAGTGGCCCTTCCAGCCCCTTTGAGCCACACTGCCCCAGTAACCCCACAAATCCACTTAAACTTAACTTAACCATGGGACAATTTACAAAGAGCAACTAACCTCCCCAGTCAGTCGTTGGACTGTGGGAGGAAACCGGGGTGCCTGGGGAAAGCTGACTCCTGAAAGAGCGACGCAGGAATTGAACTCGGAACACCAGAATGCCATGAGGTGTACGAGTGTCACACTAACAGTTACGCTACTGGGGTGCCCCAAAGGATAAAGAGCATGATAATAAAAACATAAACACAACAAAACAAGTTAAACAAAGTTAAAAACAAGAGAAAATCTGCAGATGCTGGAAATCCGAGCAACACACGCAAAATACTGGAGGAACTCAGCAGACCAGTCAGCATCTTTGGAAAATATACAGCTGATGCGTCGGGCTGAGACCCTTCGGCAGGATGAAGTTAAAATGGATTTATGAAACTGGAAGGTGTTCATGAAATCTACTGTAGCTTTTTAAAAGATGTATTTGGCAAATAAATAAGGAAATGTGACTCCAGTAATTCCCATCTTCTGCAGGCTGGAGTATTGAGACCGTGTTTCTGCTGGTCTTTTCGCTGATCTTCATGCTCTTACCTGTGGCAACATTTATTGGAAAATTGGTGGGTCGATGTCAGCATCTTTGGTCAGATGGCTGTAAGTTTGATTTTTGTCTTTTATGTCTGTGATTGGCAGATTATCCTCTTTCTTATCTGATGAAATAGATAAAAGATTTCCAGCAGGAGTTGTTTTCAACGCAGCCATCGCTCTTTGACTTGAGATGGTGCAGAAATAGGCCCGTTTTGTCCTTGAGACCTCTCTGCACAAATCCCACACCCTATGACCTTTCAAAAGTTGTTCACTCTCATCTGCACAAGTAGGTGTATGCACAATTGTAATGGAAATCTTAACTGCAGCAGCCTCAGTTTTCACAAGAAAAATAGATTAGAACAAACCAAACTCGATTTTAGTGAAAAGTGGCCATGGTGTTGCTACTCCTTTCCTAGTCAAGTAACTGTCTAGTATGTGCCTTTGCTTTGTCCTCCATCAGCCATTACCCTTCTAGTGAGCAAGCTCCTTCTCCTCACTCCGGGCCTTCTAGTTCGACACTCCCCTGCCCTGGAAATGATTCTGTCTGGAACGAGGAGGGTGGCGGACGGTACCCACTCTCAGACATCCCACCCTGCAAAAACTCATTTCAGGGAGGTAGCACCATCAATTTGCGGGAGAGTCCCGGAACTTCCGGGAGAGGTGGGATGTCTGCAACAGAGTAGCTCCTTAGCAGCTAGCCAGCTAGTTTAAATAACGTTAGCTATGCTAACGAATGAATGACACCTGTTAAACTCACCTCAGCACGTCTTTTACATTTTAACCCACCATGGGCAATAGAAAAGTCACTGTTGCAAACAGTGCAGCGAGCAACACTGTCATTATTTTTGACACCTATTAGGCAGGAGTACACTTTAGTGTAGTCTGGGGTGACGTATGTTTTATATTTTCTTTTTTTGGAACATTCTGCCATGGCGCACACGCGCACACTCTCTCTCATGCTCTCTCTCTCTCACTCTCTCGCTCTCTCTCTGTCACTCTCGTGTGCTCTCTCTCTCTCTCAAAAAATTGATTTCTGGGACCATTGTATATAATTTGCAGGCATCAGGGAGCCACTATTAATATGCGGGAGACTCCCGGAACTTCCGGGAGAGGTCGGATGTCTGCACTCTGCCCCCCTCATTTGTGTGGCAATAAAACCAACACATCTCTTCTCTCTTTATAACTACAGCCCTCCCTCACAGGCTGCACCTGGTAAATCTCTCTATTCTGATCACTGCCTATGCAACAAGGTTGCCTGTCCCCTCCAGCCGCTCTGAAAAGCTGTTTTGTAGTCATTCTCCGAAGCCCTCTCTTGGGAACATTCATAGAGAGAACATACAAACTGTGGCGGAATTGAACGAGGGTTGATGGAATTTTGACATCATGCTAACCGCTAGGCCACCATACCACCCCCGAATGCTGCAGAAAACTGGTGTACCCTTCTTTGGTTTTGTGTTTGTTTAAATGTTTCTGTCATTGGAGGGTGGCTAATGTTGTCCCTCTCTTCAAGAGGGGAGGAAGAGAGAAAACAGGGAATTATAGACTGGTTAGCCTGACGTCGGTGGTGGGAAAGATGCTGGAGTCGATTATAAAAGATGAAATTACGACACATCTGGATAGCAGTAACAGGATCGGTCCAAGTCAGCATGGATTTATGAAGGGGAAATCGTGCTTGACTAATCTTCTGGAATTTTTTGAGGATGTAACTATGAAAATGGACAAGGGAGAGCCAGTGGATGTAGTGTACCTGGACTTTCAGAAAGCCTTTGATAAAGTCCCACATAGGAGATTAGTGGGCAAAATTAGCGCACATGGTATTGAGGGCAGAGTACTGACATGGATTGAAAATTAGCTGGCTGACGGAAAACAAGGAGTAGCGATTAACGGGTCCCTTTCGGAATGGCAGGCGGTGACCAGTGGGGTACCGCAGGGTTCAGTGCTGGGACCGCAGCTGTTTACAATATATATTAATGATTTAGATGAGGGAATTAAAAGTAACATTAGCAAATTTGCTGATGACACAAAGCTGGGTGGCATTGTGAAATGTGAGGAGGATGTTATGAGAATGCAGGGTGACTTGGACAGGCTGGGTGAGTGGGCAGATGCAGTTTAATGTGGATAAATGTGAGGTTATCCACTTTGGTGGTAAGAACGGGAAGGCAGACTATTATCTAAATGGAGTCAAGTTAGGAAAAGGGGAAGCACAACAAGATCTAGGTGTTCTTGTACATCAGTCACTGAAAGCAAGCATGCAAGTACAGCAGGCAGTGAAGAAAGCTAATGGCATGCTGGCCTTCATAACAAGGGGAATTGAGTATAAGAGCAAAGAGGTCCTTCTGCAGCTGTACAGGGCCCTGGTGAGACCACACCTGGAGTACTGTGTGCAGTTTTGGTCTCCAAATTTGAGGAAGGACATTCTTGCTATTGAGGGAGTGCAGCGTAGGTTCACAAGGTTAATTCCCGGGATGGCGGGACTGTCATATGTTGAAAGATTGGAGCGACTGGGCTTGTATACTCTGGAATTTAGAAGGCTGAGAGGGGATCTTATTGAAACATATAAGATTATTAAGGGATTGGACACGCTGGAGGCAGGAAGCATGTTCCCGCTGATGGGTGAGTCCAGAACCAGAGGCCACAGTTTAAGAATAAGGGGTAGGTCATTTAGAACGGAGTTGAGGAAAAACTTTTTCACCCAGAGAGTGTTGGACATATGGAATGCTCTGCCCCAGAAGGCTGTGGAGGCCAAGTCTCTGGATGCTTTCAAAAAAGAGATGGATAGAGCTCTTAAAGATAGCAGAATCAAAGGTTATGGGGATAAGGCAGGAACTGGATACTGATTGTGGATGATCAGTCATGATCACAGTGAATGGTGGTGCTGGCTCGAAGGGCTGAATGGTCTACTCCTGCACCTATTGTCTATTGTCTATTTAGCAGGGATTTATACAAACTTCAAGGTTTAGAAATTTGAGAACCTTTCAAGGATGTTGCCGTGAATATACGGTGCTGCAAATTGTTTATAAGACTAGTAAGAAACTGTAGATAATTACTGGAGACAATTTTGTTGTTGCTTGTTAAGGTAATTTCTCCAAACTTCCCCTTTTCAACTGCCTCTTGAGCTTCTAGAGTTTTTGTACCAGGTTGCCCTTTCAGTCCATGCAGTGACCTTATGCTCAGGCCAGTTGGACCAGTTTTTCTGCATAAACAATCGTAGTGGTGCCTTTCTGTAAACACTCTGACAGTAAACCAAGTTCATACAACGTGTCATACATTAGAGCTAAGTCCAATAGAAACTGTTCTGAAGAGAGTCTTTTCAATAGACCTTCATAAGTTTTTCTGTCGCTCCCAGATCTTGTTTCATCCTTCATTGCTTTTTCAAAATGAAAACACAGTGCTTCATAATTTTTCCACACTGCCGAAACTATTCAAAATGAGCTAGCTACCCACCTGATGCCCAGAACACAGCCTATTTTGCAAATTTGTTGTTCTAGTTGAGAGGCACATTCAGACAGTTCCTTGTGATTTAGAGGTGATCTACTGTAAACAGAGTACAATTTGTCCATAAATGATTGAAAATGATTTATTCCGTGAACTCTCACTGAATCACCTACTGCAAATTCTAATCTGTGATTAAGACAGTGCCAAATTATCACATCAGGGTAATGTTTCTTGAGATTTGTAGCAACACCAGATTTGACACCAAGCATTATGCTCACCCTATCACTAGCAAATGCTACAAGGTTCTGTTTCAAGTAAGAGTCATCAAACCCATGGTTATTGAGACAGTTCAATAGATGCTTAGCAATAGTTGCAGCTTTCTGATCAGTCAGTTCAATTAGATCTAAAAACATAAAATGGGGATCCCCTTCCTTATCACTTTCACATTTCAAATAAACTATTAGGGTGGTCTTAATGCTCAGGCTTGTTGATTCATCAATGAGAACAGAAAATATGCCATTTATCTGCTTGATATGCTGGCAAATTTTATTTTTCATGTTAATGGCTATGTGATTAATTACCTCTGTAGCACTAGTGCAGGATTGCAGTCCAATTCCAATGTCAATACCATTTTTTTTTTGAAGTTCCAATAAACCAAGGTGATCAGAGTATGGTCTGTCATTCTGAGCTGAATAATATGCGGAATGAAAAATTGAACAAGTTGGATGCGAAACATTTATGGTGTCACATAATTTTCCAAGAGCGTCTTCACTGGCTGTATTTTCAACACTTAGAGCAGCAGTGTGAACTTTTGATAGTTTGTGATCAACAATTTTTTTTTCTGAGAGACTTCAAGCGTGTATTTCCATCAGCTCCATAATAGGATACTTGGTACATCTGCCATGCTGATTCTCCCGTGGTCTTTAAGTTCTTGAGGCTGTAGTGCTTTACATAGCTAGCCAGCCATCCCTCACTAGCCTCAAACTCCTTCCTCTTGCTCTCCTCAACCCCCTCACAGTAGTGCTCATAGAGGCTCAGTGTTGTTTCACGCATAATTTTGTCATCAACAGGGATCTGCTTCTGTGACATGTCCTCTAGTCACACACTTAATGCTTTCTCAGTCTTTGCAAGCACTTTATCACAAACCAGAGAGATCATTTTTGCCGTTGCAGGGGTAGCACTAACACTTCCATGAATTTCAGCTTCTTTCTGCTTTATTGTGCGAATGCTCGATTCATTCTTACCGACCTTACGGCCCACTTTGGCAAGCGACATGCCACTTTTCAAAAGATCCAAGATTTTTATTTTCTCGGCGAATAATGCCCAAACAATGAGTGCTGGGGAGAGACTGAGGGTCTGTGAAATGGCGGGAGGCTACAGCAGGGTATGCTGGGACAACAGGGTCGAGCAAGGAGGAATTTCACAAAACAGTCACAGCTCCAGGATTTCACCAAAAACGATCAAATATCCGAATGTTATTAGTGGTATTTTCCCCACCAGCCCCTCACCACCCCCCCTCCACCCCCTCCCCACCCCTCTCCACCCCCTCCACCCACCACCCCCTCTCCACCCCCTCCACCCACCACCCCCTCTCCACCCCTCCACCCCCCCCACCCACCACCCCCTCTCCACCCCCCCACCCACCACCCCTCCTCCACCCCCCTCCACCTCCCTCCACCCCCCCTCCACCCCCTCTCCACCCCCTCTCCACCCCCACCACCCCCACCACCCCTTCTCCACCCCCCACCACCTCCACCCCACCACCCCCTCTCCCCCCCACCCCCCCCCACCCACCCTCTCTCCCCCACCCCCCCCCACCCACCCTCTCTCCCCACCCACCCACCCCCTCTCCCCCCCCACCCACCCCCTCTCTCCCCCCACCCACCCCCTCTCTCCCCACCCACCCCCTCTCTCCCCACCCACCCCCTCTCCCCAATTCCCTCTATTTAATATGCAGCTGTTGTTAAATTTCCCGCTTGTTTATTTTGACTTTTTTTTTACAGAGGTGCCGGAGCGGCTCTCCGGCGGGCTCCAGCAGCACTGCACTCCTGCTCGCCGGCAGCCCATTCCACGCACTCACCACTCTCTGCGTAAAAAACTTACCCTGACATCTCCTCTGTACCTACCCCCCAGCACCTTAAACCTGCGTCCTCTTGTGGCAGCCATTTCAGCCCTGGGAAAACACCCTCTGACTATCCACATGATCAATGCCTCTCATCATCTTATACACCTCTATCAGGTCATCTCTCCAAGGAGAAAAGGCCAAATTCACTCAACCTGTTCTCATAAGGCATGCTCCTTAATCCGGGCAACATCCTTGTAAATCTCCTCTGCACCCTTTCTATGGTTTCCACATCTGTCCTGTAGTGAGGCGACCAGAACTGAGCACAGTACTCCAAGTGGGGTCTGACCAGGGTCCTATATAGCTGCAACATTACCTCTCAGCTGTTAAATTCAGTTCCATGATTGATGAAGGCCAATACACTGTACGCCTTCTCAACCACAGAGTCAACCTGCGCAGCAGCTTTGAGCGTCCTATGGACTTGGACTCCAAGATCCCTCTGATCCTCCACACTGCCAAGAGTCTTACCATTAATACTATATTCTGCCATCATACTTGATCTACCAAAATGAACCACCTCACACTTATCTGGGTTGAACTCCATCTGCTACTTTTTGCATCCTATCAATGTCTCTCTGTAACCTCTGACAGCCCTCCACACTATCCACAACACCTCCAACCTTTGTGTCATCAGCAAACTTACTAACCCATCCCTCCACTTCCTCATCCAGGTCATTTATAAAAATCATGAAGAGTAAGGTTCCCAGAACAGATCCCTGAGGTACACCATGGGTCACCGACCTCCATGCAGAATATGACCCGTCTACAACCACTCTTTGCCTTCTGTGGGCAAGCCAGTTCTGGATCCACAAAGTATCATTTGGCCCATGAAGTCTGCTGCTCCATTCAATCATGACTGATCCTTTTTTCCCCTTCTCAACCCCGTTCCTCGGCCTTCTCCCCATAACCTTTTCATGCCATGTCCAAGCAAGAACCTATCAATCTCTGCCTTGAATACACCCAACTTGGCCTCTTGTCAGTATCTCCAGTTGAACTTTGTCTTTTTGTGTGTTTCCCTTAGCTGTCAGTCTGTGGTTTTGTATTGCCATGTGCTCCTGTCCCCGTTCCTGCTCTACTCCGGCCCCTGTATTACTGAGTACTCCCTCTCTCACCTGTTTCTCATTATTACCTGTACTGCTGCCCCCTGTGTCTCATTGTGCTCCACCTATCATCTGCCTCTGTTTATTGTCAGTGTATTTCAGTCCTGTGTTTTCACCTGTTCTTTGCCAGATTGTGGCAGTGAATTTTCCTGAGCCTTTCCAGCATTTGTATCTGAACTTTGAATATCAACTCTGCCTGTTTCCCGATTCTGGTTTTTGGATTTCTCTGTATGTTTTGATTTCTGCATGAACTTTGGAGCTAACTTTGCTTGCACCTTGGGAATTGTTACTTAATTAATATCACTGTGCACAGTACTGGGCCTGCAATTCGAACCCTGCTCTGGTGTCCTGACACCCCTACAACAGCCTATGGTAAAAAAAAAAGCCCCAAATTCACCACCCTCTGGCTGAAGAAATTTCTCTGCATCTGTTTTAAAAGGACCCCCTCTATCCTGAGGCTGTGCCCTCTTGTCCTAGACTCTCCCACCATGGGATATATCCTTTCCACATCTACTCTGTCTAGGCCTTTCAACATTCAAAAAGGTTTCAATGAGATCCCCCTCATCCTTCTGAATTCTAGTGAGTACAGCCCCAGAGCCATCAAACATTCCTCGTATGATAACCCTTTCATTCCTGGAATCATCCTTGTGAATTTCCTGTGATCCCTCCCTAATGCCAGCTCAACTTTTCTTCGATAAGGAGCCCAAACCTGTTCACAGTACTCAAGGTGAGGCCTTACCATTCCCATATAAAGCCTCAGCATTAGATCCCTGCTCTAGTATTCCAGACCTCTTGAAACGAATGCGAACATTGTATTTGCCGCCTTCACCACCTGACTCAACCTGCAAATTAACCGTTAGGGCATTCTCACAAGCACTCCCAAGTCCCTCTGCACCTCAGATCTTTGGATTTTCTCCCCGTTTAGGAAATAGTCCGCACATTTATTTCTACTACCAAAGTGCATGACCATGCATTTCCCAACATAGTATTTCATTTGCCATTCTCTTGCCCATTCTCCTAATCTGTCTAAACCTTTCTGCATCCTACCTGTTTCCTCAACACTACCTGCCCCTCCACCAATTTTCATACCATCTTCAAACTTGGTGGCAAAGCCATTTATTCCATCATCTATTGATATGCAACATAAAAAGAAGTGGTCCCAATACCAGTCCCTGAGGAACACCACTGGTCACTGGCAGCTAACCATAAAAGGATCTTTTAGTCCCACTCAACCAATGCTCTAACCAGGCCAGTAACTTTCCTGTAATACCATGGGCTCTTAACTTGGTAAGCAGCTTCATGTGTGGTGCCTTGTCAAAGGTCTTCTGAAAGTTCAAATATACAACATCCGCTGCATTCCCTTTATCTAAGCTACTTGTAATCTCCTCCAAGAATTCCAACATGTTTGTCAGGCAAGATTTTCCCTTAAGGAAACCATGGTTTCCTTTGTCCTATCTTGTCCTGTGTCACCAAGTACTCCATAGCCTCATCCTTAACAATTGACTCCAACATCTTCCCAACCACTGAGGTCAAACTAACTGGTCTATAATTTCCTTTCTGCTGCCTTCCTCCTTTTGTAAAGAGTGGAGTGATATTTGCAATTTTCCAGTCCTCTGGCATCATGCCAGAGTCTGATGATTTTTGAAAGATCATTGCTAAGGCCTCCACATTCTCTACTGCTACCTCTCTCAAAACCCTAGGGTGCAGTTCATCTGGTCCGGGTGACTTATGTACCCTTGGGTCTTTCAGCTTTTTGAGCACTCACCTCTCTTCCCTCACACCCTTACAGACGGCACTGGCATTGCACTCCAAACTGCGGTACATGCCAAGCAGTAACACTAACAGTGTTGCACTGACCACTTCGCTACCATGCAATGGTTAATGTGTGCAGGCTGTTCACCCTCAGGGTGGGTAAGGTTATTGGGTGAAAGGTGAAATATTGAAGGGGAGTCCTTGGGGGACCTTCACTCTTCAGTTGGGGTGGTGGGAGTGTGGAGCCAGTAGAACTGGTTGATGTGGGTTCAATTGTAACACCTAAGTGAAATTTGGATAAATATGGATGAGAAGGTATAGGATGTGGATGTAGGTAGATGGGACAGGATGGATGGGCTGAAGGGTCTGTTTCTGTGCTGTAGTGCTCTATGACTCTTTATAGAACTACCCCTCGATCAATCTAACCCTTCCCTCCTTTACAGCCCATAGCCATTTTTTTCCTACAGCCTATCTAAGATTCTCTTAAATGTCCTTAATGTATCCCTGTCTACCTTCAATCCAGGTAGTGAAAAAATATATCTCTGACATTCTCCCTATACTTTCCTCCAATCACTTCTTGTATTAGCTATTTCCACCCTGGGAAAGGGTCTCTGGCTGTCCACTTCATTCATCTTGTCCATCTCTATCAAATCCCCTCTCATCCTCCTTCCCTCCAAAGGAAAAAATCCAGACCTCACCACACCTATCGTCATAAGACATGCAGCATCCTGGTAAATCTCCTCTGCACCCTCTCTGCCACATCCTTCCTATATTGAGGCAACCAGAACTCAGCAGAATAATCCAAGTGTTGACTAACCAGAGATTCCGAGAGCTGCAACATTACCTCATGGTGCTTCAGCTCGCCCCCTGATTAATAAAGACCAGCACACCATGTGCCTTCTTAACAACCCTATCAACTTGCATGGCAACCTTGAGAGATCTATGGATGTGGACCATGAGTGATAGGAGCACAATAAGGCCATTCAGCCCATTGGCCCAGTTCCTCCACACAGCTGTGAACCGTGCCATTAATCTCATTTATTTGATTAAATCTCCATCTGAGTGCATGTGAAGGACATTATTAACATAGGAGACTTGTAGTTTGTTGTAGGTTGTTTACAAGGGGTTGAATACAGTGAACTGACATGAACTATTTGTGTGTTTCCTAGGGCTCCCAATTCTGGCGGCATTGTTTGTGCAATTAATGATCATCACCATGGTCATTCTGATAATAAAGAAATATGAGCACAGTGGTGAGTATACGTGGAGCCTCACTAATCACAGCAGAAACTACTCCATGTGCTACAATTCGGTCAGAAGATTTTCTTGTATCCCATTGTGGAGATGTGTACTGACTGGTCTTGCGAAACCTTCTCAGATCTAGTGACCAAATTCCATAATGTCCATTCAGATTCACATTTGCTTAAACACGAGGAATTCTGCAGATGCTGGAAATTCAAGCAACACACATCAAAGTTGCTGGTGAACGCAGCAGGCCAGGCAGCATCTCTAGGAAGAGGTACAGTCGACGTTTCGGGCCGAGACCCTTCATCAGGACTAACTGAAGGAAGAGCTAGTAAGAGATTTGAAAGTGGGAGGGGGAGGGGGAGATCCAAAATGATAGGAGAAGACAGGAGGGGGAGGGATGGAGCCAAGAGCTGGACAGGTGATTGGCAAAAGGGATATGAGAGGATCATGGGACAGGAGGCCCAGGGAGAAAGAAAAGGGGTGGGGGAGAACCCAGAGGATAGGCAAGGGGTACCTCCCCCTTGTACCCCATCCGTTATTTATTTATATACACACATTCTTTCTCTCTCTTTCCTTTTTCTCCCTCTGTCCCTCTGACTATACCCCTTGCCCATCCTCTGGGTTTTCCCCTCCCCCTTTTCCTTCTCCCTGGGCCTCCCATCCCATGATCTTCTCATATCCCCTTTGCCAATCACCTGTCCAGCTCTTGGCTCCATCCCTCCCCCTCCTGTCTTCTCCTACCATTTTGGATCTCCCCCTACCCCTCCCACTTTCTAATCTCTTACTAACGCTTCCTTCAGTTAGTCCTGACGAAGGGTCTCCGCCCGAAATGTCGACTGCACCTCTTCCTAGAGATGCTGCCTGGCCTGCTGCGTTCAGCAGCAACTTTGATGTGTGTTGCTCACATTTGCTTATCATGTACACATCAAAACTTACATGAACAGTTGACACACTTTGCTGGGCAGCCACACATTCTGGTGCCCCTATTGAGTGCCCACAGTGTTCAGCAGAACAGCACCTCTGTCCCAATGTCATGGACACAGTTTGACAGCTTGCCCTGGATCCCGTGGGCTGTTAGCTTTGGGCCAGTCTCCCACATGAGACCATGTGAAAAACCTCACAAAAACCATACCTCCCTCATCTAGAGTAGCAACACAAAATGCTGGAGGAACTCAGCAGCTCAGGCAGCATCTGTGGAAATTAATAAACAGCCAACTTTTATGGGCTGAGACGTCATCAGGATTGGAAAGGAAGGGGGAAGATGGCAAAATATGAAGGTGGGAGGAAAGGAGGGAGGACAAGCTGAGGTGACAGGTAAATCTAGGTGGGTGGGGGGGAAGGAGGGGTAATGAACTGAGAAGATGGTAAGTGGTAGGTGGAAGAGGTTAAGGCTGGAGAAGAATGCATCTGTTAGGAGAGCAGAGTGGACCGTGGCAGAAGCGACCAATGGGAGGTGAGGAGAAGTGGGGAAATGAAAAAGAGGGAAGGGGGAAGGGAAAATACTGTAAATTGGAGAAATTGATGTTCATAAATTCATCAGTACAGTTTGTTACTCTTCTGCAGACCCTGGCATCTGCAATCTCATTGTCCAGGTCCTTGGATTATTTTGTCAAACGATACCATTTAACCATTTACTGATTTTACGTAGTGATACAATGTGGTTCAGGCCCTTCCCACCCACTGCAATAACTGATTAACCTACTAACTGGTGTGAGAGCACACAGAGAACCCCAGCTGCTTAAAGAGGAACCTTGAACTCTGATGCCCCAAGATCGTAATTGTGTTGCTCCATCCACTATACTACATGGTATCCTGTTACTCAAACCACTTTTGATTAATCCCTGCCATTCCAGATTAAGGTTAATCCCCTCAGCATTTTCTCCATTGAAGGTGGTAATGACAGGAGGTCTAGCCTGTTGTCTGTCTCTGAGAGAAGATTGGATTTTACTTTGAGTTCAGTTACAAATGGATTTACTTCTGTTCATTTCAGAGGAAGGCTGTGCATCTGAATGGCCTTTGCTACACAGATTACTTGGTGCACTGGCTTCACCCTTCATTTTGTGTCTGATTGTCTTCACTTTCAGTAAGTATTGGAAATATCGGCCTCAGGCGCATTGAGGCTGGGGATAATCTCCGAAAATAATTCTCTCATCTGCCATGCTAACGTAGATCAGAGATGAATTAGTAACAGTAATGACGGACTTTCTTAAGGGAAAAAGGTTCAACTGTTTACTTCCATTTATTCATCATTTCACTGTTAATAAAAACATAACCAGTTTAAGTTAGCTTTACAGACAGCTGGCAACTGGAGCCCCAGGTCAGTAAGGGAAGGTAGATGTTGCAGAAAGTACTGAAAGGCAAAATGAAAATAACAGGTATGATGGGTCAGCTAGTTTGAAGAGTGTATGTTTTAATGCTAGGAGTGTTCTGGGTTAGGGTGATGAATTTAGACCATGGGTCTATGATGAAACCATTACTGAAACTCGGTTGAGAGAGGAGCAGGAAAAAGTGATTAATACACTAGGTTTTTGAAGTTATAGAAAAGACGGAGGAGGAAGTAAAAGTGGGGGTGGTGTTGCACGGCTAATCAGGGACAATATCACAACTGCACTCAGGGGAGACGTAATGGAGGGGTCAGACACTGAGTCCGTTTGGGTGGAACTCGGGAATGGGAAGGGTGCAATCACACTGATGGGATTGTACTACAGACCCCTAACAGCCACCGGGACATTGAGGAACAGACACGTAATCAGATTATGGAAATGTTTAAAAATAATAGCGTTGGTGTCATGGGGGATTTCAAGTTCCCTAACGTAAACTGCGACTTTCTTAGTGCAAGGGGTTGAAACGGGGTAGAATTTGTTATGTGTATCCGGGAAGGGTTCTTAAATCAATATGTCGATGGTCTAATGCGAGGAGGGGCCACACTGGTCCTGGTGTTGGACAATGAGCCTGGCCAGGTGACTGACCTTACAGTGGGTGAGCAGTCAGGGAACAGTGACCACAACTGTACGTGAAGAGCAAGAGGATAAGACGTGAGAGAATAGGACCAATCAAGTGAGACAGTGGAAAAATGTGTATGGAACTGGAGGAGATAGCAGAGGTACTTAATGAGTACTTTGCTTCAGTATTCACTATGGAAAAGGATCTTGGCGATTATAGGGATGCCTTACAGTGGACTGAAAAACTTGAGCATGTAAATATTAACGAAGAGGATATGCTGGAGCTTTTGGAAAGCATCAAGTTGGATAAGTCACTGGGACCGGACAAGATGTACCCCAATATACTGTGGGAGGTGAGGGAGGAAATTGTTGAGCCTCTGGCAATGATCTTTGTATCATCAATGGGGACGGGAGAGGTTCCGGAGAATTGGAGGGTTGTGGATATTGTTCCCTTATTCAAGAAAGGGAGTAGAGATAGCCCAGGAAATTATAGACCAGTGAGTCTTACCTCAGTGGTTGGTAAGTTGATGGAGAATATCCTGAGAGGCAGGATTTATGAACATTTGGAGAGGCAAAATATGATTAGTAATAGACAGCATGGCTTTGTCAAAGGCAGGTTGTGCCTTACGAGCCTGATTGATTTTTTTGAGGATGTGACTAAACACATTGATGAAGGTAGAGCGGTAGATGTTGTGTATATGGATTTCAGCAAGGCATTTGATAAGGTACCCCATGCAAGGCTCATTGAGAAAGTATGGAGGCATGGGACCCAAGGGGACATTGCTTTGTGGATCTGGGTTGCCCACAGAAGGCAAAGAGTGGTTGCAGACGGGTCATATTCTGCATGGAGGTCAGTCACCAGTGGTGTGCCTCAGGGATCTGTTCTGAGACCCCTACTCTTTGTGATATTTATAAATGACCTGGATGAAGAAGTGGAGGAATGGGTTAGTAAATTTGCTGATGGCTCAAAGGTTTGGGGTGTTGTGGATAGTGTGGAGGGCTGTCAGAGGTTACAATGGGACATTGATAGGATGCAAAACTGGACTGAGAAGTGGCAGATGGAGTTCAACCCAGATAAGTGTGAGGTGGTTCATGTTGGTAGGGCAAATATGATGGCAGAATATAGTATTAATGGTAAGACTCTTGGCAGTGTGGAGGTTCAGAGGGATCTTGGGGTCCGAGTCCTTAGGACACACAAAGCTGCTGTGCAGGTTGACTCTGTGGTTAAGAAAGCATACGGTACATTGGCCTTCATCAATCCTGGGATTGAGTTTAGGAGCCGAGAGGTAATGTTATAGCTATAAGGACCCTGGTCAGACCCCACTTGGAGTATGGTGCTCATTTCTGGTCGCCTCACTACAGGAAGGATGTGGAAACCATAGAAAGGGTGCAGAGGGGATTTACAAGGATGTTGCCTGGATTGGGGAGCATGCCTTGTGAGAATAGGTTGACTGAACTCGGCCTTTTCTCCTTGGAGCGCCAGAGGATGATAGGTGACCTGATAGAGGTGTATAAGATGATGAGAGACATTGATCGTGTGGACAGTCAGAGGCTTTTTCCCAGGGCTGAAATGGCTGTCACGAGAGGGCACAGTTTTAAGGTGCTTGGAAGTAGGTACAGAGGAGACGTCCGGGGTAAGTTTTTTACACAGAGAGTGGTGAGAGAGTGGAACGGGCTGCCAGCAATGGTGGTGGAGATGGATACAATAGGGTCTTCTAAGAGACTCCTGGATAGGTACATGGAGCTTAGAAAAATAGAGGGTTATGGGTAACGTTCGGTAATTTCTAAGCTAAGTTCATGTTTGGCACAGCTTTGTGTATCGAAGGGCCTGTATTGTGCTGTAGGGTTTCTACAACTCCTTAACTTTTGGGGTAGCTGTAGATAAGGATATGTATGAAATTGCAGAAGAGTTTTAAATTGGAGTAGGGCAAATTATGAGGGCATTAGGCAGTTAATTGTGAACACCTTTTGTCTGGCAAGTCCACATCAGACCTGTGGAGGGTGTTGAAAGATCAATTGCACAGAGTACAGGAAAGATGTGTTCCAGTTGGAAGGAAGGATTGGGATGCAGGGCTCTGGTCCCAGTGCAGGTCGATGGGAGGAGGCAGTTGACATGGACTGGATGAGCCAAAGGGCCTGTTTCTCTGCTGAACTTCTCAACGACCCTACGCCTCTGAAGATAAGAGGACCTTGGACGTCCAGAGATGTGATGGATTCAGTTAGGAAGAAAAGGGAAAAGTATGTGTGACCCTCAGGCTGGCCCAGCTCGTGTTCGTCTAGGGGAATCAGCCTTCGGCCCCACCAAACTGGGTCATCACGTTTGTGTGGATGTTCCAGTTACAAACTCACAATGCAAAATATCAGACAGTACACCATCTGCAGTTAAATGACAGAACTTTATGAATCTTAACCTGAATATAGGGATAGTAATGAAAATGAACAAAAAAAAAGGCCCAAAGTCAAAGTCACATTGGAGCTCACGTGATTCCTCCACCATTGGTCTCCTCCGAGTGTCGCCCACCTTCGAACCCTCAGATCCCAGTCCACTGCGTCCGGTGGTCTGCCAGCTCTCTCCACACGCGTCCTCCCTCTTCCTCTCTCCTCGACAAAGACCGTGAAAAAACAACTTTCCAGACTCACAAGACACAGCAACAATCTCTTATTGGCTAACGTGCATCCCGTTATCTCCAGCCATAACCCAAACATTGCTGCTACAGAGAAACTGTTACCTCAGCAGTGAACATTACAGAGAAGCCATTACAGTAGCAGTGAATCCTTATGGCGCGTTACATATGCAAAGCTTTGGAAGTTAGGATCAATAAGTTTGAAGAAGCCAGAAAAGGACTAAAGAAGGGAATTAGGAATACCAGGAGGGGCCATGAAAAGTCCTTGGCAAGTAGGATTAAGATGAATCTGAAGGCATTCTATACATAAATCAAGAGCAAGAGCATAACCAGAGAGAGGGTGGGACCACTCAAGAATAAAGGGGGGAACATTTGCTTGGATGCAGAGAATGTGAGTGAGGTACTTAATGAATACTTTGCTTCAGTATTTACCAAAGAAGAGGATTTGGAGGACCTGAAGATCAGTGCTGAGTGTATAAATATGTTGGGGCATTTAGAGGTCAAGGTGAATGAAGTGTTGGGCCTCCTAAGAAGAATAAATGTGGAAAAATGCCCAGGCTCTGATGGGATTTACCCCAGGTTATTGGAGGAGGCAAGAAATGTCCAGTATTTTCGTATCATTTGGGTGAGGTCCCAGAGGAGTGCCGAGTGGCTAATATTGTGCCTCTATTTAAGGAACAAGAGAAAATCCTAGGATCTATAGTCCGACGCAGGCCTCTCATGGCCTGAGTCGACGTTCCCTCACTCCCCTATACACCGGTGAGTCTCACGTCAGTTGTAGGGAAATAACTGGGAAAGGTTCTTAGGGATAGGGTGTTTCAGCATTTGGAAACCCATAGCCCAGTTAGGGAGAATCAACATGGCTTTCTGTGGGGCAGGTCGTGTCTTACCAACTTGACTGAGTTTTCTGACAGGGTGACGAGCGTGATTCATGAGGGTGGTGCAGTGGATGTTGTCTACATGGATTTTAGTAGTCCCTCAAAGTCCTTCTGGAGGCAAATCCAGAAGATCAAGATATATGGGATCCACAGTGAATCCAGAAGATTAAGGTCCGTGGGATCCACGGCTAACTGCCTGTTTGGGTTCAGCACTGGCTTGTGCGGAGAGAGTTGGAGGAAGGTGGTTGAAGGGACTTGTTCGAGCTGGAGGTCTGTAATTAGTGGAGTTCCACGGGGCCTCTGCTGTTTGGATGTATATAAATGACATGGGTGAAAATGTAGCTAAGTGGGTTGGAAAATTTGCGGATGATACCAAGATTGGTGGAGTTGTGGATGGTGTAGAAGGCTGGCAAAGAATATAGCTTGATATAGATCAGTTGCAGTTATGGGCTGAGAAATGGCAGTTGGAGTTTCACCCAGATAAATGTGAGGTGTTGTATCTTGGTAGGGCAAATGGAAGGAGACAGTACACTGTTAAGGACAAGATGTTAATGGTGTTGCTGAGCAGAGAGATCTTCGGATCCAAGTTCAAAGCTCCTTGAAAGTGGGTACACAGGTCGATAAATACCAGCTTGTGTTTACAATGAAAACAACACTGTTCACTGCAGTGATGGGGATAACCAGCAGGTGGGGTGTAGAAGCCTCCAGGATGAGCAGATGTTGCTGCACTCTCCACTGCCAAAAGGCACTTTGTCCACCAGTCCACGCAACAACTCTGCCAATCTGGTTACTCTTGTTTTACGTAGCAGCATATGAACCCCGCCATGGCCTTCAAAATGATGCCTACCACCCTGCCCACATAGACTCTCCCCTTCAGAAACACTCCCAAGGGACTGGCACTGCTGTCCAACCCCACACCAGCAACTGTGGCAGAGCAGGACGAAGCAGTATGGACCCAGAGAAGGTGCAGGATTTTACAACCCTGATGCCCAGCAACAAATTCTTTACCACAGCGGTTGTGGGCATTTGAAGGCTTGCGCACTGTCATACAGGCTTTCCAGTGACTTACACAACATGAAGACAAACATTCAGGCTCTCTGATGAGTAGTCAAAACTGCCACTGCATCACCAGCAGCAACCTACCCACCATCGAGGACATATATACATAAAGATGCCCAGTAAAATCATGAAGGATCCCATCCACCCTGCTCATGGACCGTTTGTCCCACTCCCATCAGGGAGGAGGCTACGTAGCATCCACACCAGGTCCACCAGACCCAAAAATAGTTACTTTCCCTAAGCAGTAAGGTTGATCAACACCCCACACACTGACCCACCCCTAACCACCATGACTTTATTATTTCCTGTCAGTCACCTTATGTACAGACACTCCTGTGCCTAGTGTCACTTTATGGACATACAATCAATCCATGCATTTAAGCTATTTTATGTATTTATATGTATTGTGTCTTTATTTTTTTATATACGGAAAATCCTGGCAATTCTGGGCAATCCTCTGCATGCCACCTTGGCTGAAAGAGGAGCACTTTTAATAATAGGCTAAGACAACTACACTGCTCCAAAGAGAGCTATCTAAGGTCATTCTTATCCTTGGCCATTAGGCTCTGTAATCAGTCAGCCTATAGCTGGGGAAGTGATGACCCCACCCACCTCCTGTTGGACTGTTTGAGCTAACTTATTCTTTCTTACTTCTCTTCTAATATTTATATATCTGTGCACTTCTAATGCTACTGTGACACTGCAATTTCCTCTGGGATCAATAAAGTATCTATCTATTTAACTTTATCCTATTGTGTTTACATAAGAGCATAAGAAATAGGAGCAGGAGTCGGCCATCTGGCCCGTCGAGCCGGCCCCGCCATTCAATAAGATCATGGCTGATCTGGCCATGGACTCATCTCCACCTGCCTGCCTTTTCCCCATAACCTTTATTTCCCTTACGATGCAAAAATCTATCCAACCTTGTCTTAAATATATTTACTGAGGTAGCCTCCACTGCTTCATTAGGCAGAGAATTCCACAGATTCACTACTCTCTGGGAAAAGCAGTTCCCCCTCATCTCCATCCTAAATCTACTCCCCCGAATCTTGAGGCCGTGTGAATAGGCAATAGGGTCTTTTAAGAGGCTCCTGGATAGGTACATGGAGCTTAGAAAAATAGAATGGGTAACCGTAGGTAATTTCTAAAGTAAGTACAAGTTCATCACAGCTTTGTGGGCCGAAGGGTCTGTATTGTGCTGTAGGTTTTCTATATTTCTATGTCCCCTAGTTTCCTAGTTCCAGTCTCACCTACCAGTGGAAACAACTTTCCTGCCTCTATCTTATCTATCCCTTTCATAATTTTATATGTTTCTATTAGATCTCCTCTCATCCTCCTGAATTCCAGCCAGTACAGTCCCAGGCAACTCAATCTCTCCTCATAGGTTAACCCCTTCATCTCTGGAATCAACCTGGTGAACCTCCTTTGCACTGCCTCCAAAGTCAGTATATCCTTCCTCAAGTATGGAGACCAGGCTGCACACAGTACTCCAGGTGCAGCCTCACCAATACCCTGCATAGTTGCAGCATGACCTCCCTGGTCTTGAATTCAATCCCTCTAGCAATGAAGGCCAACATTCCATCTGCCTTCTTGATAGCCTGCTGCACCTGTAAACCAATCTTTTGTGATTTATGCACAAGCCCTCCCAAGTCCCTCAGCACAGCAGCATGCTTCGATCTTTTACAATTTAAATAATAATCTGATCTTCCATTTTTCCTTCCAAAGTGGATGACCTCACATTTATCAACACTGTACTCCAACTGCCAGACCCTTGCCCGCTCACCCAACCTATCCATATGTCTCTGCAGACTCCCCGTATCCTTTGCGCTCAGTCTGCAAACTTAGATCCACTCCAGTCAGCCCGCTCTTCCAGATCGTTAATGTAAATCGTGAACAGTCACAGCCAAGCATCAATCCCTGTAGCACACTGCTCACCACTGACTGCCAACCAGAGTAACACCCAATTATCTCAACTCACTTTAAATATACCCAATGACTTGGCCTCCACGGCTGACCATGGCAATGAATTCCACAGATTCACCACCATTCGGCTAAAGAAATTCCTCCTCATCTCTGTTCTAAATGGATATCCCAATTATAGGAAATATCCTTTCCACATCCACTTTATCTAGGCCTATCAATATTGGATAGGTTGTACTGAGATCCTCCAGAATCTACTGAGTACAGGCCCAGAGACATCAAATGTTCCACATATGATAACCTTTTCATTCCTGGGGTCATTCTTATGAACCTCCTCTGGACTCTCTCCAATGCTAACACATCTTCACTTAGACAAGGGGCCCAAAACTGCTCACAATACTCCAAGTGTGGTCTGACCGCCAACTTATAAAGCCTCAGTATTACATCCTTGCTTTTGTGTTCTAGTCCTCTTGAAATGAATGATAACATGGCATTTGCCTTCCTCACCACCAACTCAACCTGCAAGTTAACCTTTAGACAATCCTGCACGTGGACTCCCAAGTCTCCTTACACTCCCAAGTCTCCTTGCACTCCTCTCATTTAGAAAATAGTCTACGCCTTTATTTCTTCTACCAAAGTGTATGACCATACACTTCCCGACACTGTATTCCATCTGCAACTGACTTGCCCATTCTTCTCATCTGTCTGGCTCCTTCTGCCTGAGCTGCTGAGCTCCCCCAGTGTCTTGTAGGTGTTACTCATTCATGTTTTTGCATTTGTTGCTTGGTTTGGCTTCAGTCAACCTCCAGTTTGTAATTAATTAGATGTGCTCTTTCGTTAAATCAGACATCTCAACCTTTGTCCAATGTCCATATTGTTAATTTTAAGCAACAAACATAGAAAATAGGTGCAGGAGTAGGCCATTCGTCCCTTCGAGCCTGCACCGCCATTTATTATGATCATGGCTGATCAACCAACTCAGAACCCCGCCCCAGCCTTCCCTCCATACCCCGACCCCCGTAGCCACAAGGGCCATATCTAACTCCCTCTTAAATATAGCCAATGAACTGCCCTCAACTGCTTCCTGTGGCAGAGAATTCCACAGATTCACCACTCTCTGTGTGAAGAAGTTTTTCCTAATCTCGGTCCTAAAAGGCTTCCCCTGTATCCTCAAACTGTGACCCCTCGTTCTGGACTTCCGCAACATCGGGAACAATCTTCCTGCATCTAGCCTGTCCAATCCCTTTAGGATCTTATACGTTTCAATCAGATCCCCCCTCAATCTTCTAAATTCCAACGAGTACAAGCCCAGTTCATCCAGTCTTTCTTCATATGAAAGTCCTGCCATCCCAAGAATCGATCTGGTGAACCTTCTTTGTACTGCCTCTATGGCAAGGATGTCTTTCCTCAGATTAGGGGACCAAAACTCCACACAATACTCCAGGTGTGGTCTCACCAAGGCCTTGTACAACTGCAGTAGTACCTCCCTGCTCCTGTACTTGAATCCTCTCGCTATCAATGCCAGCATACCATTCGCCTTTTTCACCGCCTGCTGTACCTGCATGCCCACTTTCAATGACTGGTGTATAATGACACCCAGGTCTCATTGCACCTCCCCTTTTCCTAATCGGCCACCATTCAGATAATAATCTGTTTTCCTATTTTTGCCACCAAAGTGGATAACTTCACATTTATCCACATTAAATTGCATCTGCCATGAATTTGCCCACTCACCCAACCTATCCAAGTCACCCTGCATCCTCTTAGCATCCTCCTCACAGCTAACACTGCCCCCCAGCTTTGTGTCATCCGCAAACTTGGAGATGCTGCATTTAATTCCCTCATCCAAGTCATTAATATATATTGTAAACAACTGGGGTCCCAGCTCTGAGCCTTGCGGTACCCCACTAGTCACCACCTGCCATTCTGAAAAGGTCCCGTTTATTCCCACTCTTTGCTTCCTGTCTGCTAACCAACTCTCCACCCACACCAATACCTTACCCCCAATACCGTGTGCTTTAAGTTTGCACACTAATCTCCTGTGTGGGACCTTGTCAAAAGCCTTCTGAAAATCCAAATATACCACATCCAGTGGTTCTCCCCTATCCACTCTACTAGTTACATCCTCAAAAAATTCTATGAGATTCGTCAGACATGATTTTCCTTTCACAAATCCATGCTGACTTTGTCCGATGATTTCACCACTTTCCAAATGTGCTGTTATCACATCCTTGATAACTGACTCCAGCAGTTTCCCCACCACCGACGTTAGGCTAACCGGTCTATAATTCCCCGGTTTCTCTCTCCCTCCTTTTTTAAAAAGTGGAGTTACATTAGCCACCACCCAATCCTCAGGAACTAGTCCAGAATCTAACGAGTTTTGAAAAATTATCACTAATGCATCCACTATTTCTTGGGCTACTTCCTTAAGCACTCTGGGATGCAGACCATCTGGCCCTGGGGAATTATCTGCCTTCAATCCTTTCAATTTACCAAACACCACTTCCCTACTAACATGTATTTTGCTCAGTTCCTCCATCTCACTGGACCTTCTGTCCCCTACTATTTCTGGAAGATTATTCATGTCCTCCTTAGTGAAGACAGAACCAAAGTAATTATTCAATTGGTCTGCCATGTCCTTGCTCCCCATAATCAATTCACCTGTTTCTGTCTGCAGGGGACCTACATTTGTCTTTACCAGTCTTTTCCTTTTTACATATCTATAAAAGCTTTTACAGTCCGTTTTTATGTTCCCTGCCAGTTTTCTCTCATAATCTTTTTTCCCCTTCCTAATTAAGCCCTTTGTCCTCCTCTGCTGAACTCTGAATTTCTCCCAGTCCTCAGGTGAGCCACTTTCTCTGGCTAATTTGTATGCTTCTTCTTTGGAATTGATACTATCCCTAATTTCTCTTGTCAGCCACGGGTGCACTACCTTCCTTGATTTATTCTTTTGCCAAACTGGGATGAACAATTGTTGTAGTTCATCCATTCAACCTTTAAATGCTTGCCATTGAATATCCACCGTCAATCCTTTAAGTGTCATTTGCCAGTCTATCTTAGCTAATTCACGTCTCATACCTTCAAAGTTACCCCTCTTTAAGTTCAGAACCTTTGTTTCTGAATTAACTATGTCACTCTCCATCTTAATGAAGAATTCCACCATATTATGGTCACTCTTACCCAAGGGGCCTCTCACGACAAGATTGCTAATTAACCCTTCCTCATTGCTCAAAACCCAGTCCAGAATAGCCTGCTCTCTAGTTGGTTCCTCGACATGTTGGTTCAAAAAACCATCCCGCATACATTCCAAGAAATCCTCTTCCTCAAACAGAACATACTGGGGATCTCAGCGGCTCAGGAAGCACTGAAGTAAATGAATAAACAGTTGGCATTTTGGGCCAAGACCCTTCATCAAGACTGGAAAGGAAGGGGGAAGATGTCAGTAAAAAGGTGGGGAAAAGGGAAGGACAAGCTAATAGGTGGATGGGGAAGGTTAAGGGCTGGAGCAGAAGGAATCTGATAGAGAAGAGTGGACCATGGGAGAATGGGAAGGAGGAGGTGATAGGACGGTGAGGAGAATAGAGGAGGTAGGAGGGGCATCAGAATGAGGAATGGAGGAAGGAGGAATGGAGGGGAAAGAATTACCAGAGGTTAGAGAAACCAATGTTCACGCAATACCCAGACTGAATGTGAGGTGTTGCTCCCTCCAAACCTCTGGGGGAGTACGTAGTCAAAGAGTTGGAAGGCAGCAGAGATCGCAGAGAGCTAGCAGTGAGAGAGGGTCTCACTGAGCTCCCTTTGAAAAGATGATTTACACTTCTTCAGGTTAGGTTGGTCATCACTTAAAGAGACTTTGCAGTGGAGCTGTACATCAGAAACACTTTACATGAATCCATATAACCATGTAACAATTACAGCATGGAAACAGGCCATCTCGGTCCTTCTACTCCGGGCCGAACGCTTACTCTCACCTAGTCCCACCGACCTGCACTCAGCCCATAACCCTCCATTCCTTTCCTGTCCATATAGCTATCCAATTTAACTTTAAACAACAACATCGAACCTGCCTCAAACACTTCTGCTGGAAGCTCGTTCCACACAGCTACCACTCTCTGAGTAAAGAAGTTCCCCCTCATGTTACCCCTAAACTTTTGCCCTTTAACTCTCAACTCGTGTCCTCTTGTTTGAATCTCCCCCACTCTCAATGGAAAAAGTCTATCCACGTCAACTCTATCTATCCCCCTCATAATTTTAAATACCTCTATCAAGTTCCCCCTCAACCTTCTACGCTCCAAAGAATAAAGACCCAACTTGTTCAACCTTTCTCTGTAACTTAGGTGATGAAACCCAGGTAACATTCTAGTAAATCTTCTCTGTATTCTCTCTATTTTGTTGACATCTTTCCTATAATTCGGTAACCAGAACTGCACACAGTACTCCAAATTTGGTCTCACCAATGCCTTGTACAATTTTAACATTACATCGCAACTCCTATACTCAATGCTCTGATTTATAAAGGCCAGCATACCAAAAGCTTTCTTCACCACCCTATCCACATGAGATTCCACTTTCAGGAAACTATGCACCATTATTCCTAGATCCCTCTGTTCTATTGCATTCTTCAATGCCCTACCATTTACCATGTATGTCCTATTTTCATTAGTCCCACCAAAATGTAGCACCTCACATTTTTCGACATTAAACTCCATGTGCCATCTTTCAGCCCACTCTTCTAACTGGCCTAAATCTCTCTGCAAGCTTTAAAAGCCTACTTCTTTATCCACAACTCCACCTGTCTTAGTATCATCTGCATACTTACTAAGCCAATTTACCACCCCATCATCCAGATCATTAATGTATATGACAAACAACATTGGACCCAGTACAGATCCCTGAGGCACACCACTAGTCACCGGCCTCCAATCTGACAAACAGTTATCCACCACTGCTCTCTGGCATCTCCCATCCAGCCACTGCTGAATCCATTTTACTACTTCAATATTAATACCTATCGATTGAACCTTCCTAACTAACCTTCCGTGTGGAACCTTGTCAAAGGCCTTACTGAAGTCCATATAGACAACATCCGCTGCTTTATCCTCGTCAACTTTCCTAGTAACCTCATCAAAAAATTCAATAAGATTTGTCAAACATGACCTTCCACGCACAAATCCATGTTGACTGTTCCTAATCAGACCCTGTCTAGCCAGATAATTATATATACCATCTCTAAGAATACTTTCCATCAATTTACCCACCACTGACGTCAAACTCCCAGGCCAATAATTGCTAGGTTTACTCTTAGAACCCTATCATTTGGCTGCCTTCCCAACTAAAGCCAGATTTCTGATATAGGATCTAAAACAATCTGTCTAACCAAGTCCAGTAAATGATTGTCAGAAGATTTCTCAGTTGTATGATCCAAACTACTTTAGTTTTCATTGGTTGGCCTCTGTGTAGCTTCATAGAAAAGGTTAATATAGCATTGAACAGCAGAAGTGTTGAAATTGTAACTAAATATTTGTAGGAGGGAGGATGAGGAGAGACCAATGAGAAGTTTACTTCAAACCCAGGAGCTGAGAAACTGGGGAGAAGCCTTTAACACAAGAGAATCTGCAGATGCTGGAAATCCAGAGCAACACACACAAAATGCTGGAGGAACTCAGCAGGTAGGCAGCATCTATGGAGAGTCCTGACGTTGACTGTTTAATCCTCTCCATAGATGTTATCTGACTTGCTGAGCTTCTCCACATTTTGTCTGTGTTGTGTATAAATCTGCTGTCTGCACCTGGCACTCAGAACTGTATTGTCAATTAAAGTGAAGTTAGGATTTCTGGTGATTTTTTTCAATCTAATCCAGGAAACAGACATTGCTGATAGGGTCAGGTACACCCTGCCCAAACCTGATCGCTGACCTATATTCGTCAACTATTTATTCCCCCCTCCCCCAACCCGATTTGCTGAGTTACTCCAGCACTTGGTGTCTGTTAATCTGGATTTCTAGCCTTTGCAGAATCTCGTGTGGTGATGTTTAGTGATAAAGGAGTAGGGACAGATTCTCCAGTCGAGGTGTTGAGTGATTTAGAGGATCTGCAGGAGCTGCCCGGTAGAGGTTGTGGCTTTCAGGTGTGATTGCAGTTGCCTAAGCACTGCAGTTACATATAGATAGCATTTTGAGAGCCAGTTCTCCACTTAATCATGCAAATGAAAGGTTAACATATGGGGAACGCTTGATGGTTCTGGGCCCGTACTCCATTAGACCATACGATACAGGAGCAGAATTAGGCTATAGGGCCCACCGAGTTTCCTTTGCTATTTCATCATGGCTGATCCAATTTTCTTCTCAGCTCCAGTCTCCTGCTTTCTCCCATACCCTTCATGTCCTGACCAATCAAGAATCTATCAACCTCTGCCTGAGATATACATAAAGACTGACTGGAGTTTAGAGGAATGAGGGGGATACATATCAAAAGGTCTGGATAGAGTGGATGTGGGGAGGATGGTTCCAATAGTGGGCGAGTCTAGGACCAGTGGGCGCAACGTCAGAACAGAAGGACATCCATTTAGAACAAAGATCAGGAGGAATTCTTCAGTCAGTGGTGAATCTGTGGCGTTCGTTGCAACAGGTGGCTGTGGAGGCAAGTCTTTGAGTATATTTAAGACTGAGGTTGATAGGTTTTTGATGAGTAAGGGTGTCAAAGGTTATGAGGAGAAGGCAGGAGAATGGGACTGAGAAGGAACGTATATTAGCCACGGTGAAGCAGATCCGATGGGCTGAATGGCTAATTCTGCTCCTGTGTTTTATGGTCTAATCTACCTTAGTCCCAGTGCAAGACCTATGTTCCTCCTCCTGCCCACAATTCTTTCCAGTCGCAGTGATATACCAAGGGGGGTGGGCTCAGGGAGAGCTCCTGGGCTGCTTTGAGGACATGGTCTGGACAAGGTAGAGCAGAGGCTGGCTGTTGTCATTCACAGCACCTACTGATGTGTAGTGGTAACACTGCAGATAAACTTGCCTTTCCTACCTTCCGAAACATCAAAGGTGAAGGTGCCAGTGTTTCCACGGGAAGGCAGCAGTGAGAACAGAGAAATCTTTGCCTGTTCCTCACTCTGCTTTCTTCACTACATTGTAGAAACTGTGTTATATTTAAATCGCTTTTGCAAGAGAATGGGGAAGCGCCACCAAAAACCAATGCAGAATGAAAGACAATTTGTTGAAAGATGTGTTGAATGGCCTTTCTTTCCTTTTGTAGGAAAGCTAGTTGACATGATAACACAATGTCAAAACGTAAGTATTACTTTTCAAACTTTTGTTGCTAACGAAGTGATGATCAAAGTGCACCATTTTTCCAGTTTGGAATTTGTGTTTCCATATTACAATCTACAGGTCGCTTGCCTTTGATTGTATGATACTTATTGAGAAACTATATCGGCCTTCTCTTCATCTTATTCAAAAATGCCTTTTTAAGAATGGTACATACTATTGCCCATGTACCAAGTTTCATGACAGGCCAGCCAATTTAATTTATTTATTTAGAGCACAGACGAGGCCCACAGCAACCCACCTATTTAATCCTAGCATAATCACAGGACAATTTACAACGGCCAATTAAATTACTAACCGGTACAGTATATCTTTGGACAGTGGGAGCAACCTGGAGCACCCAGATTGAACCCTGAACTGTCACCCTAGTGTCAAGCTCACCCCTGTGGCACCTAACTTTTCGCTGTTGACAGAAAAAGATCAGCCAATGGGGACTTGATTTGGGGAGAATAATAGCATTGGATTTGTGCACAGATAAAGGTAAGGGTCTTGCGCAGGGTCCTGACCTGAAATTTGCTTCCCCGACCACCCCCACAGACGTTGCTTGATCTGTAGTTTCTCTTTTGCTGGGTTTGCTGGCCGCACAATAGCAGGCACAAGGAAATCTGCAGATGCTGGAAATTCAAGCAACACACATAAAAAATGCTGGTGAACGCAGCAGGCCAGGCAGCATCTCTAGGAAGAGGTACAGTCGACGTTTTGGACCGAGACCCTTCGCCAGGACTAACTGAAAGACGAAATAGTAAGAGATTTGAAAGTGGGAGCGGGAAATCCGAAATGATAGGAGAAGACAGGAGGGGAGGGATGGAGCTGAGAGCTGGAAAGTTGTTTGGCAAAAGGGATACGAGGCTGGAGAAGGGAGAGGATCATGGGACGGGAGGCCTAGGGAGAAAGAAAGGGGAGGGGAGGCAGAGGATGGGCAAGGGTATAGTGGGAGGGACAGAGGGAGAAAAAATTGAGAGAAAAAAAGGGAAAAGAAAAAAATAATAATAAATAATGGATGGGGTACAAAGGGGAGGTGGGGCATTAACGGAAGTTAGAGAAGTCAATGTTCATGGCATCAGGTTGGAGGCTACCCAGACGGAATATAAGGTGTTGTTCCTCCAACCTGAGTGTGGCTTTATCTTTACAGTAGAGGAGGCTGTGGATAGACATGTCAGAATGGGAATGGGATGTAGCATTAAAATGTGTGGCCACTGGGTGATCCTGCTTTCTCTGGCGGACAGAGTGTAGGTGTTCAGCGAAACGGTCTCCCCGCCATCCCCTTCTTGCAATTCCTCCGTCTCCGCCGCATCTGCTCTCAGGATGAGGCTTTTCATTCCAGGACAAAGGAGATGTCCTCCTTTTTTAAAGAAAGGGGCTTCCCTTGCTCCACCATCAACTCTGCTCTTAAACGCATCTCCCCCATTTCACGCACATCTGTTCTCACTCCATCCTCCCGCCACCCCACTAGGAATAGGGTTCCCCTTGTCCTCACCTACCACCCCACCAGCCTCCAGCTCCCCCTTTCTTTCACCCTAGGCCTCCCGTCCCATGATCCTCTCCCTTCTCCAGCCTCGTATCCCCTTTTGCCCATCAACTTTCCAGCTCTTGGCTCTATCCCTCCCCCTCCTGTCTTCTCCTATCATTTTGGATCTCCCCCTCCCCCTCCACTTTCAAATCTCTTACTAACTCTTCCTTCAGTTAGTCCTGACGAAGGGTCTCGGCCCAAAACGTCGACTGTACCTCTTCCTAGAGATGCTGCCTGGCCTGCCGCGTTCACCAGCAACTTTGATGTGTGTTGCACAATAGCCGGGCTGTCTTCCTGTTTTAAATCTGTTCTGTGTATTTCTGTCTGCCCTGCAGAGCACCTCCCAAGAAGATGAAGAAAGTGAGGAGGAGCATGACAAAAAGGAAGATGAACAACCAGTGGACTGAAGTGTAATTAAACCCATTCAAATGGCTCAGAACATCATTTAGGTGGTTCTTGGCTGCCTTGATACGATTGAGTTTGAAAATGAAGTTGCTGTGGAGAGAATGTTTAAAAATGTTGTGGGGTGGGGAGAGAGGACCGCCACTGGCGGCAGGGACACTGCACCAATGTCGGAGCAGGTCAACACATGTAGCAACTTGCTCCTCAATCTGTTTCGTCTCCAACCCAATTTGCAAAGTGAACAGTCCCCATGTTTGCAAATGGGGCACTTTGGCAGGAGCTTCCCAATCAGATGATATGATTGTTACTGTCAACGGTTCCATTCTATCCAGAATAACCTGCATCAGCCTCCTGATGGTGACCTTTGCTGAAAGTGGCAAGTTTCTGGTTGAGGAGAGAAACAAGGCCGAGTGAGGACCCTTAGCCAGCTTCAGCAGTTAAGTATGGTGCTGAGCAGGGGGCAGCGGTCAGGGTGCAGGAAATTACGGGGACAGAAAAGGGTAAGATGTTGTTGAAGTCAGCACAGAGGTGAACGGTGAACAGGACTGCAATAGTTCGGACAGGGACAACACTTCCAGATGAGCTCAGGTTTACAGAGTACATCGGTTATTGTCAGAAGAGGTGAGATGAAGCAGTGGTCCTGAGCATAGAATTCCCTCCCTCCACCATCTTATCTACCATTGCCGTTCCTTACCATCTTCCTTTCCAATATCCATCCACCCAGAGGCTGCTGGAGAGACCATCTCCTCTCGTGGACAGCTAGTGGAGCCTCTCAGTGCAAAAGGGTTTCCTTTGCCCAATGCACTGGCTGTCTGGCCACAGCAGATTGATTTGTACAAATAGGCAGGGCATTTGTTAACAGGCTGAAGTCACCGATGGATGGCAAACCCTGCAGTTAACCAATTCCAACCCAGGCCTTTGCTCTGCTTGTCTGTAAATGGGTATTACTCCAGAAGTCTGTGTGTTCCTCCACGGGTCCCATAAACCCTGCTGTTGTTGTCCAACACATGTCCAGCAATTCTGCCTAACTCTCAGCAAAGTGAGGTGTGACAGTGGATGAAATGCCTGCCGAGGCGCGATATCACCAGCAGTTATGTAGGGCTGGAGCAGTGACACGGCAGTTCAAGTTGAAACCTAGAAACATAGAAAATAGGTGCAGGAGTAGGCCATTCGGCCCTTCGAGCCTGCACCGCCATTCAGTATGATCATGGCTGATCATCCAACTCAGAACCCTGTACCTGCCTTCTCTCCATACCCCCTGATCCCTTTAGCCACAAGGGCCATATCTAACTCCCTCTTAAATATAGCCAATGAACTGGCCTCAACTGTTTCCTGTGGCAGAGAATTCCACAGATTCACCACTCTCTGTGTGAAGAAGTTTTTCCTAATCTCGGTCCTAAAAGGCTTCCCCTCTATCCTCAAACTGTGACCCCTCGTTCTGGACTTCCCCAACATCGGGAACAATCTTCCTGCATCTAGCCTGTCCAATCCCTTTAGGATTTTATACATTACAATCAGATCCCCCCTCAATCTTCTAAATTCCAACGAGTACAAGCCCAGTTCATCCAGTCCTTCTTCATATGAAAGTCCTGCCATCCCAGGAATCAATCTGGTGAACCTTCTTTGTACTCCCTCTATGGCAAGGATGTCTTTCCTCAGATTAGGGGACCAAAACTGCACACAATACCCCAGGTGTGGTCTCACCAAGGCCTTGTACAACTGCAGTAGTACCTCCCTGCTCCTGTACTCGAATCCTCTCGCTATAAATGCCAGCATACCATTTGCCTTTTTCACCGCCTGCTGTACCTGCATGCCCACTTTCAATGACTGGTGTATAATGACACCCAGGTCTCATTGCACCTCCCCTTTTCCTAATCGGCCACCATTCAGATAATAATCTGTTTTCCTATTTTTGCCACCAAAGTGGATAACTTCACATTTATCCACATTAAATTGCATCTGCCATGAATTTGCCCACTCACCCAACCTATCCAAGTCACCCTGCATCCTCTTAGCATCCTCCTCACAGTTAACACTGCCCCCCAGCTTCGTGTCATCCGCAAACTTGGAGATGCTGCATTTAATTCCCTCATCCAAGTTATTAATATATATTGTAAACAACTGGGGTCCCAGCACTGAGCCTTGCGGTACCCCACTAGTCACTGCCTGCCATTCTGAAAAGGTCCCGTTTATTCCCACTCTTTGCTTCCTGTCTGCCAACCAATTCTCTATCCACATCAATACCTTACCCCCAATACCGTGTGCTTTAAGTTTCCACACTAATCTCCTGTGTGGGACCTTTTGAAAATCCAAATATACCACATCCACTGGTTCTCTGCTATCCACTCTACTAGTTACATCCTCAAAAAATTCTGAGAGGTTCGTCAGACATCATTTTCCTTTCACAAATCCATGCTGACTTTGTCCGATCATTTCACCGCCTTCCAAATGTGCTGTTATCACATCTTTGATAACTGACTCCAGCAGTTTCCCCACCACTGACGTTAGGCTAACCGGTCTATAATTCCCCGGTTTCTCTCTCCCTCCTTTTTTAAAAAGTGGGGTTACATTAGCCACCCTCCAATCCTCAGGAACTAGTCCAGAATCTAACGAGTTTTGAAAAATTATCACTAATGCATCCACTATTTCTTGGGCTACTTCCTTAAGCACTCTGGGATGCGGACCATCTGGCCCTGGGGATTTATCTGCTTTTAATCCCTTCAATTTACCCAACACCACTTCCTTACTAACATGTATTTCGCTCAGTTCCTCCATCTCACTGGACCCTCTGTCCCCTACTATTTCCAGAAGATTATTTATGTCCTTCTTAGTGAAGACAGAACCAAAGTAATTATTCAATTGGTCTGCCATGTTCTTGCTCCCCATAATCAATTCACCTGTTTCTGTCTGTAGGGGACCTACATTTGTCTTAACCAATCTTTTTCTTTTCACATATCTATAAAAGCTTTTACAGTCAGTTTTTATGTTCCTTGCCAGTTTTCTCTCATAGTCTTTTTTCCCCTTTGCCCTCCTCTGCTGAACTCTGAATTTCTCCCAGTCCTCAGGTGATCCACTTTTTCTGGCTAACTTGTATGCTTCTTCTTTGGAATTGATACTATCCCTAATTTCTCTTGTCAGCCACGGGTGCACTACCTTCCTTGATTTATTCTTTTGCCAAACTGGGATGAACAATTGTTGTAGTTTATCCATACAATCTTTAAATGCTTGCCATCGCATATCCACCGTCAATCCTTTAAGTGTCATTTGCCAGTCTATCTTAGCTAATTCACGTCTCATACCTTCAAAGTTACCCCTCTTTAAGAACTCATCACCCTGCCACCGTGGTGTCAAGAAAACAATCTCTCCTTCAATGTTGCAAAAACAAAGGAGCTGATTATGAACTACAAGAAGAATGGAGACAGACTAACCCCCAATGACATCAATGGAGCTGGGGGATGAGAGGGTGAATGGTTCCTTGACATACACATCATCGAGGATCTCACATGGTCTGTACATACCGGCTGTGCGGTGAAAAAAGCACAACAGCGCCTCTTTCACCTCCAATGGTTGAAGAAATTTGGTATGGGCCCCCAAATCCTAAGAACTTTCTACAGGGGCACAATTGAGAACATCCCAACTGGCTGCATCACTGCCTGGTATCGGAACTGTACTTCCCTTAATCGCAGGACTCTGCAGAGAGTGGCGCAGACAGCCCAGCGCATCTGTAGATGTGAACTTCTCACTATTCTGGACATTTACAAAGACAGGTGTGTAAATAGGGCCCAAAGGATCATTGGGAACCCGAGTCACTCCAACCACAAACTGTTCCAGCTGCTGCCATTCGGAAATGGCACCGCAGCATAAAAGCCAGGACCAACAGGCTCCGGGACAGCTTCTTCCACCAGGCCACTGATTAATTCATGCTGATATTTCTATGTTATATTGACTGTCCTGTTGTACATACTATTTATTTTAAATTACTATAAATTGCACATTTAGATGGAGATGTAACGTAAAGATTTTTACTCAAGTATATGAAGGATGTAAGTAATGAAGTCAATTCAATTCTCTTCTGTAATACTACAGGCTCTTAACTTGTTAAGCAGCCTCATGCGTGGCACCTTGTTAAATGCCTTCTGAAAATCCAAGCACACATCAACCAATTCTCTTTTGTCTATCCTGCTTGTTATTTCTTCAAATAATTACAACAGATTTGTCAAGCAAGATTGAGGAAACCATGCTGACTACAGCCTATTTTATCATGTGCCTCCAAGTACCCCAAAACCACATCCTTAACAATCAACTCCAACATCCTCCCAACCACTGAGGTCAAGTAACGGGCCTACAGTTTCCTTTACTGCCTCTCTCAGTTCTCGAAGAGTGGAATGAGACAATTTCCTTCTCCTCCATTACTATCTCATGAGCGTTGCTTTCCAGCGGTTTGATATCCACTCTCACCTCTCTTTTACACTTTTATCTATCTGAAGAAACCTTTGGTATCCTCTTTCATATGATTGGCAAGATAACTTTTGTATTCCATCTTTTCCTTTTCACAGTGAGTTTAGTTGCCTTATGTTGGTTTTTAAAAACTTCCTGATCTGCTAACCTCCCACTGTTTTGCTCTATTATATGGTCTCTCTTTGGCTTTTATGTTGGGTTTTGACTTCTCTTGTCATCTCGCAGGCATTCTAGAAAATCCTCTCTTGGGATCCAGCACCAACCGATTTTTCCCAATTAACCTGCAATTTGAAATTGCCCATAACATTACACATTTTGGTATTCATTTTTTATCTCCTGTTGTAATATGTAGACCACATCCTTACTATTCTGGAAGTCTCTATACAACTCCCATCTGGGTCTTTTCACTCTTGCAGTTTCTTTGTTCTACTCACGATTATACATCTTAGAACATAGAACAGTACAGCACAGTACAGGCCCTTCGGCCTACAATGTTGTGCCAACCCTTAAACCCTACCTCTCATATAACCCCCCACCACCTTAAATTCCTCCATATACCTGTCTAACAGTCTCTTAAATTTCACTAGCGTATCTGCCTCCACCACTGACTCAGGCAGTGCATTCCACGCACCAACCACTCTGAGTAAAAAAAAAACCTTCCTCTAATATCCCCCTTGAACTTCCCACCCCTTACCTTAAAGCCATGTCCTCTTGTATTGAGCAGTGGTGCCCTGGGGAAGAGGTGCTGGCTGTCCACTCTATCTATTCCTCTTAACATCTTCCAACATGTCATTTTTCTAATGATTTGACTTCATTTTTTCCTACAAGAACCACACCATTCCCTCTGCTTGTCCTTTCCATACAACGTGCATGCTTGGACGTTAAGCTCCCAGCTATAATCTTCTTTCAGTCATAGTTCAATGATGCTCACATCATACATGCTAATCTGTAACTGCTACAAGTTCATCTACCGTATTCAGTATATTCCATGCATTCAAATATAACTTTCAGTCCCATATTCAACCTTTCAATTTTGTCCCGTGTTTACACTGCAACTCTTCCTATTGACTGTAATTTCGTCATATCATCAGCCTCTCCTTCCTGGAGTCTTACTATACAGTGCCTGTTTGAAAACCAACCACCTCATCCTCAGGACTATCATTTTGGTTCTCCCCCTCCCCCCGTCAAATTAGTTTAAACTCTCACCAACAACACTAGCAAACTCACCCGGAAGGATTTTGGTCTCCCTAAGGTTCAAGTGTAATGCGTCCATTTTGTAGATTGTACCTTCCCTAAAAGAGATCCCAATGATCCATAAATCTGAACCCTTGCCACACTTCCTGAGCCACACACACACATTCACCAGCCAATTCCCACCCTCACTAGCATGTGGCACAGGCAGCAATACAGAGATTGCTACCTCAGAGGTCCTGCTTTTCAGCCTTCTACCTAGCTCCCTAAAATCTCTGACACTAGCACCTGGGAGGCAACTTCCCATTTGGGTGTCTCTATCACATCCACAGAATCTCATCTCTGTGGAATCTCTTACCACTGTAGCCCTCTTCACCTCTCTGCTCTTGAGCCACAGCACCAGACCACACACCTGGTCACTGTGCACCACCCCGCATCCCCCCCCCCACCTTCTAAAGTAATAAATGTATTATTGAGTGTTCACTGTATGTTAAGCTCTCAACTTTAATCTAAGAAAGGATATGCTAACATTGAAGAGGGTTCAGAGGTTCACAGAAATGATTCCAGGATTAGGCATGTCATATGAGTGTTTAATGGCTCTGGGCACTCATTGGAATTCAGAAAAAATTGTGTGTGTATGTGTGTAAAAGTCTCATTGATGCCTATTGAATGGTGAAAGGCCTCAATTGAGTAAATGTTTTCTATAGCGGGGGATTCTAAGATCAGAGGACACTGCCTCAGAATAGAGGGATGTCCATTTAGAACAGAGAACAGGTGGATTTTCTTTAGCCAAAGTGGTGTATCTGTGGAACTTGTCACCACAGGCAGTTTTGGAGACCAAGTCATTGAGTATATTGAAGGCAGATGTTGACAGGCCTTTTTTTTTTTCCCAGTCAGGGCAGATTGAAAATGGAGGAAGCAGATTGGATCAGCCATGATGAAATGGCACAGCTGACTCAAAGTGCCAACTGGCCTATTCTGATCCTATATCTCATGGTCTTATGGATTGTAAAGCAGCCACAAAGGTGCAGAGATGACAGTTCTCATGTTTCTTCCCATCCGAGGCATTCCTTAGGGATTGAAGAAACCAGTGACATTTGCAAACCCTTCCAGAAGTCAGGGATGAAGTGCCCCAGCCTCCATTTACACAGTGCATGTAGTTGAGGGTGTCTGTGTTGCCTCAACTATCTGCAGGTGAACAGATGAATGGCATTGAGAGGGATAATGAAGCAGGGATGATGGAATGGCCTAATTGTGCTCCAATGTCTTCATCTGATAGAAATCTCAAACTTGCATTTTTATTACTAGTCACCCCTCCTTATGTGGAGTTAGCAGATAAAAATGACCCTTGACCCCATCATGTCCCTGCAGACCAAGTACGCATTCCATTTATCAGCATTACTTGTCTAGTGGGGAAGTTTGCTTTGCCATTCATTTGGGCAGTTCCAGATTCAGGGTGTAAGGTTTTTCTCAGCTCCCTCTTAACCCGACCTAATCATTCTCGAAGAAATCTTTACCAGTGAGACACGTTCCTACTGTTGGGGACATCTGGATGCCTCTGCAGGACCCAGGACTCCCTCTGTAGATAACTAATTTCCTGTTAAAATGGCCAACTCCACATTATCTACCAGTTCCCAGAGCTTGCAGATGCCTGCATTGGGTGTTCTAGTTCTCAGGATCAGGAAGAAAGGAGGAAGGTAGGGATCACTGCTGCCCGGTATTCTGTACCAGGCTTGCAGAAAGTGCTGGGAAACAACAAACCCCATCACCGATAGCCCCCTGGCGGCGTCTCAGTGTAGATCTTTACTGAATACACTCTTTTCTGCAATACTGCACCTTTCCAAGGCTCAAGCAGAGCAGCAGCTCCCTGTACAAATCCAACAGAGACACTCAGCACAGTTCAAAACATCGGGGCAGGGCAGGCCGCAGCTGGGAATGGAAGAATGATTTAGAGACACCTATGACATTTAAGCCAGATTTACTTATTCAAAAAATACCTTTAATGACAGCAAACAAACAAATGCCCTTAAGACAACAATCAAAAGTAAATTGAATTTTAAAAAAGTGTGTTGTAAACTTTGAGAAAGACATTTCATTCCAGTTTTTTATTATTTTCCCAACTGTTGCTCTGAACTCCACACTGGGGGTTCCTAAATCAAAACATTCCCATCCACATAAAGTCAGCAGCTCCTCCTCCTTTCAGATGGGACACATTGTTTACCATGCACCCCTCTTGGGGTCTCAACTGCCAGGTCACTAGATAGGTTTTCATGAAGGGTCTCGGCCCAAAGCGTTGACTGTTTATTCCCCTTCACAAATGCTGCCTGGCCTGCTGAGTTGCGGCAGCATTCTGTGTGTTGTTCTGGTCGTTGGTGGGACATGGCAGTTTACAGAGTAGTTGGTAACTTCTCGTCATCTCAGGTAACACTCAGGGGGAAGAGGACAATAATTCATCCGCTTTGATCACAAAGGATCAAGTTAACAAGACTCACCTAGCATTGAAAACATGGGAAGGCCAAAGAATCGGAAACCACAATAAAAGGGCATAACCATTCAGGAGGAATTTCTTTACTGAGTATTGTGGAAGTTCACTGACCAAGTCAGAGCAGAATGGATTTGAGGGATTTTGAGAGGGCAAATATCTGACATGCCTTTAACCAAGGTCTCATTGTGTTTCTTCGAGTCTGGAATGAAACCCCGACTTTGTTGAACAGAAGGTGGTTGAAGCTGAATGAATGAATGAATGATGTACTACCAGACTGTTGTATAAACTTTCTAAAACAGCTATCCTTAGAAAGCAAGTCAAAAAGATCAGGAAGTATTTATTAAAACAGGCCAGAAATTTTACTGATCTACACAAAAGAAATCAGATATGTGCTTTGGAGAAATGGTTATATAGTTTGCTGGTAGACAGGGTTGGTGCCAGCTGCTCTGACAACTCCAACTCAATATTCATGATCACCCTTTATCACTTGTTCATCAGTGAATGCTATTTCCATCACCCTTTGAGAAAGAGGTACTCAACCTCCATCTGAAACAGGCCAGCACATACAAGCACACCCATCTAAACCAACCTATCCCTTCCCTTCCCCAACCTACTCATTAACAGTGGTCCTTAAGAATTCCATCCGTGCCCTGTACTCAGTGCCAGCAAGCCAACCTGACCTACTGAGCGGGTGGCAAAGCCCATATAACTGCTGTTAGAAGGGTTGCATGGAGGCCGACAACCTAATACTGAAAACTCAACAGCCTAACGTAAACCACTTTAAAATTGCACCCCCTATAGCCAGCAGCATCCGGAGACGACTACTGAAACAACTGTGCACAATCTAATCCTCAGGCAGTCACACGAGGTGGCCTCCCTGTTAAAGTTAACCCTTGGGGGAAGAGACACTGGATGCTTTGCTGGGGGTGGGGATGGGAAGAGAGAGGAGGACTCGTTAGAGTAAGAAAATGGCAGGTTCTACAAGAAGCCAATTGGTAGCAAGAGTTGCCAATGAAAGCAGATCTTGGAGCATGGCCTTGAATGGGCCTTCATTGAGATATTGATTCCTTTGTAAAACAGGAATCTAATTCTCACCCATATTGGAGCTTCAGGAAGAGCGGTCACTAACACCACTCAGATCAGGCATCACAAATGGTAACACCACCATACATTTTGGTGCCACATCAAAGGGGATGTTCACTGTATCTGCTCAGGAACAGGGGCAAACAAGCCCTTTACTCAACAACAACAATTCTCACGTGGTCTGAAGAGGAACTTGACCACGGTTCATCCAGTGTATAACGTGCATTCACTTCTGCTAGGAGGGGGGATCTGGTTTTCTTGCTGTTTACCGTGCACATACATTGTTGTGTGTCGCTGCATTCAAACATTATCCAGCTTGTCGGAGCTCCACTGCAGCGAGAGGAGTAAAACAGCAAGTCTGCCGAGGAAAGTTGATGGGGATTTTGATAGGAGGCACTCCAGGTGTAAATTCACTGCTTTGTGACCAAGAATGTGTGTTTTTTTTTCCCAAATTGAAGTTTAACACAGAACTCTACTGCAGGGACCTTCAGTAAAAAACTGGAAAAGATAACAAACTCCAAATCCACCTGAGGCAAGCAACGATACCAATATCTCAACAGCCAGCAAATGTGCATCTGACCCAGGCAAAGTGGCCAACTGCCTGCCTTCAACCAGTGCTTTAACAGCACAGGCTCCAATGGTCTCGGGGCCAGAGAGAATCAAAGCCCCGTGTGATACCCCATGGAGAGGGAGAGCCCCACAGACCCATGTGGCCTCAGCTTGGATGAGGACACCTCTGCTCATCGGGACAGTGACAAACCAAGACCAGCACAGCTCACACTTGGGCAAGGACCCTCCCCAGGCAAGGTTTCTGCACATGGCACTGGGGAAAAGCTTCAACATCTGAAATTGTGGGAAGATCTGTAATTCATTCCTGTGAAGTTAGGCTTCACATCACCATCTTGAATGCCTTCTTGCTTATCCTACTGCACAAGCCACTTCAGGTTTTTGGAAAGTATGCAACAAGTGTTGACAAATTTTAAACAATTTTCTTTTATATAAAGTTCTGTCACCTCAATCTGAGAAGTCCCTGTCTTATTGTTCACTGAAGCGGCAGATAATTCATTTGTACACATTTTAAAAACAACCTTCTATGGTAACACAGGACAAACTGACCATTTCTTGGTGAACCCACTCCCAGAGCAGTGGAGTGGGCATTAGGCCAGCAGACAGGAGAAAGGGGGGAAAAACATCAGTCAGTAAAGCCCAGAGCAGTTAATTAACAAGCCTCTGGCCCCAATCAGGATTCAAGCCCAGATAACAGAACAGAACTGTCAGCAGCGTACGTTCCCTTCTGTAGTACTTCAGTTATCCGAGAGACAGGCAGCTATGCGAGCACCCCACCCCCCCACTTCCCTGATTTACAGAACTCCCTACGATCCAGGCGAACTGACCACTTTCAGTCAGAGTCAGACAAGACGATGATTTCTTCAGGGTCACACTGGGTTGCCACATTCACCTGAAACAGAAGGACAAGAAGGTGAGATCCAGCTGCCTGGCCCCTGCATATACCTCCCCGCTGGGGCACAGAGCCAGCAGCTCAGAAACTGTGAAAGGGTGGATGGCAGAGGTTGCTTCTTTACACACGGAAAGGTGTGTGTCTGAAATGCTCTGCCAGGGCCGGGGGTGCTGATGCACTAGGGGCATTTTACAGACTCTTGGATTGGAGGAAAATGGAGGATAGAAAAATGGAGGAGGAAAGGATTTGATTCATCTTAGAAGAGGTTAATAGGTCAGCCCGATACTGTGGGCCAGAGAACCTGTACTGTTCTATGCCTATTTTAGTGTGAAAATGGCATTATCTGTCCGGCGAGAATTTGCAAAGCTCTGAGATTCAGAGATTGGGAAATAGAGGATATGATGTGTAAAACAGAAGCAAAGTACTGGAGGTATTCAGTAGTGATGGAAGGGAACCACAGATAATGTTTGAGGTCAAAGACCCTTCATCAGAAATGACAAACTAAAGACCAGAGTGCAGATACAGCAATAAATAAGCAAAAATGGGCACTGAAGATTAGCTTTATTTGTCATCCATATGGTGAGATGCATTTTCTGTGTTGACAACCAAGAGCACAAGGATTGGCTGGAGGCAGCCCACAAATGTGACCATACTTCTGGAACCAGCATAACATGCCCATAGCTTACTAACCCTAACCTTTGAAATGTGGGAGGGCCACGGGGAGAATGTGCAGACAGCATCGGGAATCGAACCCCGGTCACTGGAGCTGTAAAATATCATGCTAACTGCAACACCACCATGCAGGTCACACCATGAAGGATGGACATTAATCGGATACAACAATTCAGAGATCCTCAGCGTTAGTTTCACAGCAGCACAGTGGACTCAAATTTCCCAGTCAGCTTAGTACACAATAAACTGCTTGAACCACTAGTGTCCACAGTCAAGAGGCAGTAAAGGTTTACGAAGGCACAGGTTGTCTTGTGAAGAAAGGCTGGACAGGCTTGGCTTGTGTTCTGAATAGCGAGGGAAGGACTGAGTGAAACAGAAGGCTGAGGTGTTGACAGTGTGAAGAAGATAGACAAGAGGCTGCAAAAGAAGGCGAGACAGCAGTTATACTTCTTTAGGAGTTTGAAGAAATCTGGCATGTCAATAAATACACCCGAAACTGTAGATGTACTGTGGAGAGCATTCTGTCAGGCTGCATCACTGTCTGGTATGGAGGGGCTACTTCACAGGACCAGAAGAAGCTGCGGAAGGTTGTAAATCCGGTCGGCTCCATCCTGGGTACCAGCCTACAAAGTACCCAGGGACATCTCCAGGGAGCGGTGTCTCAGAAAGGTACTGGCCTGAAGCACACACTCACCGATTCAGAAATAGCTTTTTCCCCTCTGCCATCCGATTCCTAAATGGGCATTGAACCCGTGAACACGACATCACTTTTAAAAATATATATTATTTGTTTTTTTAATGTTTTTAATCTATTCAATACATGTAGTACACTGTAAGTGATTTACTTATTATTAATTTTACTTATTTACTTTCTCTTCTATATTATGTATTGCACTGAACTGCTGCTGCTAAGTTAACAAATTTCACGTCACATGCCGGTGATATTAAACCTGGTTTTGATTCCGAAATGCTGGCAATCTTCGGCCAGGCAGAGGCCAAAAGAGCATCTCATACACTGCCCAAGCCACTGAGTTCTTTAACATCTTAAGGTAGGAGCTAGAAAAGGTATGTCAAAAGGGTACTGTTATGATAGACATGGGGATTTCAATATACAGGTAGACTGGGAAAATCAGGTTGTGTCCAAGAGAGAGGATTTGTAGATTGCTTATAAGATGGGTTTTTAGAGCAGCTTGTTGAGCCCACTAAAGGATCAGCTATTCTAGATTGGATGTTACATAAAGTACCAGATTTGATTACTGAGCTCAAGGTAAATGCACCCTTAGGAGGCAGTAATCATAGTAAGGTAGATTTCATCCTGCAATTTGAGAAGGAGAAGCTGAAGTCGGATGTACAAGTATTACAGTGGGGAAAAGGGAATTGAAGAGGCATGAGAGTAGAGCTGGCCAAATTTGACTTTGAAGGGGACACGAGCAGGGCTGGAGTTTCTGGGGAAATTCAGAAGGCACAGGATAGATACATCCATCTATCTCTAAGTAGTAGTAGTATTCTAAAGGCACGATGACGGAACCGTGGATGACAAAGCCCAAACCAACATAAAAGCAAAAGTGAGGGCATATTTCCAGTGGGCTAGCCAATAATATTAAAGGGGATACCAAAAATTTTTCAAATATATAAAGAGTACAAGAGAGATGAGAGTAGATATTGGTCACTGGACAATGATGCTAGACAGGTATTAATGGTGGGACAAGGAAATGATGAACAAACTAAGTATTTTGCATCAGGCTTTACTATGAAAGACACTAGGAGTGTGCCAGAAATTCAAGGGTGTCAGTGGGCAGAAGGGAGTGAAGTCGTCATTATGAAGATGATGATGCTTGGAAATCTGAAAGGTGTGAAGGTAGGTAAGTAAGTCACCTGGATCAGATGGAATACACCCAAGGGTTCTGAAAGACATGACTGAAGGGATTGTGGAGACATTAGTAATTATCTTTCAAGGATCAATGGATTTTGGCATGGTTCTGGAGGACAGGAAAGTTGCAAATAGCAATCCAATCTTCAAGAAGGGAGGAAGACAGAAGAACGGAAATTATAGGCCGGTTAGCCTGACCTCAGTGGTTGGGAAGATGTTACAGCCATGTGAGGATGTGGTTTCGGGGTACTTGAAGGCATATGGTAAAACAGACTGAAGTCAGCATGTTTTCCCTTAAGGAAAAATCAAGCAGGAAAGACAAGGAAGAATTGGTGGATGTTATGTACTTAGATTTTCAGAAGGCCTTTGACAAAATGCCACAAATGAGGCTGCTGAACAAGTTAAGAGCCCATGGCATAGTAGAATGGATAAAGCAGTGGTTGACTCGGAAGTGTCAGTATTACAGTTGAACAAAGGGAACTATGGTGCTATGAGGGAGGAGCTGGCCAAAGTTCAATGGAACAATACCCTAGCAGGGATGACAGTGGAACAACAATGGCAAGTGTTTCTGGGAATAATGCAGAAGGTGCAGGATCACTTCATTCCAAAGAGGAAGAAATATCCTAAGGGGAGTAAGGGGAGGGCCGTGACTGACAAGGGAAGTAATGGACAGTATAAAAATAAAAGAGAAGTATAACATAGCAAAGACGAGTGGGAAGCCGGAGGATTGGGAAACTTTTAAAGAGCAACAGAAGATAACTAAAAAGGCAATACACTGAGAAAAAATGAGGTATAAAAGTAAACTAGCGAAGAATATAAAGGAGGATAGTAAAAGCTTCTTTAGGTATGTGAAAAGGAAAAAATAGTTAAGACCAAAATTGGGCCCATGAAGGCAGAAGCGGGTGAATTTATTATGGGGAACAAGGAAATGACAGACGAGTTGAACAGGTACTTTGGATCTGTCTTCACTAGGGAAGACACAAACAATCTCCCAGATGTAATAGTGGCCAAAGGACCTAGGGTAATGGATGAACTGAAGGAAATTTATATTAGGCAGGAAATGGTGTTGGATAGGCTGTTGGGTTTGAAGGCTGATCAGATCCCAGGGACTTATGGTCTGCATCCCAGGGTACTTAAGGAGGTGGCTTTAGAAATCGTGGATGCATTGGTAATCATTTTCCAATGTTCTATAGATTCAGGATCAGTTCCTGTGGATTGGAGGGTGGCTAATGTTGTCCCTCTCTTCAAGAAGGGAGGAAGAGAGAAAACAGGGAATTATAAACTGGTTAGCCTGACGTCGGTGGTGGGAAAGACGCTGGAGTCAATTATAAAAGATGAAATTACGACACAGCTGGATAGTAGTAACAGGATTGGTCCGAGTCAGCATGGATTTATGAAGGGGAAATCATGCTTGACTAATCTTCTGGAATTTTTTGAGGATATAACTATGAAAATGGACAAGGGAGAGCCAGTGGATGTAGTGTACCTGGACATTCAGAAAGCCTTTGATAAAGTCCCACATAGGAGATTAGTGGGCAAAATTAGCGCACATGGTATTGGGGGCAGAGTACTGACATGGATTGAAAATTGGCTGACTGACAGAAAACAAAGAGTAGTGATTAACGGGTCCCTTTCGGAATGGCAGGCGGTGACCAGTGGGGTACCGCAGGGTTCAATGCTGGGACCGCAGCTGTTTACAATATATATTAATGATTTAGATGCGGGAATTAAAAGTAACATTAGCAAATTTGCCGATGACACAAAGCTGGGTGGCATTGTGAAATGTGAGGAGGATGTTATGAGAATGCAGGGTGACTTGGACAGGCTGGGTGAGTGGGCGGATGCATGGCAGATGCAGTTTAATGTGGATAAATGTGAGGTTATCCACTTTGGTGGCAAGAACAGGAAGGCAGATTATTATCTAAATGGAGTCAAGTTAGGAAAGGGGGAAGCACAACGAGATCTAGGTGCTCTTGTACATCAGTCACTGAAAGCAAGCATGCAAGTACAGCAGGCAGTGAAGAAAGCTAAAGGCATGCTGGCCTTCATAACAAGGGGAATTGAGTATAAGAGCAAAGAGGTCCTTCTGCAGCTGTACACGGCCCTAGTGAGACCACACCTAGAGTACTGTGTGCAGTTTTGGTCTCCAAATTTGAGGAAGGACATTCTTGCTATAGAGGGAGTGCAGCGTAGGTTCACAAGGTTAATTCCCGGGATGGTGGGACTGTCATATGTCGAAAGATTGGAGCGACTGGGCTTGTATACTCTGGAATTTAGAAGGCTGAGAGGGGATCTTATTGAAACATATAAAATTATTAAAGATTGGACACACTGCAGGCAGGAAGCATGTTACCACTGATGGATGAGTCCAGAACCAGAGGCCACAGTTTAAGAATTAGGGGTAGGCCATTTAGAATGGAGTTGAGGAAAAACTTTTTCAGCCAGAGAGTGGTGGATATATGGAATGCTCTGCCCCAGAAGGCTGTGGAGGCCAAGTCTCTGGATGCTTTCAAAAAAGAGATGGATAGAGCTCTTAAAGATAGTGGAATCAAAGGTTATGGGGATAAGACAGGAACTGGATACTGATAGTGGATGATCAGCCATGATCACAGTGAATGGTGGTGCTGGCTCGAAGGGCCGAATGGCCTACTCCTGCACCTATTGTCTATATGCAAAAGGCAGAGTGAGAATAAAGGGAGCAATCTGGTTGGCTGCTGGTGACTAGTGGTGTTCTACAGGGGATGGTCTTGGGACCGATTCTTTTCATGATATTTGTCAATAATAACAGTATTGATGGCTTTGTGGCCAGGTTTGCAGACAGTACAGTTAGGTGGATGGCAGGTAGTTTTGAGGAAGTAGGGAAGATGGACAAATTAGGAGAATGGGCAATGAAGTGGCAAACAGAATATAGTGTCGGTAAGTGCATGGTCATGTGCTTTGCTCGAAGTAATAAAAGCATAGACCATTTTCTAAACGGGGACAAAATCCAAAAACCTGAGGTGCAGAGGGACTTGGGATCCTCCCGCAGGGCTTCCTAAAAGTTAATTTCCAGCTTGAGTGTGCAGTGATTTTTATAAATGACCTGCATAAGGACATAAGTTTGCTGATGACACAAAAGTTGGGGGTGTTGCGGGTAGGCTGGAGGGTTACAACAGGACATCAATAGGATTCAGAACTGGGCTGAGAAGTGGCAGATGGAGTTTAACCCAGATAAGTGTGAAGTGGTTCATTTCCGTAGCACACATTTGAAGACAGAACATAATACTAATGGTATGAATCTTGGCAGTGTGGAGGATCAGCGAGACCTCGGGGACACTCCAAGCTGCTGTGCAGGTTGACGGTGTTGTTAAGAAGGCTTATTGTGTGATGGCCTTCATCAACAACGAGACTGAGTTCAAGAGCTGTGAGGTAATGTTACAGCTACATAAGCCCTTAGTTAGACTCCACTCGAAGTACTGTGTTCAGTTCTTTATTACAGGAAGGATGTGGATACTATAGAGAGAGTGCAGAAGAGATCTACAAGGACGTTGCCTGGATTGCAGAGCATGCCTTATGAGAATAGGCTGAGTGAATTTGGCCTTTTCCCTTTCGAGACAAAAGATGAGAGGTGACCTGAATAAGACGATGAGAGGCACTGAACATGTGGTTAGCCAGAGGGTTTTTCCTCATTCCAGAAATGTGCTGTAGATTTCCGATTCTACGTCCTATGGACACGGACCCCAAGAAGAGTAGAATATAAAAGCAGGAATGCAATACTGATGCTTTATTGGTGAAGCCTTACCTGGAGTACCGTGAGCAGTTTTGGACCCCTTATTTAAGAAAAGATGTGCTAGCACTGGAGAGAGTTCAGAGGAGGCTCATGAGAATGACTCCGGGAAAGAAAGGCTTATCATATAAGACCATAAGGGAGCAGAATTAGGCCACCTGGCCCATCAAGCCTGTCCCGCCATTTACTCATGGCTGATCCTTTTATTTTCTCCTCCTCAACCCTAGTTCCTGCCTTCTCCCCATAACCTTTGATGTCATGTCCAATCAAGAAGCCATCAATCTCTGCCTTAAATACACCTAACGACCTGGCCTTCATAGCTGCACGTGGTAACAAATTCCACATTCACCACTATTTGGCTAAAGAAATTTCTCCACATCTGTTTAGAAAGGGCGCCCCTCTATCCTGAGCTTGTGCCTTCTTGTCCTAGATTCTCCCACCATGGGAAACATCCTTTCCACATCTACTCTGTCTCGGCCTTTTAACATTTGAAAGATTTCAATGACATCCACCCCCATCCTTCTGAATTCCAGCAAGTACAGACCCAAAGCCATCAAACGTTCCTCGTATGATACCCTTTCATTTCCTGGAAGCATCCTTGTGAACCTCCTCTGGACCCTCTCCAATGCCAGTACATCTTTTCTAAGATGAGGAGCCCAAAACTGATCACAATATTCAAGCTGACGCCTCACCAGTGCCTCAGAAAGTCTCAGCATCATATCGTTGCTCTTGTATTCTAGACCTCCTGAAATGAACGCTAACATGGCATTTGCTCTCCTCACCACTAACTCAACCTGCAAGTTAACCTGCTCAAGGATTCCCAAGTCCCTCTGCATCTCAGATTCCTGGGTTTTCTCCCCATTTAGAAAATAGTCTGCAACTTATTTCTACTACCAAAGTGCATGACCATGCACTTTCCAACATTGTATTTCATTTGCCACTTTCTTGCCCATTCTCCTAATCTGTCTAAGTCCTTCTGCTTCCTACCTGTTTCTTCATCACTACCTGCCCCCTCCACCAATCTTCGTATCATCTACAAACCTGGCAACAAAGCCATCTACTCCATCATCTAAATCATTGATATACAACATAAAAAGAAGTGGTCCCAACATTGACCCCTGCGGAACACCACTAGTCACTGGCAGCCAACCAGAAAAGGATCCTTTTATTCCCACTCACTGCCTCCTACCAATCAGCCAATGCTCTATCCATGTTAGTAACTTTCCTTTAATACCATGGGCTCTTAACATGGTAAGCAGCCTCATGTGTGGCACCTTGTCAAAGGCCTTCTAAAAGACCAAATATACAACATCCACTGCATCCCCTTTATCTATCTGACTTGTAATCTCCTCAAAGAATGTGGAGCGTTTGAGGGAACCGGGCCTTTATTCACTTGCATTTGGTGGGGGGGGGGGGGGGGGGAGGCTTCATCTCATTGAAACCCTTTGAAAGCTGAAAGGCGTAGATAAAGTGGATGTTCAGAGGATATTTCCTGTTGTGCTGAGTCTAGGAACAGAGGGTGCAGCCTTGGAATAGAGGGATGTTGCTTTAGAATGGAGCAGAGCAGGAAATTCTTTAGCCAGAGGGTGTGAATCAGTGGAATCCGTTGCCACAAGTTGTTGTGGAGGCCAGATGTATTTAATGCTGAGTTTGATAGGTTTTTAATTAGTCAGGGTATGAAAGGTTACAGGGAGAAGGCAGGAGAATGCAGCTGAGGGGGAAATGGATCAGCCATGAGGAAATGGCAAAGCAAACTTGATGAGCCGAATGGCTTCATCCTGGTCCAATGTCTTAGTCTTTTGTAAACCATGTTTTTACTCAGGGACCTTCTGGTTCTGCAAAGGGCACGTCATATCTCACTAATGTGTATTTTGATAGGTAACAAAGGCGATTGATGAAGGCACAGCTGCGGACGCTGCCTATGTTGATTTTAGGAAGTTTATCACAGTCCCTGATGGCACGAGTAACCAGAAGATGCATGGTCCATTACAACAGAAGGTGATTAATCATTGCCACAGATGCCTGTGGAGGCCAAGTCATCGGGTATATTTGAGGTGGAGGTAGATAGGGACTAGTTTAGTAAGGGCATCAAAGGTCTGGAGGGAAAAGCAGGAGAGAGGGGTTGAGAGAGAAATAAAAGGGGTTGATTGAATGGCAGAGCAGACTCAATCGGACAAATGGTCTAATTCTGCTCATATGTCATATGGTCTTGATGGCAAGGCCCTCAACAGTGTTGATGTACAGAGAGATCGTGGAGTCCAAGCTCATTGCTGCACAGGTTAAAAGGACGGTGAAGGTGGTGTATTGCACTGTTTGCTTTCATTTGTCTAGCTGGGCCACATTTGGAGTATTGCATTCAGTTCAGATTGGATAGGTGTGCAGGCTTTAGAGAGTGTAGAACAGATTCACCAGCACTCGTGGGGCACACAGGGACCAGCAGACCGTAAGATATCAGAGCAGAATTAGGCTATTTGGCCCACTGAGTTTTATCTATCATAGCTGATTCAATCTCCTGCCTTTTCCCCGTATCTCTTCATGCCCTGACCAATCGAGAAGCCATCAACCTCTGCCTTAAATATACAGTGGCATGCAAAAGTTTGGGCACCCCGGCCAAAATTTCTGTTACTGTGAATAGCTAAGCGAGTAAAAGATGAACTGATTTCCAAAAGTTTGCAAAAGTTTGGGCACCCTGCTTGGCAGTAACACCCCCTTTGGCAAGTATCACAGTTTGTAAACGCTTTTTGTAGCCAGATAAGAGTCTTTCAATTCTTGTTTGGGGGATTTTCGTCCCTTCTTCTTTGCAAAAGGCTTCCAGTTCTGTGAGATTCTTGGGCCATCTTGCATGCACTGCTCTTTTGAGGTCTATCCACACATTCCCCATGATGTTTAGGTCGGGGGGACTGTGAGGGCCATGGCAAAACCTTCAGCTTGCGCCTCTTGACGTAGTCCATTGTGGATTTTGAGGGGTGTTTAGGTTCATTATCCTGTTGTAGAAGCCATCCTCTTTTCATCTTTGGCTTTTTTACAGACGGTGTGATGTTTGCTTCCAGAACTTGCTGGTATTTAATTGAATTCATTCTTCCCTCTACCAGTAAATGTTCCCCATGCCACTGGCTACAACACAAGCCCAAAGCATGATCGATCCACCCCCTTGCTTAACAGTTGGAAAGGTGCTCTTTTCATGAAATTCTGCACCCTTTTTTCTCCAAACATACCTTTGCTCATTGCGGCCAAAAAGTTCTATTTTAGCTTCAACAGTCCACAGGACTTGTTTCCAAAATGCATCAGGCTTGTTTAGATGTTCCTTTGAGCCTTTTGAATAGAACTTTTTGGCCACAATCAGCAATGATCACAGGGGTGGATCGATCATGCTTTGGGCTTGTGTTGCAGCCAGTGGCACGGGGAACATTTACTGGTAAGGGAAGAATGAATTCAAATAAATACCAGCAAATTCTGGAAGCAAACATCACACCGTCTGTAAAAAAGCCGAAGATGAAAAGAGGATGGCTTCTACAACAGGATAATGAACCTAAACACACCTCAAAATCCACAATGGACTACCTTGAGGCACAAGCTGAAGGTTTTGCCATGGCCCTCACAGTCCCTCGACCTAAACATCATCGAGAATCTGTGGATAGACCTCAAAACAGCAGTGCATGCAAGATGGCCCAAGAATCTCACAGAACTAGAAGTCTTTTGCAAGGAAGAATGGGTGAAAATCCCCCAAACAAGAATTGAAAGACTCTTAGCTGGCTACAAAAAGCATTTACAAGCTGTGAATACTTGCCAAAGGGGGTGTTACTAAGTACTGCCATGCAGGGTGCCCAAACTTTTGCTTTGGGCACTTTACTTTTTTTGTTATTTTGAAACTGTAAAAGATGGAAATAAAAAAGTTTTCTTGCTTAAAGATATTAAGGGAATGTGTCATCTGTAACTTCATGCCTTTTGGAAATCAGTTCATCTTTTACTCGCTTAGCTATTCACAGTAACAGAAATTTTGGCCCGGGGTGCCCAAACTTCTGCATTCCACTGTACATAAAGATGGTCTCCACAGCTGCCCGAGGCAAAGAATTCCATAGATCCACCACTATCTGGCTAAAGAAATTCCTCATCTCCATTTGAAAAGGACGCCCCCTCTACTCTGAGGCTGTGTCCTCTGGTCCAACACTCTCCCACCACAGGCAACATCTCTCCACATCCACTCTGTCAAGGCCTTTCACCATTCGTAAGTTTCAATGAGGTCACCCTTTATTCTTCTGAACTCCAGTGAATACAGGCCCTGAGCCATCAGATACTTTTCATATAACAAGCAGTTTGTGAACCTTCTTTGGACACTCTCCAGTATCAGCACATCCTTTGTAAGATAAAGCAATGGGCCCAAACCTGCTCACAAAACTCCCAAGTGAGGTCTCACTACTGCTTTATAAAGTCCACCATTGGGAATCAAATTAAAGAGGCTAGGCGTGAGGAGGTTAGTTCACTACAGGGGGATGGGAACCAGTGCAGAGAGACAGAGGGGTGTAAAGTGAGGGTAGAAACTAAAAGTACTATGGAGAAAAGTAAAAGTGGCAGGCCGACAAATCCAGGGCAAGCATTAAAAAGGGCCACTTTTCAGCATAATTGTATAAGGGCTAAGAGAGTTGTAAAAGAGCGCCTGAAGGCTTTGTGTGTCAATGCAAGGAGCATTCGTAATAAGGTGGATGAATTGAAAGTGCAGATTGTTATTAATGATTATGATATAGTTGGGATCACAGAGACATGGCTCCAGGGTGACCAGGGATGGGAGCTCAACGTTCAGGGATATTCAATATTCAGGAGGGATAGACATGAAGGAAGGGGAGGTGGGGTGGCATTGCTGGTTAAAGAAGAGATTAACGCAATAGAAAGGAAGGACATAAGCCGGGAAGATGTGGAATCGATATGGGTAGAGCTGCGTAACACTAAGGGGCAGAAGACGCTGGTGGGAGTTGTGTACAGGCCACCTAACAGTAGTAGTGAGGTCGGAGATGGTATTAAACAGGAAATTAGAAATGTGTGCAATAAAGGAACGGCAGTTATAATGGGTGACTTCAATCTACATGTAGATTGGGTGAACCAAATTGGTAAAGGTGCTGAGGAAGAGGATTTCTTGGAATGTATGCGGGATGGTTTTTTGAACCAACATGTCGAGGAACCAACTAGAGAGCAGGCTATTCTGGACTGGGTTTTGAGCAATGAGGAAGGGTTAATTAGCAATCTTGTTGTGAGAGGCCCCTTGGGTAAGAGTGACCATAATATGGTGGAATTCTTCATTAAGATGGAGAGTGACATAGTTAATTCAGAAACAAAGGTTCTGAACTTAAAGAGGGGTAACTTTGAAGGTATGAGAAGTGAATTAGCTAAGATAGACTGGCAAATGACACTTAAAGGATTGACGGTGGATATGCAATGGCAAGCATTTAAAGGTTGCATGGATGAACTACAATTGTTCATCCCAGTTTGGCAAAAGAATAAATCAGGAAGGTAGGGCACCCGTGGCTGACAAGAAAAATTAGGGATAGTATCAATTCCAAAGAAGAAGCATACAAATTAGCCAGAGAAAGTGGCTCACCTGAGGACTGGGAGAAATTCAGAGTTCAGCAGAGGAGGACAAAGGGCTTAATTAGGAAGGGGAAAAAAAGATTATGAGGGAAAACTGGCAGGGAACATAAAAACGGACTGTAAAAGCTTTTATAGATATGTAAAAAGGAAAAGACTGGTAAAGACAAATGTAGGTCCCCTGCAGACAGAAACAGGTGAATTGATTATGGGGAGCAAGGACATGACAGACCAATTGAATAATTACTTTGGTTCTGTCTTCAATAAGGAGGACATAAATAATCTTCCAGAAATAGTAGGGGACAGAGGGTCCAGTGAGATGGAGGAACTGAGCGAAATACATGTTAGTAGGGAAGTGGTGTTAGGTAAATTGAAGGGATTAAAGGCAGATAAATCCCCAGGGCCAGATGGTCTGCATCCCAGGGTGCTTAAGGAAGTAGCCCAAGAAATAGTGGATGCATTAGTGATAATTTTTCAAAACTCGTTAAGATTCTGGACTAGTTCCTGAGGACTGGAGGGTGGCTAATGTAACTCCACTTTTTAAAAAAGGAGGGAGAGAGAAACCGGGGAATTATAGACCGGTTAGCCTAACGTCGGTGGTGGGGAAACTGCTGGAGTCAGTTATCAAGGATGTGATAACAGCACATTTGGAAAGCGGTGAAATCATCGGACAAAGTCAGCATGGATTTGTGAAAGGAAAATCATGTCTGACGAATCTCAGAATTTTTTGAGGATGTAACTAGTAGAGTGGATAGGGGAGAACCAGTGGATGTGGTATATTTGGATTTTCAGAAGGCTTTTGACAAGGTCCCACACAGGAGATTAGTGTGCAAACTTAAAGCACACGGTATTGGGGTAAGGTATTGGTGTGGGTGGAGCGTTGGTTAGCAGACAGGAAGCAAAGAGTGGGAATAAACGGGACCTTTTCAGAATGGCAGGCGGTGACCAGTGGGGTACCACAAGGCTCAGTGCTGGGACCCCAGTTGTTTACAATATATATTAATGACTTGGATGAGGGAATTAAATGCAGCATCTCCAAGTTTGCAGATGACACGAAGCTGGGTGGCAGTGTTAGCTGTGAGGAGGATGCTAAGAGGATGCAGGGTGACTTGGATAGGTTGGGTGAGTGGGCAAATTCATGGCAGATGCAATTTAATGTGGATAAATGTGAAGTTATCCACTTTGGTGGCAAAAACAGGAAAACAGATTATTATCTGAATGGTGGCCGATTAGGAAAAGGGGAGGTGCAACGAGACCTGGGTGTCATTATGCACCAGTCATTGAAAGTGGGCATGCAGGTACAGCAGGTGGTGAAAAAGGCGAACGGTATGCTGGCATTTATAGCGAGAGGATTCGAGTACAGGAGCAGGGAGGTACTACTGCAGTTGTACAAGGCCTTGGTGAGACCACACCTGGAGTATTGTGTGCAGTTTTGGTCCCCTAATCTGAGGAAAGACATCCTTGCCATAGAGGGAGTACAAAGAAGGTTCACCAGATTGATTCCTGGGATAGCAGGACTTTCATATGAAGAAAGACTGGATGAGCTGGGCTTGTACTCGTTGGAATTTAGAAGATTGAGGGGGGATCTGATTGAAACGTATAAGATCCTAAAGGGATTGGACAGGCTAGATGCAGGAAGATTGTTCCCGATGTTCGGGAAGTCCAGAACGAGGGGTCACAGTTTGAGGATACAGGGGAAGCCTTTTAGGACCGAGATTAGGAAAAACTTCTTCACACAGAGAGTGGTGAATCTGTGGAATTCTCTGCCACAGGAAACAGTTGAGGCCAGTTCATTGGCTATATTTAAGAGGGAGTTAGATATGGCCCTTGTGGCTACGGGGGTCAGGGGGTATGGAGGGAAGGCTGGGGGGCGGGGTCCTGAGTTGGGTGATCAGCCATGATCATAATAAATGGCGGTGCAGGCTCGAAGGGCCGAATGGCCTACTCCTGCACCTATTTTCTATGTTTCTATTACATCCTTTCTTTTAGGCTCCAGTCTTTTGAAATGAATACTAACATCACATTTGCCTTCCTCTCCACCGACTGAACCTGCAAATTAACCTTTCGGGAACCCTGCATGAGGACCAAGCCCCTTTGTACCCCAGTTTTTTGCATTTTCTCTCCATTTAGAAAACAGTCTACCCTTTCATTTCTTCTACCAAAGCACATGACCATACACTTCCCAACACTGTATTCCATCTACCACTTCTTTGCCCATTTTCCCAATCTGTGTAAGTCCTTCTGCAGCCACTATACTTCCTCAAAACTACCTGCCCCGCCAACTATCTTCATATCGTATGCAAACTTTACAACAAAGCCAGCAATTCTGCCATCTCACATAATGTAAAAAGAATCAGTCCCTACACAGGCTCCTGTAGAATACCAAACCAATAGTCACCGCAGCCAACCGGAAAAGGTGCCCTTTATTCCCACTCTTTGCCTCCTGACAACCAGACACTGCTTTTTCCACGCTAGCATCTTTCCTGTAATACCACAGGCTCTTACTTGTTAAGCAGCCTCAAATGTGGCACCTTGTCAAAGGCCTTCTGAAAACGCAAGTATATAACATCCACCAAATCTCCTTTGTCTATTCTAGGTGTTATTTTTCCAAAGAATCCCAACAGATTTGTCAGGCAAGATTTTCCCTTCACAAAACTATGCTGACTATGGCTTATTTTATCCTGTGCCTCCAAGTACCCCAAATCACCATCCTTAACAATCAACTCTAACATCTTCTCAACCACTGAGGTTAGACCAATTGGTCTGTAGTTTCCTTTCTTCTACCTCTCTCCCTTCCTGAAGATCAGAGTGACATATGTAATTTTCCAGTTTTCCAGAATCTAGTGATTCTTGAAAGATCATTACTAATACCTTCACTATTTCTTCATCCAACTCTTTGACAATCCTGGGGTGTACACAATCTGGACCAGGTGACTTATCTACTTTCAGACCGTTCAGTTTCCCAAGAACCTTCTCTCTAGTAATGGCAACTTCACACCTTATGCACCGACACTCTAGAACTTCAGCCAGACTCATGCAAAATATTTATTCTGTTCGTCCGCCATTCCACCCCCCCCCCCATTACTACCTTTCCAGCATCGTGTTCCAGTGGTCCAATATCCACTCTTGCTTCTCTTTTACACTTCACGTATCTGAAGGAACTTTTTGTATCATCTTTAAATGTACTGGCAAGCTTACTTTTGTATTCCACCTCTTTCTTCTTAATGACTTTCTTTAGATGCCTACTGTTGGTTTTTAAAAGCTTCCCAATTCTCTAGTGTCCCACTAACTTTTGCTTTATTATATGCCCTCTCTTTGGGTTTAATGTTGGCGTTGACTTCTCATCAGCCACAGTTGTGACTGCTTGCCTTCGGAATATATTTCTCTTTGGGATGTATATATCCTGTACATTCTGGCCAACATGTCTCTCATGGCCCTGTAATTCCCTATACTCCACTGTAATACAGATACAAAATACAGCATGCAAAAGTTTGGGCACCACTGGTCAAAACTTCTGTTACTGTGAATAGTTGAGTAGAAGATGAATTGATCTCCAAAAGTCAAAAGTTAAAGTTGAAACATTCTTTTCAACATTTTAGGCAAGATTAGTGTTTATTATTTTTGATTTGTACAATTTTAGAGTGAAAAAAAGGAAAGGAGCACCCCAAGAGATTTGAGTTCTCAGATAACTTTTACCAAGGTCACAGACCTTAATTAGTTTGTTAGGGCTATGGCTTGTTCACAGTCATCGTTAGGAAAGGCCAGGTGATGCAAATTTCAAAGCTTTATAAATATCCTGCTTCCTCTAACCTTGTCCCAACATTCAGCTGCCATAGGCTCCTCTAAGCAGATGCCTAGCACTCTGAAAATTAAAATAAACGATGCCCACAAAGCAGGAGAAAAGGCTATAAGAAGATAGCAAAGCGTTTTCAGGTAGCCATTTCTTCAGTTAGTAATGTAATTAAGAAATGGCAGTTAACAGGAACGGTGGAGGTCAAGCTGAAGTCTGGAAGACCAAGAAAACTTTCCGAGAGAACCGCTCATAGGATTGCTAAAAAGGCAAATCAAAACCCCCGTTTGACTGCAAAAGACCTTCAGAAGATTTAGCAGACTCTGGAGGGGTGGTGCACTGTTCTACTGTGCAGTGACACTTGCACAAGTATGACCTTCATGGAAGAGTCATCAGAAAACCTTTCCTGCATCCTCACCACAAAATTCAGCGTCAGAAGTGTGCAAAGGAGCATCTAAGCAAGCCTGATGCATTTTGGAAACAAGTCCTGTGGACTGGTGAAGTTAAAATAGAACTTTTTGGCCGCAATGAGCAAAGGTATGTTTGAAGAAAAAAGGGTGCAGAATTTCATGAAAAGAACACCTCTCCAACTGTTAAGCATGGGGGTGGGTCGATCATGCTTTGGGCTTGTGTTGCAGCCAGTGGCACAGGAAACATTTCACTGTTAGACGGAAGAATTAATTCAATTAAATACCAGCAAATTTTGGAAGCAAACATCACACCATCTGTAAAAAAGCTGAAGATGAAAAGAGGATAGCTTCTACAACAGGATAATGATCCTAAACACCCCTCAAAATCCACAATGGACTACCTCAAGAGGCACAAGCTGAAGGTTTTGCCATGGCCCTCACAGTTCCCCGACCTAAACATCATCGAAAATCTGTGGATAGACCTCAAAAGAGCAGTGTATGCAAGACGGCCCAAGAATCTCACAGAACTGGAAGCCTCTTGCAAGGAAGAACGGGCGAAAATCCCCCAAACAAGAATTGAAAGACTCTTAGCTGGCTACAAAAAGCATTTACAAGCTGTGATACTTGCCAAAGGGGGTGTTACTAAGGGTGCCCAAACTTTTGCTTTGGGCCCTTTTCCTTTTTTGTTATTTTGAAACTGTAAAAGACGGAAATAAAAAAGTAATCTTGCTTAAAATATTAAGGAAATGTGTCATCTTTAACTTTATGCCTTTTGGAAATCAGTTCATCTTTTACTCGCTTAGCTACTCACAGTAACAGAAATTTTGATCGGGGTGCTCAAACTTTTGCATAGAAACATAGAAAACCTACAGCACAATACAGACCCTTTGGCCAACAAAGTTGTGCCGAACACGTCCCAACCGTAGAATTTATTAGGCTTACCCATAACCCTCTATTTTTCTAAGCTCCATGTACCTATCCAAAAGTCTCTTATAAGACCCTATTGTATCTGCATCCACCACCATTGCTGGCAGCCCATTCCACGCACTCACCACTCTCTGATTAAAAAACTTACCTCTAACATCTCCTCTGACTTTAAATGTAACTTTGAAACCTGATAGAAGTGTATAAGATGATGAGGGGCATTGATTGTGTGGATAGCCAGAGGCTTTTGCCCAGGGCTGAAATGGCTAATACGAGGGTGCTTGGAAATAGGTACCGAGGGGAATTTTTCACACAGAGAGTGGTGGGTGTGTGAAAAGCACTGCTGGCGGTGGTGGTGGAAACGTATACAATAGGGTCTTTTAAGAGTCTCTTAGATAGGTACATGGAACTTAGAAAAATAGAGAACTATGAACGAGGTAAACTTTAGGCAGTTTCCAGAGTAGTTGACATGGTCGGCAGAACGGTAGGACGAAGGGCCTGTAAATGTGCTGTAAATTTCTATGTTCTATCACTGGCCAGCAACACTAACAATATGGAATTCCTTGACTTTACACATTGAAATCATGAATAGAAACATAGAAATATAGAAACTACAGCACAATACAGGCCCTTTAGCTCACAATGCTGTGTCGAACATGTCCTTACTTTAGAAATTACCTAGGGCTACCCATAGCCCTTTATTTTTCTAAGCTCCATGTACCTAAGCATGAGTCTCTTAAAAGGCCATATTGCATCCTCCTCCACCACTGTCATCGGCAGCCCATTCCACGCACTCACCACTCTATGCCTAAAAAACTTACCCCTGATCTCTCCTCTGTACCTACTTCCAAGCACGAGTGTCCTCTCATGCTAGCCATTTCAGTCCTGGGAGCCCTCTGACTATCTCCACGAACAATACCTCTCATCATTTTATACACCTCTGTCAGGTCACCTCTCATCCTCTGTTGCTCCAAGGAGAAAAAGCCAAATTGACTCAACCTATTCTCATAAGGCACGCTCCCCAATCCAGGCAATATCATTGTAACTTTCCTCCGCACTCTATCTCTATAGCATCTGTATCCTTCCCGTAGTGAGGTGACCAGAACTGAGCACAGTACTCCAAGTGACCAGGGTCCAATATAGCTGTAACATCATGAGGAAATCTGCAGATGCTGGAATTTCAAGCAACACACATCAAAGTTGCTGGTGAACGCAGCAGGCCAGGCAGCATCTCTAGGAAGACGCACAGTGACGTTTTGGGCCGAGACCCTTTGTCAGGACTAACTGAAGGAAGAGTGAGTAAGAGATTTGAAAGTGGGAGGGGAAGGGGAGATCCAAAATGATAGGAGAAGACAGGAGGGGGAGGGATGGAGCCAAGAGCTGGACAGGTGATTGGCAAAAGGGATATGAGAGGATCATGGGACAGGAGGCCCAGGGAGAAGGAAAAGGGGGAGGAGGGAAGCCCAGAGGATGGGCAAGGGGTATAGTCAGAGGGACAGAGAGAGAAAAAGAATGTGTGTATATAAATAAATAAATAATGGATGGGGTACAAGGTACTTCACACTTCTCTGGGTTGAATAAGTGTAAGTATACAACATGCCACTGTATATCCGACTTTAGCTTGTCCTTCTCAAACTTCAGGGTAATTTCTGTCATATTATAATCACTTGCCCCAAGGGTTCTTTTACCTTCAGCTCTCTCGTCAACTCTGGTTCATTACACAACACCCCACCCAATCCAGAGTAGCTGATCCCCTAGTGGGCTCAACTACGAGCTGCTCTAAGGCCATCTTGCAGGCATTCTAGAAATTTCCCATCTTGGGACCCAGCACCAACATGATTTTCCCAATCTACCTGCATACTGAAAACCCCCATGACCACTGTAACATTGCCCTTTTGGCATGCATTTTCTATCTCCCATTGTAATTTGTAGGTCATACCCTTACTACTGTTTGGGGGTCTGTATATAACTCCCACCACAGACTTTTTATCCTTGCCGTTCCTTAGCTCTATCACAATAAATCACCACCTTCCAATCCTGTATCATTTTTGTGAACCCCCTTTGAACCCCCGCTAGTGTCAGCACCATTTTTGTGAACCTCCTTTGAACCCTCGCCAGTGTCAGCACTTCCTTTCTAAGATCAGGGGCCCAAAACTGCTCAAATACTCACTATCAGTGCTTTATAAAGCCTCAACATTACACCCTCGTTTTCACCTTGGGGCCTTAACTATACTGATCTGGACGAAGATGAATGCACTGCGATCTGTTTTGCTAACGTGGGGAGTAACAAACTGGAAGGTGACACAAACCAGTGTTGAAAAGTTTTCATAGCTGGGAGAGTGGGCAGGAAGTTGGCAGCCGGAGTTTAGTGTGTGAGGTTTCTCATTTTGAAAGGAAACAGCAGCAGGTGAATGGAGATTTGGCAATCCTAATGCAGTAACCAAGTAGGTACAGACCATAATCACAGTTAAACAGCAAATCATTCCGACCAGAGACCACCTCAACCGTCCTACAATAAAAAGCTCAACCCCTCGCCCTCCACCACGGTCAGCCCCAATTTAAAGCTCAGTCCCTCGCAGCCCGCCACAAAATACAGCATAAGACCACAAGACACAGGAGCTAAATTAAGCTATTCAGCCCATCGACTCTGTTCCGCCATTCCATCATGGCTGATCCCACTCAACCCCATACACCTGCCTTCTCACCATATCCTTTGATGCCCTGATTGGTATAAAAATGATCAACTTTTGCCTTAACTATACCCACGGTTTGGCCTCCACCGCAATCTGTGGCAGAGCATTCCAAAGATATACTACTCTCCGGCTAAAAAAATTCCTCCTTACCCGTTCTTAAAAAAACCTTCAAATTTGAGGTTGTGCCCTCCAGTTCTGGATATCCCCACCATAGGAAACAACTTCTCCACATTCACCCCATTCAGTCCTTTCAACATCTAGTTGGTTTCAATGAGATTTCCCCCAAATTCTTCTACCAGTGAGTACAGGTCCAAAGCTGCCAGACACTCCTATGTTAACCCCTTCATTCCCGGAATCATCCTCGTGAATAACCTCTCAGCTCTCGCCAATGACAACATATCCTTTCTGAGATAAATTGACGTAAATTGACCTTCTGGGAGTCTTGCACGAGGACTCCCAAGTCCCTCTGCACCTCTGATGTTTGAACCTTCTCCCCAATTAGATATCCCGCTTGGTGGCGCAATAATATCAGCGCCGGACTCCGGAGTGAAGGTTCCCGAGTTCCAATCCAAGTCGGGTTGAGCGTCAAGCTAGCAACTCGGCCTCGTAAAAACAAGAATAGCTTGCTACGGACACGCCATCATGACGGTGCCCTGGTAACTCCACGGCCGAGTTAAGGGCTATTCTTCTTCTTCTTCCCATTTAGATAAGTCTGCACAATTGTTCCTTTTACCAAAATGTATTATCATACATTTCCCAACACCGTTTTCCATCTGCTACTTTTTTGTCCACTCTAGCAGGAATTACTCAGCACTGGTACTTGCAGGAATCTGCTTGAGTACTCAGCACCAGTGAACACTGATCCTGTGTCTGACGCTGCCCGACTGACTGAATAACCGCAGCACTGCTTCTCAGAACACTCAGCACCAGCAACGAGGAGAAAGGATGGCAAACTGAATGAGGTTACTTTACCCTTTTATGCCTTACAGGACTGGGCTGGGAGCTGGTGACCACGCTGACAAGAGGGGAATCGGCCTGGGTGGAATCGACGGTAGGAAGTGGGCTCTTCGCTCCGACAGAGGACGGTGCATTGTCCGTCAGCAGTTCCTCCGCCCCTTCATCAGACTCCATCACCTCAATCACCTCCACAATGCTGTTTTCAAGTAGACAAAAGCAGAAAAATTAGAACAACCTTGTCAGCAGATGATCAAAGATCACTGTGAATGATGATAACTTGCAGCAGTCTGACCAGCCTTTCACAAATACGAGAAACTCTGCTGATGCTGGAAATCCAGAGTAACCCACACAAAATGCTGGAAGAACTCAGCAGGTCAGGGAACATCTATGGAGAGGAATAAACTGTTGGTGTTTCAGACCAAGACCCTTCTTTAGGAGAGGAAGGGGGAAGGTGCCAGTATAAAAAGACGGGGGGAGGGGGTGGTGAGACGAGAAGGAGGATAGCTAGGTGATGGGTGATGCGAGGAGGGAGTGCAATAAAGGGCTGGAGAGGAAGGAATCTGATAGGAGAGGCGTGTGGATCATGGGAGAAGGGGATGGGGGCAGGGAAATAGAAAAAGAGAGGAAGGGGAAGAGAATTTTTTTTACTGGAAGTAGAAATCGACATTCATGCCACCAGGTTAGAGGCTACTCAGACAAAACACGAAGTATTACTCCACCACCCTGGTGGTGTTTCATTGTGGCACAAGAGGAGGCTGTGAACCAACATGGGAATCAGAATTCAGGCATCTGGCCACCAGGAAGTCCTGCTTTTGGCAGATGGAGCGGAGGTGCACGACGAAGCAGTCCAACTCAGCCAGGTAGAGGAGGCCACATCCGGAGCATGGGATCTCTGCAGATGTGCAGGTAGAGTTGCACACCTGGAGGGACTGTTTGGGCCCTGAATGAAGGTGAAGGAGGAGGTGAATGGGCAGGTGTAGCCCTTGGGCCATTTGCAGGGATTAGTGATGGAAGGGAGACTACTGGACAGCGATGAATACATAAGGTAATCATGGGGGCAGTGATCTCTGTGGAAAGCAGGGGATTGGGGGATGTTTGGCGGAAGGATCACATTGGAGAGAAGAATGGGGGGGGGTGCAATCTCATTGAAACCTAACGAATATTGAAAGGCTATGTGGACAGGATGTTTCCTATAGTGGGGAGCCTAAAATTAGAGGGCACAGCCTCATTTAGAACAGAGATGAGGAGAGATTTTAGGGGGGGGGGGGGGAAAAAGAGGTCACCAGTGACAAATCCAGACATTGAAAGGTTTGAGAGGAGGTGATTTCACTCAGGTCCACTACCCGACTAGAAATGGCACAGGCCGCTACAGCGAGAAAGAAAATTGACCAGCGACCAATTGGGTCTGGGATTGATTAGCAAGAGCCAATCGATGGAATGCAGGGGCAAGCACTGCAGTTATCGTTTCTGTGGACACCTTGAGGCTTCAGTCAGAGAAAATAAAGGAAAGAAAAGCTCTAGGTTTTCTTTACCCTTCACTTCTTTATATCTGCTCAGCTAGCACAATAGAATGTGTATTTTGCATCAGCCTTCACAGTGGAAGACATCTGCAGTATACCAGACATTCAAGAGTGTCAGGGAAGTGAAGTTTGTATAGTGAAAATTACGACTGAGAAGGTGCTCAGGAAGCTTAATGGTCTGAGGGTGGAAAAATCTCCTGGACCTGATGAAATGCACCCTTGGGTTCTGAAAGAAGTAGCTGGAGAGATTGTGGAGGCATTAACGATGATCTTTCAAGAATTGACAGATACTAGCATTGTACCAGATGACTGGAAGATTGCAATTGCTACTCCACTATTTAAGGATGGGAGGCAGCAGAAAGGAAACTATAGATTTGTTAGCCTGACATTAGTGGTTGGGAGTTTGTTGGAATCGATTGTTAGGGATGAGATTACAGAGTACCTGGAGGCACATGACAAGATAGGCCAAAGCCAGCATGGTTTCCTGAAAGGAAAATCCTGCCTGACTAACCTACTGCAATTCTTTGAGGGAATTACAAGCAGGGTAGACAAAGGAGATGCAGTAGATGAGGTATACTTGGATTTTCAGAAGGCCTTTGACAAGGTGCCACATATGAGGTTGCTAAGCAAGATAAGAGCACGTGGAATTACAGGGAAGTTACTAGCATGGGTGGAGCATTGGCTGGTCAGCAGAAAACAGAGAGTGGGAATAAAGGGATCCTATTCTGGTCGGCTGCTGGTAACCAGTGGAGTTCCACAGGGGTCGATGTTGGAACTGCTGTTTTTTACAATGTATGTCAATGATTTGGACTATGGGATTAATGGATTTGTGGCTAAATTTGCCGATGATACAAAGATAGGTGGAGGAGCGGGTAGTGTTGAGGAAACAGAGATCCTGCAGAGACTTAGATAGTTTAGGGCAGTGGTCCTCAACCACCAGGCCGCAAGCATGTGCTACCAGGCCACGAGGAACCGATATGAGTCAGCTGCACCTTTCCACATTCCCTGTCACGCCCACTGTTGAACTTGAATGTGAGGTCTGCAAAAATATTGTCGATATTAAACCAGTCCGCAGTGCACAAAAGGTCGGGGACCCTTTGTTTAGGGGAATGGGCAAAGTAGTGGCAAATGAAATGCAATGTTGGAAAGTGTCTGGTCATGCACTCTGGTGGAAGAAATAAATGGGCAGACTATTATTTAGATGGGGGAAAATTCAAAATGCAGAGCTGCAAGGGGACTTGGGAGTCCTTGTGCAGGATACCCTAAAGGTTAACCTCCGGGTTGAGTCAGTTGTGAAGGCGGCGAATGCAATGTTGGCATTCATTTCTAGAGGTATAGAGTAGAGGAGCAGGGATGTGATGTTGAGGCTCTATAAGGCACTCGTGACACCACACTTGGAGTATTGTGAGAGTTTTGGGCTCCTTATTTTAGAAAGGATATACTGACATAGGAGAGGGTTCAGAGAAGATTCACAAGAATGATTCCAGGAATGAAAGGGTTACCATATGAGGAACATCTGGCAATTCTTGGATTGTATTCCTTGGAGTTCAGTAAAATGAGGGGGGACCTCACAGAAACTGTGCCTGTCTGTTAATGGAGCAACTGCAATTTTGTGCTGCTCTTGGTTTTGTTTCTCTCCCCCTAGTTTAAGCTTCAAATTTAAAGTTTTTAGTTGCTGATTCTTGATGGAGAACAATATATGAGGAGTTGGAACAACCTGTCTGAACCTAGTGATAAAGATAATGGGAAAGGAAAGATGCCAAAGGAAAGATCTGATGAAATGCCACCATGGGCTGAAGATATGGTGCAGACACTGAATTCAATTAAAGATCAGAATGGATCAATTAAAGATCAACTGGAAAAGAATAGTAATGAAATGAAGTCATTTCTGGGAAAACTTAAAAGACTTGGAAACTCAAGTTGTTACACACGAAGAATTGAAGTTAACTCAACATTTTCATATGATGTAATTTGACCTTTTCCAAACTTATTCTATTTATTTGTAATATTTGTTGAGAGGAACAGAGTCGTCGACACTAATGGTTCCTTTTTTTATGATGTTACATAACAGCCCATTTTTTTTAGTTCAGTTGATTAACACTGTTTAGGTTAGTTTGGTGGGGGAGGGTATATTTTTTATTTTCCTTTCCCTTTTTCATGATTTTTTTTAGATATTTTTCTTTGTTTCATATTGTTCATTGGCATCCTGGATGATTGGGAGTTTTCACATTTAAGTGCCAACTGGGCTCATATTTAACTATGTCAATTACAACAATGTATTCCCAATAACTTTGTATCAATACTATGCTAAGTTTATTAGTATGAAACTAAAAAAAAGATTGAAAAAGAAAAAGAAAGAAAAGAAGATAACTAAGCAAAAATTGTCTGAAGTTACAACTCGTTTGGAAAGATACCAAAATAAGATTATAGACCTGGAAACTAGGCCTCGCCGGAGACAGATACGAATTGTTGGACTCCAAGGAGGAGTTGAAGATGGAGATTTAACTGCTTACTTTGGTAAGCTTTTTCATTCTTTATTTCCTACTATATTATCAAAGCCACCTACTATAGAAAGAGCGCACAGAGCTTTTACGTTGAAATTTAAAGATCCAAATAGACCAAAGTCTGTTTTCATCATTTTAAAATTAAAGATCAAATAATGCAAGAAAACACAGTTTTTAGATTTATGGAATCCGAGCTCCCTTTTTATGATGATTATCCGAGGGAGGTAATGGAACGAAGATCAAGATATGCTCTGGTAATGAAACAAGGCATATGATAAGGAACTGTTTCCTCCTTTGCGTTACCCATAAGAATTAAAGTTTTTCCTTCCAACTCTCCTCCTCGTACATTTTTTGATCCAAAAGCAGCATTGGAGTTCGTTCAAACTATACCTGCCGCCGTTACCGAATGAACTGACTGAAATTGGTTATTTGGATATTTTTGACATTTCGGAAAGACGATTTATGAAGGTTACTTGAATATTTTATTGAGAGACTAATAAAAGAAGATAAGGAGAGTCTTTCATTATTGCATATTATTGTTTTTTTTTGAAAGAAGATTTATGGTTCAAGTTTAAATGGTTACTCAGACATTCGACTGAGAGAAAGAAAATAAAGGGACTTGTCCCTTTAACCTAATATTTGGTTTGATGTCTTTTATTTCCTTCTTAATTAATTAGTAGTTTTTCCGACTAACAGGGCTTTTTTTAAAAATATATTTAGGAGAGGGTTTAATTACTTATGTTATTATTAATTGGTATTTTTGGAAATTTAGTGTGGTTTAGCATGTTATTAATTTTTTCTACCCAAGATTACTACCCGGAGACCCTGCTTTTCAGCTTCCTACCCAACTCCCTGAATTCTCTCTTCAGGACCTCCTCCCTTTTTCTTAAGGGATGTGGGAAAGCAGGGAGACCTCCAGTGTCCCTGACAACTACAACTGCCAGAAAGTATCCAGCTGCAGCTTCTAACAATCCATGTTAAGGAGCTGGAATTGGAATTGGATTGGGTGTGGTGCAATGAACCAGAATCGATCAGGGAGCTTAGGGTAAAAGAACCCTTAGGAAGGAGCAAGTCATTATTGTATGATCAAATTCGCCCTACAAGTTGAGAAGGTGAAGATGTATCAATATTACAGTGGAGTAAAGGGAATTACAGAGACATGAAAGAGGAGCTGGCCAAAATCAATCGATTGATTGGCAGAACAATTGCAGAACAGAGGTCGCTAGAATTTCTGGAAGCAAACCAGAAGGCACAGAATATACACATCCTAAAGGAAAGATGACACAAATTTGGTAATAAAAGAAGTCAAAGACAACATAAAAACCAAAGAGAAGGCATACAATAGAACAAAAATTAATGGGAAGATAGAGGATTGGGAAGCTTTTAAAACCAACAGAAGACAACTCAAAGAGTTGTTAAGGTCATCATCATAGCTTGTCACACCAAGACAGCCAGCCACTCTAGTGTTGCTTGGTTGACGCTGAGCAGGTGAGTGTCAGCTAAATCAGGTGAGAGTGGGCAGTTGCACAGAACGCGTTCAATGTTCTGCACCCTTTCACCACACTCACAGGATTCGCTGGTCTTTAAACCCCACTTCACCATATTGTCTCCCGTCCTACAAACTCCCGCTCTCGCTCTGTTGAGAGTGCACCACTTCTGTCTGTCAAGCAGTGCCCCGTCTGGTAACATTCCTGTGGGGTCTTGCACTGTATTGTCTGGTGGGGTTCTGGCCTCTGTTTGTTGCCGGAGGTCAATCCTGTATGTCTGGGGGGATGTTCTGTGTGGTCGTTCCTCCACTGTAGCAAAGTTTTTCCTCGATTTTAGGCGGTTGGAAACTGGCACTTGATGATGTAGTCAGTGCCGTGGATCCAAGTTCTGTTTACCTTTTTCAATTTTTGTTGTAGTGTGTCTTCGGATCTCTGGGGGAGCAATACCTGCAAGTCTGTAAATGATGTTAGTGGGTGTGGAGTGCAGTGTGCCCGTGATTATTCAGCAGGCTTCATTAAGCAACGTGTCTATTTTCTTTGCATGGGCTGATCTGCCCCGCACAGGTACACAGTATTCTGCAGGTGTAGAGCAGAGTGCTAGGGCAGTTGATCTAAGTGTGTGAGCATTAGCTCCCCATTTCATGCCTGCAAGAGAGAACTGCGAGAGCCAACTTTTCCTCAGAGCTTTTGGATGTGGGTGGCAAAGGAGAGCGTCCTGTCCAGTGACATGCCCAGGTAAACTGGAGTTGGATGGTGTTCGAGCTCCTTCCCACACCAGAAGATCTTGAGTTTCCGAGCTGCTTCTCAATTCCTCAGGTGGAATGCACACACTTGAGTTTTTTGATACATTTGGGTTCAGAGACCATTTTTCATAATACTGCTTCATTGCTTCAGGACTGCTGTCAGTCGTACTTCAACTCCTTGGAAGGAGTTAACTTGTGTTGCTATGCATAGGTCGTCTGCATAGATAAACCTGCATGTGTTAGGAAAGGTTGGTTGGTCGTTTGTGTAGACATTAAATAGCAGAGGTGCCAGGACTGATCCCTGTGGTAGTCCGTTTTGTGGACGCCACCTACTCTTAATTCCATTCTTTTCTACATAAAATCTACGATTTTCTTGGAGGCTTCTTATTACTTTGACTGTGGTTTCGTTCTTTAACATCTTAGATAATTTCAGAAGAAGGCCTCTGTAATTCACAGTGTCGTATGCTGCTGTTAAGTCAACGAATACTGCCCCTGTAATTTGTCGCATTTCAAAGCCATCCTCAATATGCTGGGTTAAGTTCAGGACTTGACCACAGCAAGAGCAGCCTGGCCTGAACCCGGTTTGGTCAGGTGTTAGAAGATCTTCGACTAAGGGGGATATTCTTTTCAGTATGAGTCTCGTAGAGTTTATAGAGGGTGCAGAGCAAGGAAATCGGTCTGTAGTTTTTAGGAATGTTGAGGTCTTTATTGGTTTTTAGGAGAGCAACAACTTTGGCTCTTCTCCACTTTTTACGTATTTTTAATGATCTTAGGCAACAGTTAAAAAGGGACTATACCTCTTCCCAGCCTGCCACATGCAAAAATGCCATTCCCTATTCCCAGTTCCTCTGTCTCCACCGCATCTGCTCCCAGGTTGAGGCTTTCCATTCCAGGACATCTCAAATGTCCTCTTTCTTTAAGGATTGTGGTTTCCCTTCTGCCAACATCAATGATGCCCTCACCCGCATCTCCTCCATTTCCCGCACTTCGGCCCTCACCCCATCCTCCCGTCACCACAACAGGGACAGAGTTCCCCTTGTCCTCACCTACCACCCCACCAGCCTCCGGATCCAGCACATTATCCTCTGCAACTTCCGCCACCTTCTTTATAGGGCCTCTGCTCCTTCCCTCTTCAGTCCTGACGAAGGGTTCAGGCCTGAAACGTTGACTGATCGTTTCCACTGATGCTGCCTGACCTGCTGAGTTCCTCCAGCGTGTTGTGAGTGTTGCTTTGACCCCAGCATCTGCAGAGTATTTTGTGTTTAGTTAAAAAGGGACAGAAGCCAGTGGAGTGCTTTAGGTCCAAGATGTTTAAGGAATTCATTAAGAATCCCATCTATGCCAGCAGCTTTATTGGATTTTAGCTATGATACTTCATCCTTTAATTCTTCTCGGGTGCGAGGTGAGAAGTTGTTATTCTCGTTTGAGAGAGCTGACTCCATTTCCTGATGTTGCTTTTCCTTTTGCCTCCGTTCCTTGTTATTTGGTCGACCATTTAGGATTAGTTGGTGGGCAACCTGATTGGGTGTTATGGCAGCAATTCTCTGTGGTGGTCTATTGTCTGAGCTCAGATTCCGAACAGCTGCCCATGCCTTCTTACTGTTCTTGGTCATGTCTGTGTTTTCTATCAGTTCCTGCCAACGCTACTGTCTCTGTTGGCTCAGTCGAGACAGAACTGATTCTCCCATTTCAATTGTGTCTTAACCAAATGGGTCTTGGTCACATAGGTTGACATACTCATCATAACTTTGCTTGATATCACTAGTCAATCCCTGAATATATTTGGTTCTGGAGCCTCTGGGCATGTTCTGCTGCATTACTTTCCAGATTAGTCAGACAAATTCATCATAATGATCAGGTTCCGGTGGTATGGTATCGATAAGTTGATCAAGGGATTCTGCAAAAGATGTCCAATTTGCTTTTCTAAGGTTAAATCTTGGTAGGTACTGTTACGTGTCCAGTTTTGTTTTCCTGGGAGTCCATAGTTTCGTTTACTGTGGGCGTCACATGTCCCCAGTTTCGTTTTACTGGGGGTCCACAGTTTCATTTCTGTGAGCGTTACCTTATGACATATGCTGACGGTATAAAAGAAGTGTGGACATTTTGCTGAAAGGGAGTTGAAGGAAAGAGAGAGAGTGAAGATTGCAGGCTTCGAGCGATCAGGGAACAGCTCACAATCGAGAAGGGTAAAGTCTAATGCTTACCCAAACCCAAAGGATTGGGTTAATCAGTGGCACACTGTTCATTGTGGGGATGTGTCTGTCCTTCGTATGATCCATGGGTGTGGATTTCGTGACAGTCACTTTGTGAAATCGCTCCTCGTGAACTTCAGAACAGTATTCCTTGGTTGGGATCTCCGGTAACCGTTTCTTTGTCCTCTAGCCGTGGAATCTTTGGACTTCGTCGTGACTGCCTCGTCGTTGCACTGTGAATCCACAAATCTCTCCTCTCACCTATTTCGTGAATTATTGGGACTCTCTGAACTGCCACTTTAAGACTGTGCTTGAGTAAGATTTGTTAAGAACAGGTTCTAAGTTTGACTGTAAGGGAGCTATAGACGCATAACACTGTTAACTTCTGTTTAAGTAGTTTATTTAATGTTCAAAATTTTTGAGTAGATGTAAATAAATAGTGATTTTTATATTAAAACCCGACTCAATTTGTTATCTCTTGCTGCTGGTACATTACGGAGTCCGAACAGTACTTTGATGGTACAGGTCTCAGAACTGGAAGGGATTCTACCTGGGCTGGACGGTGTTGGGATTTGGGTATATGTTGGAGGACTGTTCGTGTGAAGAGGTTGGAGCTTGCCGAGGTAACAAAGGCGAGGTCTGGGTTGTATTCTTTTTTCCATCTGGCACTTGTGAAGGTAGGGGTGCCCTTTGACTCGTATAGTAGCTCAAGGCTGTTGCTTAGAGCCCATGATACAACTTCTCCATTTGTGTCGTCATCTTTGTATCCCTAGTTGGTGCTATGGCTATTAAAGTCACCAATAATGAGGTACATTTTGTCCTGGCGATCTAGGTTAGATGGCCACATGAATAGTTCATTAGGGGGTCTGTAGACCAAGATGATATTTATGTGTTTTGTTTCAACTTTCAGAAGTTCCATTGAGCCAGCTTGGATGTTTGCTGTGCTCATTACTATAGATTTCCCTTTAACAAAGATGGCACTTCCATAAGTTTGGCTAGGGGTGTCAATAGCCAAGTGCATTCCTGGCACATAGTTGTTCATGGTTGTTCAGCCTATGAGATGCACAAGATGTCCGGTTTTAAGTTTGCCAGGATTCCTGCTTTACTGTGGCTGAAGCCTTCGATGTTGTGGCTAACGATTTTCAAGATTTCCAGTGGGCCGAAGGTTTATCCTTTTACCACCCACTGGATCACCTGGTCTGGCGCGTAACGTCAGGATTGGTCTCCTTTCGGATTAACAGGGTCACGGCGTGAACGTTCCTCACTCAATAAAGATGGAATGTGAAAGTAAGCCAATAATATTAAAAAGGATACCATGTTTCTTCAGATACTCAAAGTGTAGAGAGGCGTGAGTGGATATTGAACTGCTGGAAAACGATGTTGGATAGGTAGTAATGGGGGACAACGAAAAGGCAGATGAACTGAATAAGTATTTTGTACCAGTCTTCACTTGCAGTATGGTGGAAGTCCCAGGTGTCATGAAGTGTGTGAAAATATCATTACTAGAGAAGGTTCTTGGGAAACAGGAAAGACTGAAGGTAGACAAGTCATCTGGACTAGATAGTCTGCATCCCAGAGTTCTGAAAGAGGTGGCTGAAAGATTGTGGAGGCATTATTAATTATCTTTCAAGAATCGAGATTCTGGAGCGGTTTCGGAAGATTGGAAAATTGCAAATGTCACTCCACTCTTCCAGAACTGAGAGGGGCAGATGGAAACTATAGGCCAATTAGTCTGACCTCAGTGGCTGGAGTCAATTATTAAGGATGAGGTCATGGGGTACTTGGAGACCATGATTAAAATATGCCAGTCAGCATGGTTTCCTAAAGGGAAAATTTTGCCTGACAAATCTGTTGGAATTCTTTGAAGAAAGAACCAGCTGGATAGACAAAGGAGAATTGGTCAATGTTGTGTACCTGGATTTTCAGAAGGTCTCTGACAAAGGGGCGACGAGCCCACGGTATTGCAGGAAAGTTTCTTTCACAGAAAAAAGTGTCTGACTGGCAAAGAATGGCAATAAAGGGAGCCTTTCCTGGTCTGCTGCCTGTAAGGAGTTTGTACATTCTTCCTATGCCTGCATGGGTTTCCTCTGGGCGCTTCAGCATTTCCCACAGCCCAAAGCCGTACCGGCTGGCGGTTTAATTGTTCATTGTAAATTGTCCCATGATTAGGCTCGGATTAAAACTGTTGTAGGCTTCCACAGCTCAAAGGGCCAGAAGGGCCTATCCCACGCTGTGTCTCAATAAATAAATAGTTGTCAGATAAAGTTTGTGAACCCTCTGAAATTGCCTGGTTTTCTGCATTAACTACTTCCAAAATGTGCTCTGACCTTCATCTAAGTCACAATAACAGACAAACACAATCTGCCAAAACTAGTAACACCAACAATTGTATTTCTTCTCGTCAATACCTGGTACACCATTTAAATAATCGCAGTCTAGGTTTTAAAAAAAAACAAGACAAGATGGGAGGTGTGGGTTGTAGAGGTACCCTGCCCGGTTACTGATAGAGCCTGCTCTTCTCAAGAAAGATCTGTTTATGTACACCATGCCTTGATCAAAGCAACCTTCAGACAACCTTAGAAGAATTGTAGAGATGAATGAAGCTGGAAATGGCTACAAGAGCTTTTCTTTCGAAGAGCTGAATGTTCATTAGTTCACAGTACGACAAACTGTCTACCAGTGGAGGAAATTCAGTAATGTGGCTACTCTCCCTAGGAATGGGCATCCTGCAAAGATCACACCAAGAGCACAATGTGTAATGCTGTAAGTGAAAAAGAACCCAAGGTAACAGCAAAAGACCTGGAGCTCTAGAACTTGCTACGGTTCAAGTGTCCACTGTAAGAAAAACACTCAACAAGAATGTTGTTCGTGGAAGGACACCACGGAGGAAGCCACTGCTCTCCGAAAGAAAACATTGCTGCATGTCTCAAGTTTGCAAAAAATTACCCGGATGTTCCACAATGCTTCTGGGACAATGTTCTGTGGACAGAAGTTGAACTTTTTGGCAAAAATGCATACTATATGTTTAGTGGAAAACCAACACCAAAACCTCATCCCAACTGTGAAGCATGGTGGATGATAGAAGCGTCATGGTTTGGTGCTGCTTTATTCCCTCAGGGCCTGGACAACTTGCATTTGTTGAGGAAACAACGATTTCAAAACTGTATCGAGACATTTTAGAGCAGAATGTCAGGATAGCAGTCTGTCACCCAAAAATTAATATAAGTTGGATGATGCAACAAGACAATGATCCAAAACACAAGAATAAGTCAACAGAATGGTTTAAAAAAAGATGACAGTTCATGTTTTAGAATAGCCAAGTCAGAGAACAGACCTTAACCCAACTGAGACCTGAAGAGGGCTGTTCATGCAAGGCATCCCAGAAGTATTGATGAACTGTATGGAGGAATGGTCTAAATTCCTCTTTGCTGTTGTGCAAGTCTGATCAGCAGCTACAGGAAACGTTTGGTGAAGGTTATTGCTGCTAAAGCAGGTTCTAGCAGTTATTAAATACAAGGGTTCACATATACTTTTTTCCAACCTGGGCAGTGAATGATTAAACAATGCTTTTGATAAAGACATGAAAAGTACAATTGTTTGAGTTCAGGCAGATTGTGTTTGTCTATTATTGACTTCGATTAAGATCAGACCACATTTTGAGCAACTAATGCAGAAAACCAGGTAACTGCAAAGGGTTCATAATGTTCTTCTTCCAGCGATACATTATGGGGTGAAGGGACTGCTCCTGAGCTGCACTGGTCTGTGTACCAGATTTCTTCTTTTGGCATGTCTATCAAAATTAACTGGTCAAAAGGTTTAAAAAAAACACAACAGATCTAAGAGAAAACAGTGTAAAACTGGAAGGGTGCTTGCTGAACCTGGTTGTAAATAACAAAAAATCCAAAATGTACAGACTCATACTTACTTTACTACACTGGCTGTCAGCACATTCCCAGCCCCCTTCCACAATCCCTATAACTATTTCAAGCTGGTTGTAAAAACACAGCCCAGGGCAAGTTAAGACAAGCATCTTCACTCATCCTGCTCTCAGCTGCCAGGTAAGCAGGTTGGGTATGTGTGACAGACCTACCCCTTCCCCAAGGTCTTGAGCATCTGGTGGACAAGCAGCAATAAAGTCAAAGCCATCTGTGCCAGATATTTTGGTGTTAATTGGGTGGTTTTTAATGGCAATTTGCAGCAAGAATTACAACAAAAATGGAAACTTCAGCTTTCACTTACCGGCACCCCACATCTCTCTCCCGTTTAATTCTCTTTGTAACCGGTGAATCCTCTCCCTCTTTTCCGTTTACTGTAGTTAAACAGGTTTCTGGACACGGTCTATCCGTTTCCAACAACTGATCTTTACAGGTGATGGACTTTTTATCCAAGTGTGCAGTGACTCTCTGGGTCAAAGACTGAGACTGTGCCTCAGGGCAGGCCAAAGTTCCGACATCACAAGTAAATGCTGGCAGGTTGTTGGTTACTTGCTGAGTATCATCATGTGTCTCAGAAGGAAGTTCTGGCATCTCCAGGTTCTGCCCACTGGAGTCTGCTCGTTTTCTCTTAGCCGGCTTTGCTGGCTTTTCATCTTTCACCTCCTCACGCTCAGATGTTGCAGGGCTGGACACGGCACTTCCAACCCCTTCTCGCATGGTGTTGCCCTCCACTCCCAGCTGGTCCTTTCCCTCAGGGCTCTTTGTACTGTCAAGCATTGCAACATGCCCCACAGTACTGACAGGCATGTACTTGTTGCTTGAGCCGATGACCTCCTCAGGGAGAACACTCCCACCCTGACCATTTGAGCCAACGGATGCCAGCTCATTACTTGCTGCATCTCCTTTCTCCATGGCACTGGGCGGCCCAATGACACCCTCAATGGCAGCTCTCTCCCCTGTGGGCTGCTTCCCTTCCAGGTCGCATGCTGTCTCTGGGTGGCTGGTGCAGACAGAGCGGTTCTCAGTACAGGAGGCATCTCCACCTTCCAAAGGGCAGGCTATGTCCAACTTCTCCCTTACCTGGACCTCTGCAGACTCAGAATCTTCTTCACTCTCATCTGATGACTGGGAGGAGCTTTCAGACTGAACCTCAGCTTCATCAATCTCACTGCCTTCACATTTCTCATCTGAAACACAGTTGAGGACAGCAATTAATTCAGAAAGGGACACAGTACAGCCCCTGTGCCTCCCATTCACCACCCCATCCTGCAAGAGAACCAGCAGTGCTAAACTTTGTACTAAGCATGAAACAGACAACACTAGAAAATTTTCTGTCCACTTAACAGTGAGCTCTTTACACAGACACAAAGGCTTTGCTTTAAGACACAATACAGGTCAAATGTGGGCACGTTGCCAAGTGGTTAAGGCATTGGACTAGCGACCTGAAGGTGTTCCCCAGCCAAGGGAACATGTTCTGTCCTTGAGCAAGACACATTGCTCTGCAACAACACTGGTACCAAGTTATATCGGCCCTTGCCCTTCCCTTGGACAACATTGGTGTCGTGGAGAGGGGAAACTTGCAGCATGGGCAACTGCTGGTCTTCCATACAATCTTGCCCAGGCCTGCACCCTGGAGAGTGAAGGCTTTCCAGGCGCAGATCCATGGTCTCGCAAGACTAACGGATGCCTTTTTACTTTACAAGTCAAATATTTGGATAAAACTCCAGAGAAATGCTGGTCAGGAGTGATGTCATTATACTGGAGAGGGAGAAAAAGGATTAAAGAGTTTATTAGTGGGACTGGAGGGCTTGTGTTATGAGGGAAGAAAGTGGAGCACACCTTCCCACTCTGCCCCCCACCCCCAGAGCATAGGATGCAAAGGGATGAACTTAGAGGGTTATAAAATTATGAGGAGACTAGACAAGGTTAATAGCTGAAATCTTTTTCCTCAGTAGGGCAGTCCACAACTCGAGGGCATAGGCTTAAATTGATAGTGGCGGACTTAAAGGGGACCCACAGGGCAAATTCTTCAGTGATGTACATGTTGGAACATTTCCAACCACAGCATTGTAACTTTGCCTTTCTGCCCAGAGATGAACAAGTACGTCAGGATGACTGATATCCAGTACAGAGAAGGAATCTACTTGTACTCAACACAACGGTCCAGAGGTGAGAGGGAACTGCCACATTTCAACTCATCTGCAATATTCACAATTGCGATGGATGTTCAGTTTTGCCCCTTCATTTCTCGTTCACCCCCCCCCGACCATTTATATAAACAAGCCACATCATTTCTCAGTAAGGGGTGGTTTAAAGGTTCCAGGGAGAAGACAAGAGAATGGAGTTGTTAAATAAACAGCCAAGATTAGCTGGTGGAGCATACTTGATGGGCTGAATTGCCTAATTCTGCACTTATGGTAAACAAAATCCCAGGAACAATTCATGCAGAATAATAACTACTCTGTCTCCTCCCCCCCCCCCCCCACACATAGAAATAAATGGAAGGGAAGGACATGGGCATTGATTAATCATACCTTCTTGGGGCTCTTCCTCAGCATCGGCTGCCTCTTCGATTTTAGACAGCTCCTCTTCAATGTCAGGTTCAGACGACAAATCTTCATCTTCCTCTTCATCATCCTCTTCCTCCTCCTCCTCATCGTCAGAGGCAGCATTTTCCACCACGTCCGCTTGTTGTCCTTCCCCTTCAGCCTCAGGTACCTTTTGTACCTCCTCTTGCTCATCACTGACGTTCTCCCTTCCTGCTTCGGAGGGAGGAGGGACAGTAGACTGCTGTTGTTTCTTCTTCTTTCTCTTCTCCTCCTCCTCCATTTCGCTAACGTCCTGGATCTCAGCGTACTTCTTCACCACCTCATCCAGGTGCTGAAGTGCAACTGCCCTGTTTTGCCGAAGCCTCTTTTCCAACGTGATGTCTGTTACAGCTGGGTCTTTGCCTGGAAAACATCACATTGGGAGCAATGATTCCACAAGACAAAACTGTCGTACTTATAATGTTGTAGGTTACAGCCTGGCTCGCTCTCTGCCTTTCTCCAGGACTCCAGCGTACAGCCCCAGTCACCACAAAGATTCGGAATTTGTGGCGCTCCAGCTTCCTCCACACTCCACAGACATACCGATTACTAGGTTAGTCAGTCATTGTAAATTGCCCGTGTTCAGGTTAGGGTTAATCAGTGGGCTGCTGGGTGGCAGGGCTCAAAGAGCCTGTTCAGCTCTCTATTTTGAAATAAAGTATTGGCCTCTGTAAACAGCTTGCAGCATAAGGGAGGACATAAATGGGAACAAACTTGAGCTGCTCTCCCTGGAGTGTCATAGTCCAAAGGAAGACATGACAGAGTGAACAGTTACCATCTTTTCTCTAGAATAGAAACGTCAAATACCAGAAGGATGTGAGGGGTTTAAAAACATAACATGGAATAGGCAGTAGTAGAAGCAGGAAGGTTGATGAGGTTAGATAGCCAAGAATTGATGGACATAGAAGAGGATATTAATTTCATTTAGCCATACAGCAGGATTACTGCCCTTCCAGCGTAATGAGCTCGCGACGCCCAATTACAGCATGTGATCAATTACACGAGAAATTCTGCAGATGCTGCAAATTCAAGCAACACACATCAAAGTTGCTGGTGAACGCAGCAGCCCAGGCAGCATCTCTAGGAAGAGGTACAGTCGACATTTCAGGCTGAGACCCTTTGTCAGTCCTGACCTGGCCTGCTGCGTTCACCAGCAACTTTGATGTGTGTTATGTGATCAATTAACCTACTAACCTATACATCTTTGGCATGTGGAAGAAACCAGAACATCTGGAGGAAACCTATATGGTCACAGGGAGAATGTAAAACCCATTACAGGTGGCAGTAGGAACTGGCACCACTACACTAATCAGGCCACCCCTAAATTTGCATCAGGAGTTGTACAACAGGAGGGGTGAAATGTCCTGTCCACTGTTGTACTGTCCTCTGGCTATGCATGGACGACCAACGTGTTGAAGGTCAGCACGGACTCCACAAGCCGAGGAGTCTGCCTCTGTTCTGTGCAACTCCTTTGGAGAGGGATAGGAACAACCGAGTTACAGAAACGTTTAATTGGAGTAAGGGGAATTATGAGGCTATCAGGCAGGAACTTGAAAGCATAAATTGGAAACAGATGTTCTCAGGGAAACACACCGAAGAAATGTGGCAAATGTTAGGGGTTATTTGCATGGGGTTTTGAGTAGGTACATTCCAATAAGACAGGGAAATGAGGCAGGATTTATGAACATTTGGAGAGGCATAATATAATTAGGAATAGTCAGCATGGTTTGTCAAGGGCAGGTCGTGCCTTACAAGCCTGGTTGAATTTTTTGAGGATGCGACTTAAGCACATTGATGAAGGTAGAGCAGTAGGTGTAGTGTATATGGATTTCAGTAAGGCATCCCATGCAAGGCTTACTGAGAAAGTAAGGAGGCATGGGATCCAAGGGGACATTGCTTTGTAAATCCAGAACTGGCTTGCCCACAGAAGGCAAAGAGTGGTCGTAGACGTGTCATATTCTGTATGGAGGCCAGTGACCAGTGGCGTGCCTCAGGGGCCTGTTCTGGGACCCCTACTCTGTGATTTTATAAATGAGGACGTGGAGGGATGGGTTAGTAAGTTTGCTGATGACACAAAGGCTGGAGGTGTGGATAGTGTGGGCGGCTGTCAAGAAGTTACAACAGGACATTGATAGGATGCAAAACTGGGCTGAGAAGTGGCAGATGGAGTTCAACCCAGATAAGTGTAAAGTGGTTCATTTTGGTAGGTCAAATATGATGGCAGAATATAGCATTAATGCCAAAACTCTTGGTAGTGTGGAGGATCAGAAGGATCTTGGGGTCCGAGTCCATAGGCCGCTCAAAGCAGCTGCGCAGTTTGACTCTGTGGTTGAGAAGGCATACGGTGTATTGGCCTTCATCAATCATGGGATTGAGTTTAGGAGCTGAGAGGTAATGTTGCAGCTATACAGGACCCTGGTCAGACCCCACTTGGAGTACTGTGCTCAGTTCTGGTCGCCTCACTACAGGAAGGATGTGGAAGCCATAGAAAGGGTGCAGAGGAGATTTACAAGGATGTTGCCTGGATTGGGGAGCATGCCTTATGAGAATAGGTTGAGCGAACTTGGCCTTTTCTCCTTGCAGCGACGGAGGATGAGAGGTGACCTGATAGAGGTGTATAAGATAATGAGAAGTATTAATCGTGTGGATAGTCAGAGGCTTTTCCCAGGGCACGAGACAGCATAGTTTTAAGGTGCTTGGAAGTAGGTACAGAGAAGATATCAGGGGTAAGTTGTTGTTGTTTGTTTGTTTGTTTTTTTTTTACGCAGAGAGTGGTGAGTGCATGGAATGGGCTGCCAGAGGTGGAAACGATAGGGTCTTTTAACAGAATCCTGGATGGCTACATGGAGCTTAGAAGAATAGAGGGCTATGGGTAAAGCCTAGGTGGTTCTAAGGTAGGGACACGTTTGGCACAGCTTTGTGGGCCGAAGGGCCTGTACTGTGCTGTATGTTTTCTGTTTCTAACTAATGTTCTCAGACGAAGATTTCCCAGAGCTCCCACCCACCACCTTAAGAACACCCAATCACATTAACAAGGAGAGAAAACATTCTTAGAAAAACCTGTTCAATTCTATTATAGTCTCAGCCTTGCCAGATATATTGGGGTGTAGGACTCGTTCTGGACCTCTGTTTAAATTTAGCTGGACCAACAGACACAGGCAATCCTCACCAACTTCTGTGGAATAGAATGTAGGCCCGTAACAAGAGGCCCTTCAGCTCACATCTTCTATGCCTACACAATTCTTCCATTTTCCTCCCATTCATGTGCCTATCTAAGCATTTATTGAATCTCTCGAATGCTTTTGTCTCTACCATCACCCCAGGCAGCCTGCCCCTCACATCTCTGAAATGACCCCCTCCCACCATCATACAACAGTCATAGAGAAAGTCCCCCCCCCCCCCCACCAACACCTATGCTTGAAGCTGTTCATACCCTGCCTTGGACCTCTACTAACATCCCACTTGTATACTTTACCAGCTTCTCGAAGATTAAAGATCAGATTTATTTGTCACATGCACATTGAAACATAGTGAAATGTGTCGTTTGAATATGCCCCTCACACTAAAAAGAAAATGCATGCCAAAACGGCAATGTTACAATAGTCATGGGGGATTGCAATGTTTAGTTAGATTGGGAAAATTAGGTTGGTGGAGGGGGCATTTCGAGAATGTCTACGAGATGGCTTTTTAGAGCAGCTCATGGTTGAGCCTACAATGGGATCAACTATTCTGGATTGGGTGTTGTGCAAAGAACCGGGTGTGATTAGACACCTTAAGACAAACGAATCCTTAGGAGCAAGCGATCATAATATGACCAAGTTCACCCTGCAATTTTAGAAGGACAAGATACATCAGTATTACAGTGGAGTTAAGGCAACTATAGAGACACCAGAGGGGAGTTGGCCAGAGTTTACTGGAAAAGAACACTGGCAGGGAGGATGGCTTTATTGCCAAGTTTGTGGACGAAACAAACATAGCTGGAGCGGCAGGCAGTTTTCATATGATCATAAGACACAGGAGCAGAATTAGGCCATTTGGCCCATCATTTTGAGGAAGTAGTGGAAGACACTAGCAGTATGCCTGATGTTGCACTGCGTGAAGGAAGAGAAGTGGGTGCAGTTACTATTACACGAGAGAAGGTGCTCAAAAAGCTGAAAGACCTAAAGGTACACAAGTCACCTGGACCAGATGAACTGCACCCCAGGGTTCTGAGTGAGGTGGTGTTAGAGATTGTGGTGGCATTAGAAATGATCTTTTAAAAATCATTGGACTGTGGCATGGTGCCAGAGGACTGGAAAATTGCAAATGTCATGCCACTCTTTCAAGAAAGGAGGAAAGCATCAGAAAGGATTTATAGACCAGTTGGCCTGACCTCAGTGGTTGGGAAGATGTTGGAGTCAATTGTTAAGGATGAGATGGTGGAGTACTTGGTAACACAGGACAATTAGTACAAAGTCAGCATGGTTTCCTTCAGGGAAAATCCTGCCTGAGGAATCCGTTGGAATTCTTTGAAGAGATTACAAGTCAGATAGATAAAGGGGATGCAGTAGATGTTGTATATTTGGATTTTCAGAAGGCCTTTACCAGGTTAAGAGCCCATGGTATTACAGGAAAGTTACTAACATGGTTAGAGCACTGAATGATTGGTAGGAGGCAGTGAGTGGGAATAAAATGATCCTTCTCTGGTTGGCTGCCAGTGACTAGTGGTGGTCCGCAGGGGTCGGTGTTGGGACCACTTCTTTTTATGCTGTATATCAATGATTTAGATGATGGAATAGATGGTTTTGTTGCCAAGTTTGCAGAAGATACGAAGATTGGTGGAGGGACAGGTAGCGTTGAAGAAACAGGTAGGATGCAGGAGGACTTAGATTAGGAGAATCATCTTAGAAAAGGTGTGCTGGCATTGGAGAGGGTCCAGAGGAGGTTCACAAGGATGATTCCAGGAATGAAAGGGTTATCACAAGTGGAATGTTTGATAGCTCTGGGTCTGTACTCGCTGGAATTCAGAAGGATGAGGGGGATCTCATTCAAATCTTTCGAGTGTTGAAAGGCCTAGTTATGAAAAGGATGTTTCCCATGGTGGGAGAGTCTAATACAATAGGACACAGCTTCAGGATAGAGGGAGCTCTTTCAGAACAGAGATGTGGAGAAATTTTTTTAGCCAGAGGGCGGTGAATGTGGAATTTGTTGCCACATGCAGTGGTGGAGGCCAGGTCGCTGGGTGTACTTAAGGCAGAGATCAATAGATTCTTGATTAGACATGGAATCAAAGATTATGGGGAAAAGGCCGGGAAATGGGTTGAGGAGGAGATTGAAAAGAAGGATCAGCCTTTGTTGAATGGTGGAGCAGACTCGATGGGCCAGATGGCCTAATAGAGCTCCTATATCTTGTGTATAGGGTCCAGCCCTACCTGGTTTATAGTCGTCAGTGAGGTGACTGCCGAAGTTGTAGACCAAGTCCAGGTGGCGTCTCTCCTGCAGCCTATTGCCGACCTCGCGGAACACATCCTGTGCCATACTTTGAATCTGCCTTTGGCTCAGTCCCAGGTTGTATCGTGTGCTAGCTTTGTGCATGATGTTCCTGATGTCCTGATAGTCGGGGAAGTGGTCAGGTTTGTTAATGAACTTCTCCACTTTGCGGTTGATTTCTGGGTAGCGTGTACCAGAGAAGGGAATGCGCTGCTCAATAACACGGCCCGTTAGGCTTGAGCAGTTCTTCAACTCACACAACTTTTCAAAGATTTTCACCATCTTTTTCTTCAGCCGGTGCTCCTGAACATAGGAGGAGTCTTCATCTTCCAAATCATTCAGATCCAGCTCTTTCTCCTGAAGACGTTTAATTTCATCAGCATAAACTTTTAACAGGTTCTCCAGGTAACGGATCTGACGCCGTGACCCAGAGCCTGTTCGTTTCCTTTCACCTGAAGCAAGGTCTGGAACTGATGTGGAGGCAGCTTCCTCTGATGGGGCAGCAGGTTTCCCAGGGCAGTCTTCTTTCTCCTTGGTGTCTGTGACAGACTGACCCTCAACAGCCACTGGCTGATGCTTTGAATTCTCCTTACTAGCCAAAGCAAGTTTGGTTTTTTGGGAATTGGCTTTGAGTGCAGTACACAGCTCATTAATGTAAACGAAAACTTTGTTCTTCCTGCCCTGAACCCGGGTCAGGCAGCGTCCCAGTACGTTACGGAACTCTGTGGAGGCCAAATACTCTGGAAAAGCCTTGCTGTACTTCCTCTGCAGGAAATTTATCACTTCCGGGTTTTCTTCTGTTAACGTTTCACAGAATTCCACAAACTGAAAGAGATTGGGAATGTGGTGGGAGGAAGAACAAACAGAAAAGTAAAACATTAGTGAAAAAATAAAACTAATGTTAACAAGCTCACCTTCAAACACTGTCACTTTCGCACTGGAACTGTGCTCAAAACCTTCCATTTACAAAGGTCGTCAATCAAGCCAAAAAGCTAACCTTCCGGCAAGTGTCTTCCTAGATCAAGGTACTGAACCTTTTGATGGCACGGAGCCTGTCATCAACCAAGTGGAACATGGATGCCCGGTTGGGACCCGCTGTCCAGAGGAGTTCTGGCTAACCTTCAGGGTTTCCATAGCACGGACCCGTTATCAATCAAGGGAAATGTGGATCCCCGGTTGGGAACCCCGCCCCCCCCATCCAGAGGAGTTCTGGCTAACCTTCAGGGTTTCAATAGCACGGACCCGTTATTAATCAAGGGAAATGTGGATCCCTAGTAGGGACCCGCTGTCCAGAGGAGTTCTGGCTAACCTTCAGGGTTTCAATAGCACGGACCCGTTATTAATCGGGAAATGTGGATCCCCGGTTGGGACCCGCTGTCCAGAGGAGTTCTGGCTAACCTTCAGGGTTTCAATAGCATGGACCCGTTATTAATCAAGGGAAATGTGGATCCCTGGTAGGGACCCCCCCCCCCCCCGTCCAGAGGTAGATGGGGACACATTCACCTCCCCCAGCTGACACATGAATATACCTGCAGCTTTGATCTAACATCCAAAATACCAGCTCAATGAGTGCAAGGCACAGGCAACATCTCTCATACCAACCTGATGTGCACAACAGTTGTTGAGTAAGTGCACAGCAAGGACTCAGATAGCAAATGTAACCATTTATTTCCCCACACCACTGGTTAAGCAATAAACTCTGGACAGGACACAGAAAACTTCTGCCAAACATGCTGCAGCAGAACGTGTAAACTGAAAATTTGATGGAGAAAGTAGAAGGGAAGTAAACACTGGCAGGAGAGTGAGGCATGGTGATTATGTTTGAATTTAATTTAACTTCAAATATGGAAAGCAATGCATTACTAAACAACCAAAAAAAAATGAACCGTGGATGCACAGTAATTACTGTAAATGTGTTCTACCCCAATTGGAAAACAAACAGGGCAGTGAACCTGTCAACATACATGGCATTCTCATATTGTAGCAGCATAGAGCAAGCAACAGTCACCCCAAACAAGACTGAGTTTGGGTTAAACATTTGCCAAAAGCTGTGCTATGAATTCCAGGCTCAGTTCTCCCTACCCAATACGGCTTTCCTCTGCACCTCTTCAAATCTCACTTCCAACATTTTCAACTATTTTTAAACCAATGGCAGCTGTACCTTCAGCTGCCAAGGGTTCAATAATCTACAATCATGCCCAAACGCCCTCCACAACCTAATGGTTATAACAAGTATATCGGCAGCTCTGATTAGAGACCAAAACAACATAAATTTCTAAGATTAATTTTCAGACCCGCCTTAACAATCAAAAAGAGTCACACCTCCAGGCTTTTTGAGAATGAGACAGTAGCTTTGTATTCCCTCTTCCTCTTTTCTAATTAACAGGCTAACAAACTGGGTTACATTTTAAAATTAGCAGGAGCCTATTCAACTGTACAGTTTTGAAAAGTGGACTCCCAAGGAAGCTACAATCAGCTCTTTAAAAAGGGTGGGGAATACAAAGCAAGTCTCAGTAAATCTAATATTAATACCTTCCAGTTCCCCTTTTACGTCAGAGGTTGCTATGTCTTTTCCTATTCACTCTAAGTCTCACAGCTACCTGAAGCAGATTGCAGTGCTATAATATCACAATTTAACTTTTCCTTAATCTGTACAATACACCTTTCTCTCAAGATCTAGCTATTAACCACAAAGTTAAATATTTACAACGAAAGACCTCCAGAAAAGGAACCATGGATAGACAGGAAGTGAAAGGACAGACAGTGATCTCTGACCTTGGACAAGCTGTTCTGTGGACACTACAATGTCACATGAACAAACAGATGGCCAGATTGCTTTTCAGTGATGCTACTTGGAGGACAAGGCGGTATGATTGAGATACTAGGACTGCTAATATATTATTTCATGTCTGATTGATGCAGAGGATATTCTGAACAGAATTTGTGGGTATCACCAGACTGATGCCATTTCTAACAGCTCAATATTGAGATAACAAATAAATATAAGAGATTGAGTTATTAATTTATGTCACTTTGAGAAGTGATTTTTTTGATCGCTTGGATTGTAATGGCAAGGGAAGACATTTCCACTTTGGGTACCTGATAAGAGCAGAACGTCCAGATAAGATGCAGGGCAAGACACCCGCCAATCTGTCCAATCAACAAGGCTTAGCCCCGGGAGCATGTCCGCCTTTCCATTTCCCACAGCAGCCAGACTGGTTACCTCTGAGGCGCCCACTGTGGACAATCTCGTGCTGTGTGGATCTGCACCCACTAGAGAAAAGAGATTCAGTGCATCAGTCTGGGCTTGAATGAAACCCAGCAAGTCTCAGAACTGAAAGGATATGTTAATCCTGTGTCTCAGGGACAGCAGTTTGTTAAAAAAAACACTATTCTCATACTTAGTAATTTTAACATTGGGCAGTTAGGACAAACGCTCAGCTCAGTACACACATAAATAGCTCAATTTTACCTCAGATTCTGGTGCCATTTAGAGATTCAAATTCAAGGGTTCAATCACAAAGGTACTAAACTTACGGCATTAGTGCCAAAAACCCAGGAGCTCACTTAACCCGCTTCTTATATTATCTAAGTAACTGACACTTGCAACAGTTTGCAAGGACTGTGCATTTCCTGCAGTGACAACAAAAATGAGAAGTTGCAAAACTGGGCCTCTGTTATCTAGCAGGTTACACATTGATTCCTCACTGGAAAAGCACAGAGGATGCGAAGTAGTATTAATATCTGCTCTTCACTGACAATCAAAGACAAGCACAGACAAGGAACGGTGCATGTCTGGCTGCTGTACAGTCATTACCTGATTCCGATATCTATGCTAGCCAGACAACTATTTCGCACAACACTCGTACTTAACTGAGAAAACAATTGTGCAAGTTCAAACCCTGGATCAGCTTGTACAAATATAGACATTGCTGTGAAAGCACAGGGCTGTGTTGAGTGCACTGCATCACGGTGCAACCGAAAGTTCTCTCAACAGGCAGGAAGCACTTTGTCTCCAGAAAGGAAGGGCAGAAATGCTCAGGTATACCAGTTAAAAGTTTGAAACATTCCCCTCAGGCACTTGAAATGCTAAGATGTCTTTTTTTTTATCAAATATTCACCTTTGCTGAGCAGTTTTCAAGCCACTCTATGAAATCAATACCGCACTTTCACAGCTTCAGTGTGTAACAATCCAACTTGAGGTAAAAGCTGTCAGAATAGCTGAGCAAAGGCACGTGCGGGAAGCGGGGAACACTCAACAACAGGCACTGGCCATCCCAGTGCTGAATCACTACACAGGGCACTCTCCATCCTCCACCTGCAACTCCTTGTTTACCCCGGGGGCGGGCAGGTAAATACCAGCTTGCCTCCGAAGCTGTCATTCGCACTCAGAGAAGGACGAGCAGATGGGCACCGTTTCCAAGCCAGAACACGAGTCTCATCAGGGCTGATCGCCTGACCTGCTCAAAACAGAAAGAGCAGCAGCAATTCTGACTGGAGGTCACAATGGAAGGCAAGGTCTGGGGTGGTGTGTCAGGAAAAGGGCCGCACAAGTACTTCCTCTGGGTGAGTAGCATTTCCTAATTTCTGTGAGGACAAGCACGCCTGTTTTACATATCTAAATAACTGTGTGACGTGAAGCAGAAAAGCCCAATGTTTTTTTGCAGAGGAATGGGAGACGATCAGAATCAGCATCCACAGCAGAGGAAATCCAGCTGGCAGAAACCATTCTGGGAGCAGAATGCATGAGCCCTGCGGGGCTGGGTGGAGCTAAGAGGTATGAGGAAGAGGAGAACGTAAACGGAACAGAAACCTAGAAAGATAAATTACAGAAACCGTTTTGCACTGTACTGCTAATACACAACTCACTGATATTAAACCTCCACCTGACTCTGGGGGACAACGTTAAAACTTCAGGACCCACCGCAGCCGAGCAAGTTCGGGGCAATAGACGCTCGGAGCTCACTGGGGGCAGGGGGCAGGGGGCAGGGCTGTATGTCATTCACCCGGGGTGAACCCAGCCGAACAGGCAGCAATGATCCAGGACAGACGGGACCCGGGCTGGGGAAGCCGAGGCCGACCCTAATGCTGCGTTAACGCGGCCATCCGAGCTGTCAAGCGGGACCGCGCTTGGGATGTTCAGACAATTCACGGCCTGTTCCAGAGGGGAGCAGAGTACTCGGTCAGTCGGTATGGAGCGCAGTACAGGAGACAGGGTGGTAATGAAACAAAGGGAGGTAAAGAGGAGAGCTCACGGACGGGCAGGCTGATTGTAAAGTGGCGCGGTGACTCTGACAGCAGGAGATCGATGTCTGGGCTGGAGCGGCAGATCCGCCGGCACCGGGACAGAGGGCGACGCTCTCCCCGGTCCGGCCGGTGAGCAGCAGAACAAGCGCAGGGTCTGCCCGAGATGCCGGGAAGCAGGTCATTCCCACCCTCCCCAGGTCTTCCCGGAAAAGCGGAGGCTGCGTGCCCCTCCCCGGCCCAGCCCGGCCGCCTCCTCCTCCGGCCTCACCTCACAGAACAGCCGCTGGTTCTCGAAGCGGACCAGGCCGCGCTCCTGCTCCCGTTGCCCCTCCTCGGGCCCGGCGTGACCCGGGCCGGGCTGCAGCTGGACGCGGCGCGACCGACAGTTGGAGGCCGAGGCCTGGACCTTGGTCGCCGCGCCCTCCTGCTCGTCGTCCGACAGCAGGTTCACCACGTCGCCCGAGGCCAGGCCCGGCTGCAGCCGCTCGCTGCCACCCCAGCGCAGCGCCATGAGGCGGCGGTGCGGCCAAGCTCAGCGGGAAGCGAGCGCCCGGCGCCCGGCCGAAAACACCGACGCCATCGACACAAAAGCTCCCCTCAGCGCCGAGCGAACGGACGACCGTCACACCGCGCTGCAACAAAACACCCCATTGGTCTGCCCCACGACCCTTCGGCTGTAGTGTCGCTCGCACCCATTGGGTGACCTGCGGACGGGCTGGTGCGGTGGAAGAGAGTCTAACTTATGATTGGATTATGTCTCCAGAGTTGCGTGCCGATTCGTTCACGACGGGATGCTTCCTCTGATTGGCTGGAGGACCCTGCCGTTGCATTGGCTGCCTGCCGATATGCGCTGGAGCACTGAGCAGGATCCGCCTCAGCGTTGTACATTCTGATTGGGTGGAGTCTGGGAGAGGCGGGTAGGGCTCCGCTGATTGGCTCGCTTTTTTCGCGCCCAGGTTCCCTTTTCTCGTTTCCCCGCTCCCGGTTGGCCAGAACGCTGTTCCTTAGTGAATGCTGATTGGTTCAAATTGGGGTTCTGACTCGAGCAGGCCCTTCAGCCCATCTAGTCTATGCCACACTACTATTCTGCCTAGTCCCATTGACCCACACCCCCCAGACTGTAACACTCTGTACCCCCCCACTGCCCACCTATGTACCCATCCAAACCTCCTAACTGCTGGACTGTGAAAAATCCTAAAAAACATAGTGGATCATGACCCACCCAGCCAACACACTTTTCATCCCTCTTCCCTCCGGGAGAAGGCTCAGGAGCTTGAAGACTCGTACCGCCAGATTTGGGAACGGCTTCCTTCCAACTGTGATAAGACTGCTGAACGGATCATAGTCATAGTCATACTCTAGTGATCCCGAGGGAAATTGGTTTTCGTTGCATTTGCACCATAAATAATTAAATAGTAATGACTCCATAAATAATTAAATAATAATATGTAAATTATGCTAGGAAATTATGGAATAAGTCCAGGACCAGTCTATCGGCTCAGGGTGTCTGACCCTCCAAGGGAGGAGTTGTAAAGTTTGATGGCCACAGGCAGGAATGACTTCCTATGACGCTCTGTGTTGCATCTCGGTGGAATGAGTCTCTGGCTGAATGTACTCCTGTGCCCAACCAGTACATTATGTAGTGGATGGGAGACATTGACCAAGATGGCATGCAACTTACACAGCATCCTCTTTTCAGACAACACAGTGAGAGAGTCCAGTTCCATCCCCACAACATCACTGGCCTTACGAATGAGTTTGTTGATTCTGTTGGTGTCTGCTACCCTCAGTCTGCTGCCCCAGCACACAACAGCAAACATGATCGCACTGGCCACCACAGACTCGTAGAACATCCTCAGCATCGTCCGGCAGATGTTAAAGGACCTCAGTCTCCTCGGGAAATAGAGACGGCTCTGACCCTTCTTGTAGACAGCCTCAGTGTTCTTTGACCAGTCCAGTTTATTGTCAATTTGTATCCCCAGGTATTTGTTTCCTGACCCAGATCTGGGCCGTACCCTCCAAATATCCTGGCCTGCCTCTCGGTTTTTTTGCACTACCTTACCTTCCATTTTTCTATTTTCTATTTATGACTTATAATTTAAATTTTTAGTATTTACTAATTTTTACTATTTTTCATATTTAATACTGTATTTGTAATGCAGGGAGCGGGAAGCGCAGTATTAAATATCGCTGTGATGATTGTACGTTCTAGTATCAATTGTTTGGCGGCAATAAAGTATATAGTAAAAAAGTATAAGTAAAGCCCTCCCCAGCACTGGGCACCTCCACACAAAGAGTTGTCACAGGGAAGCAGGTCATCACCGGGGAGGAGACACCGGAGCCTCAGGCCTCAGGCCTCGCACCACCTCTCAACCTTCAGGCTCTTCACCATAGGGGATAAACCGCTTTCAAGGACTCTTCATCACTTTTTCATACTTATTGCTTATTTATTTAATTACTTACACAGTTTGTAGCCTTTTGTACATTGGCTGTTTGTCCGTCCTGTTGGGTGTGGTCTTTCCCTGAATTCTATCCTGTCTCTTGGATTTACTGTTTATATGATTCATAGAAACATAACATAGAAAATAGGTGCAGGAGTAGGCCATTTGGCCCTTCGAGCCTGCACCGCCATTCAGTATGATCATGGCTGATCATCCAACTCAGAACCCTGTACCAGCCTTCTCTCTATACCCCCTGATCCCTTTAGCCACAAGGGCCATATCTAACTCCCTCTTAAATATAGTCAATGAACTGGCCTCAACTGTTTCCTGTGACAGAGAATTCCACAGATTCACCACTCTGTGTGAAGAAGTTTTTCCTCATCTCAGTCCTAAAAGGCTTCCCCTTTATCCTCAAATCGCGACCCCTCATTCTGGACTTCCCCAACATCGGGAACAATCTTCCTGCACCTAGCCTGTCCAATCCCTTTAGAATTTTATACGTTTCAATCAGATTCCCCCTCAATCTTCTAAATTTCAGCGAGTATAAGCCTAGTCGATCCAGTCTTTCATCATATGATAGTCCTGCCAACCCAGGAATCAATCTGGTGAACCTTCTTTGTACTCCCTCTATGGCAAGGATGTCTTTCCTCAGATTAGGGGACCAAAACTGCACACAATACTCCAGGTGTGGTCTCACCAAGGCCTTGTACAACTGCAGTAGTACCTCCCTGCTCCTGTCCTCGAATCCTCTTGCTATAAATGCCAGCATACCATTCGCCTTTTTCACCGCCTGCTGCACCTGCATGCCCACTTTCAATGACTGGTGTATAATGACACCCAGGTCTCGTTGCACCTCCCCTTTTCCTAATCGGCCACCATTCAGATAATAATCTGTCTTCCTGTTTTTGCCACCAAAGTGGATAACTTCACATTTATCCACATTAAATTGCATCTGCCATGAATTTGCCCATTCACCTAACCTATCCAAGTCACCCTGCATCCTCTTAGCATCCTCCTCACAGCTAACACTGCCGCCCAGCTTCGTGTCATCCGCAAACTTGGAGATGCTGCATTTAATTCCCTCATCCAAGTCATTAATATATATTGTAAACAACTGGGGTCCCAGCACTGAGCCTTGCGGTACCCCACTAGTCACTGCCTGCCATTCTGAAAAAGTCCCGTTTATTCCCACTCTTTGCTTCCTGTCTGCCAACCAATTCTCTATCCACATCAATACCTTACCCCCAATACCATGTGCTTTAAGTTTGCACACTAATCTCCTGTGTGGGACCTTGTCAAAAGCCTTTTGAAAATCCAAATATACCACATCCACTGGTTCTCCCCTATCCACTCTACTAGTTACATCCTCAAAAAATTCTATGAGATTCGTCAGACATGATTTTCCTTTCACAAATCCATGCTGACTTTGCCCGATGATTTCACCGCTTTCCAAATGTGCTGTTATCACATCTTTGATAACTGACTCTAGCAGTTTCCCCAACACCGACATTAGGCTAACCGGTCTATAATTCCCTGGTTTCTCTCTCCCTCCTTTTTCAAAAAGTGAGGTTACATTAGCCACCCTCCAATCCTCAGGAACTAGTTCAGAATCTAAAGAGTTTTGAAAAATTATCACTAATGCATCCACTATTTCTTGGGCTACTTCCTTAAGCACTCTGGGATGCAGACCATCTGGCCCTGGGGATTTATCTGCCTTCAATCCCTTCAATTTACCTAACACCACTTCCCTACTAACATGTATTTCGCTCAGTTCCTCCATCTCACTGGACCCTCTGTCCCCTACTATTTCCAGAAGATTATTTATGTCCTCCTTAGTGAAGACAGAACCAAAGTAATTATTCAATTGGTCTGCCATGTTCTTGCTCCCCATAATCAATTCACCTGTTTCTGTCTGTAGGGGACCTACATTTGTCTTTACCAGTCTTTTCCTTTTTACATATTTATAAAAGCTTTTACAGTCCGTTTTTATGTTCCCTGCCAGTTTTCTCTCATAATCTTTTTTCCCCTTCCTAATTAAGCCCTTTGTCCTCCTCTGCTGAACTCTGAATTTCTCCCAGTCCTCAGGTGAGCCACTTTTTCTGGCTAATTTGTATGCTTCTTCTTTGGAATTGATACTATCCCTAATTTCTCTTGTCAGCCACGGTGCACTACCTTCCTTGATTTATTGATTCATTGTTTGCAGTGTCTTCCTTTGCACATTGACTCTTTACTGGGCCTTTCTGCTTACGTACAGTTTTTCAGAAAATTCTGCTGTATCTCTCTTTTTCCTGTAAATGTAAGGAAATGAATCTTAAAGTATCATATGGTAACATCATATGATATAGTGTACATTCTTTGATAGTAAATTCACTTAACTTTAAACCACAGGTTTAGCACTGTTTCCATACTGAATGGTGACATGATAAAAATACACATAATCAAAAGACTGGTAAACAGTCAATGTGCAAAGAAAGACAAACCGCAAACAGAAATAATATTGAGAACACGAGTTGTAAAGTGTCCCTGAAGGGGAGTCTGTAGGTTGTGGAACCAAGTCAGAGATATGGCAGGTGAATTTATCCAGACTGGTTCAAGATTGAGGGGTAATAACTGTTCCTGAACCTGGTGGTGTGAGTCCTGAGGCTCCTGTACCTCCTGCTCGATAGTAGCAGTGAGATGAGAGCATAAGACTGTAAGACAAAGGAGCAGAAGTCAGCCATTTGGCCCATCGAGTCTGCTCTGCCATTTTATCATGAGCTGATCCATTCTCCTATTTAGTCCCACTTCCCCGCCTTCTCACCATAACCTTTGATGCCCTGGCTACTCAGATACCTTAAGTCATGCCCTCTCGTACTAGACTCCCCCATCATGGGAAACAACTTTGCCACATCTACTCTGACCATGCCTTTCAACATTCGAAATGTTTCTATGAGGTCTCCCCTCATTCTTCTAAACTCCAAGGAATACAGTCCAAGAGCGGACAAACGGTCCTCATATGTTAACCCTCTCATTCCCGGAATCATTCCAGTGAATCTTCTCTGTACCCTCTCCAACGTCAGCACATCCTTTCTTAAACAAGGAGCCTATAGAAGTGAGGAAAAGCTCCATTAACGTCGTGGAACTTTCACGGATTATAGAGGAGCAAGTGTTCGTTACCCTGAGGCAAATCGGGGCGGGGGGGGGGAGGTTCTATTTGCCTCGAGGCGACTCATGTCAGCGGCGGTACTCTCAATGGATACGATTAAATATTCCCGTCTCAGCCTGATACAGCTGAAAAGCACAACTCCTTCCAAGGTAGGAACTATCGCTGCTTAAAACCGATGGAAACTACGCCGATTGTGGACGGACTGCTCGCCAGATCCCACGTAGGAAACGTGGGTGCGGGTCAGGGATACAAGTGCGATTAAGGAAATGGGGTTTTAAACTCCCAACACCAACAATCTTGCTGGCAAACGTTCAGTCTCTGGTGAATAAAATCGATCATCTCAGAGCCGGGGTGCTGGATCAGAGGGACATTAAGACTGCGTGTGTCCTTTGTTTCACGAATCCTGATTAACCCCTCCCGTACCGGATGCAGCGATTCGGATCGACAGGTTTACTATACATCATCAGGATAGATCTATAGAGTCTCTGAAAAGCAGAGGTGGAGGAGTATGCTTCATGATCAACTCCTCTTGGTGCACAAATATATCAGTGCGGTCCCAATTCTGCTCACCAGATCGGGAATATCTAGCAGTAAAGTGCCGTCCTTTTCACTCAGCACGGGAGTTCTCCGGGGTCATTCTGGCAGCAGTTTACATTCCACCTCAGGCCAACGTCAATCAGGCTTTAGATGATCTGAGCAATGGGATCAACATGCACGAAACAGCACACCCGAATGCCTTCACCATCGTTTTGGGAGATTTTAACCGGCCAGTCTGAAAAAATCACTGAGCAATTACCATCACCAGATCACTTGCAATACCAGAGGAAACAACACACTGGACCATTGTTACACCACCATGAAGAATGCCTACCGTGCTATTCCACGCCCTCACTTCGGGAAGTCTGATCACCTGGTTGTACTTCTACTCCCTGAGTATAGGCAGAGACTGAAGACTGCAGCACCAGCAGTGAGGACCAAGAAGGTTTGGACAAGGGAAGCACAGGAGCGCCTACAGGACTGCTTTGAATCAGTGGACTGGACTGTATTCAGGGATTCATCTTCGAACATGGATGAGTTTGCTGCTGTTGTTACCGACTTCATTAAAACCTGTGTGGACGCGTGTGTGCCTACAAAGACTTACTGTACATTCCCAAACCAAAAGCCGTGGATGAACCAGGAGGTACGTCGTCTGCTGAAGGCCAGATCTGTGGCATTCAAGCCTGGTGACCCAGGCCTGTACCAGAAAACCAGGTATGATTTGCGGAGGACTATTTCAAGGGCGAAGAGACAATTTCGAACGAGGTTGGAGGTGACATCGGATGCACAGCAACTCCGGCAGGGTCTGCAAGACATCACTTCCTACAAAGTGAAACCCAATAGCATGAATGGCAGCGATGCTTCACTACCAGATGAACTCAACGCCTTCCATGCACACTTTAGAAACATAGAAAACCTACAGCACAATACAGGCCCTTCAGCCCACAAAACTGTGCCGAACATGTCCTTACCTTAGAAATTACTAGACTTACCCATAGCCCTCTATTTTTCGAAGCTCCATGTATCCATCCAGGAGTCTCTTAAAAGACCCTGTCGTATCCACCTCCACCATCACTGCTGGCAGCCCATTCCACACACTCACCACTCTCTGTGTAAAAAACTTACCCCTGACATCTCCTCTGTACCTACTCCCCAGCAGCTTAAACCTGTGTCCTCTTGTGGCAACCATTTCAGCCCTGGGAAACAGCCTCTGACTATCCACACGATCAATGCCTCTCATTATCTTATACACCTCTATCAGGTCACCTCTCATCCTCCGTCACTCCAAGGAGAAAAGGCCGAGATCATCAACCTATTCTCATAAGGCATTTTCCCCAATCCAGGCAACATCCTTGTAAATCTCCTCTGCACTCTCTCTATGGTTTCCACATCCTTCCTGTAGTGAGGTGACCAGAACTGAGCACAGTACTCCAGGTGGGGTCTGACCAGGATCCCATATAGCTGTGACATTACCTCCCGGCTCCCAAATTCAATTCCACGATTAATGAAGGTCAATACACCGTACGCCTTCTTAACCACAGAGTCAACCTGCGCAGCTGCTTTGAGTGTCCTATGGACTCAGACCCCAAGATCCCTCTGATCCTCCACACTGCCAAGAGTTTTACCATTAATACTACATTCTGCCATCATATTTGACCTACCAAAATGAACCACCTCACACTTATCTGGGTTGAACTCCATCTGCCTCTTCTCAGCCCAGTTTTCCATCCTATCAATGTCCTGTTGTAACCTCTGACAGCCCTCCACACTATCCACAACAACCCCAACCTTTGTGTCATCAGCAAATTTACTAATCCATCCCTCCACTTCTTCATCCAGGTTATTTATAAACATCACGAAGAGTAGGGGTCCCAGAACAGATCCCTAAGGCACACCACTGGTCACTGACCTCCATGCAGAATATGACCCATCTACAACCACTCTTTGCCTTCTGTGGGCAAGCCGGTTCAGGATCCACAAAGCAATGTCCCCTTGGATCCCATGCCTCCTTACTCTCTCAATAAGCCTTGCATGGGGTAGCTTGTCAAATACCTTGCTAAAATCCATATACACTACATCTACAGCTCTACCTTCATCGATGTGTTTAGTCACATTGATAAAGTATGTAAAAGGGTTAGCACTTCGTTAAACAATAGCAGCCTGTTTTTCTGAAAGAAACCGCTGATGATCAACAGATGTGCTGAGCCATATTTCTTCTTGAAGGTAGCCAGCCAGGGTTTCAGGATGCTTATCTCCTTGTGCACTCATGTGTAGAGATAGGACCACTCCGCCTGTTTGTGTAGGTTCTGTCCATTAGGCCTATTCTGTAATTTGTCTTTCGGGGCTGTCATGTAGTGGATAACTTTGACTCCAGCCTATCTTGTGTGGGAGGTATCTGAACAAATATACCTGTGTTGTAAGGAGAATTGTTAGTTAGTTTGGTGGATCGGGCAGGAACAGTCACAGACCGACTGTTCCTGTTTGAGTGACTAACTGAGTACGCCCCGGGTGCTTTGAATCGAGAGTCTGAATTTATACGGTCTCTGAGTGACTTTATCCGGATTCGACTTCCACAACATCCTCAAAAAATTCAATCAGGCTCATAAGGCACGACCTGCCTTTGACAAAGCCATGCTGACTATTCCTAATCATATTTTGCCTCTCCAAATGTTCATAAATCCTGCCTCTCAGGATCTTCTCCATCAACTTACCAACCACTGAAGTAAGACTCGCTGGTCTATAATTTCCTGGGCTATCCCTACTCCCTTTCTTGAATAAAAGAACAACATCTGCAACCCTCCAATCCTCTGGAACCTCTCCCGTTCCCATTGATGATGCAAAGATCATCGCCAGAGGCTCAGCAATCTCCTCCCTCGCCTCCCACAGTAGCCTTGGGTACATCTCATCCGGTCCCAGCGACTTATCCAACTTGATGCTTTACAAAAGCTCCAGCACATCCTCTTTCTTAATATCTACATGCTCAAACTTTTCAGTCCGCTGCAAGTCATCTCTACAATTGCCAAGATCCTTTTCCATAGTAAATACTGAAGCAAAGTATTCATTAAGTACCTCTGCCATCTCCTCCGGTTCCATACACACTTTCCCACTGTCACACTTGATTGGTCGTATTCTCTCACGCTTATCCTCTTGCTCTTCAAATACTTGTAGAATGCCTTGGGGTTTTCCTAAATCCTGCCCGCCAAGGCCTTCTCATGGCCCCTTCTGGCTCTCCTAATTTCATTCTTAAACTCCTTCCTGTTAGCCTTATAATCTTCTAGATCTCTATCACTACCTTGTTTTTTGAACCTTTCATAAGCTCTTCTTCTGAACTTAAAGAGGGGTAACTTTGAAGGTATGAGAAGTGAATTAGCTAAGATAGACTGACAAATGACACTTAAAGGATTGACGGTGGATATGCAATGGCAAGCATTTAAAGGTTGCATGGATGAACTACAACAATTGTTCATCCCAGTTTGGCAAAAGAATAAATCAAGGAAGGTAGTGCACCCGTGGCTAACAAGGGAAATTAGGGATAGTATCAATTCCAAGGAAGAAGCATACAAATTAGCCAGAGAAAGTGGCTCACTTGAGGACTTGGAGAAATTCAGAGTTCAGCAGAGGAGGACAAAGGGCTTAATTAGGAAAGGGAAAAAAAGATTATGAGAGAAAACTGGCAGCGAACATAAAAACTGACTGTAAAAGCTTTTATAGATATGTGAAAAGAAAAAGACTGGTTAAGACAAATGTAGGTCCCCTGCAGGCAGAAACAGGTGAGTTGATTATGGGGAGCAAGGACATGACAAACCAATTGAATAACTACTTTGGTTCTGTCTTCACTAAGGAGGACATAAATAATCTTCCGGAAATAGTAGGGGACAGAGGGTCCAGTGAGATGGAGGAACTGAGGGAAATACATGTTAGTAGGGAAGTGATGTTAGGTAAATTGAAGGGATTAAAGGCGTATAAATCCCCAGGGCCAGATGGTCTGCATCCCAGAGTGCTTAAGGAAGTAGCCCAAGAAATAGTGGATGCATTAGTAATAATTTTTCAAAACTCTTTAGATTCTGGATTAGTTCCTGAGGATTGGAGGGTGGCTAATGTAACCTCACTTTTTAAAAAAGGAGGGAGAGAGAAACCGGGGAATTATAGACTGGTTAGCCTAAAATCGGTGGTGGGGAAAATGCTAGAGTCAGTTACCGAAGATGTGATAACAGCACATTTGGAAAGCGGTGAAATCATCGGGCAAAGTCAGCATGGATTTGTGAAAGGAAAATCATGTCTGACGAATCTCATAGAATTTTTTGAGGATGTAACTAGTAGAGTGGATAGGGGAGAACCAGTGGATGTGGTATATTTGGATTTTCAAAAGGCTTTTGACAAGGTCCCAAACAGGAGATTAGTGTGCAAACTTAAAGCACACGGTATTGGGGGTAAGGTATTGATGTGGATAGAGAATTGGTTGGCAGACAGGAAGCAAAGAGTGGGAATAAACAGGACCTTTTCAGAATGGCAGGCGGTGACTAGTGGGGTACCGCAAGGCTCAGTGCTGGGACCCCAGTTGTTTACAATATATATTAATGACTTGGATGAGAGAATTAAATGCAGCATCTCCAAGTTTGCGGATGACACGAAGCTGGGCGGCAGTGTTAGCTGTGAGGAGGATGCTAAGAGGATGCAGAGTGATTTGGATAGGTTGGGTGAGTGGGCAAATTCATGGCAGATGCAATTTAATGTGGATAAATGTGAAGTGATCCACTTTGGTGGCAAAAATAGGAAAACAGATTATTATCTGAATGGTGGCCAATTAGGAAAAGGGGAGGCGCAACGAGACCTGGGTGTCATTATACACCAGTCATTGAAAGTGGGCATGCAGGTACAGCAGGCGGTGAAAAAGGCGAGTGGTATGCTGGCATTCTCAAGAGGATTCGAGTACAGGAGCAGGGAGGTACTACTGCAGTTGTACAAGGCCTTGGTGAGACCACACCTGGAGTATTGTGTGCAGTTTTGGTCCCCTAATCTGAGGAAAGACACCCTTGCCATAGAGGGATTACAAAGAAGGTTCACCAGATTGATTCCTGGGATGGCAGGACTCTCATATGATGAAAGACTGGATCGACTAGGCTTATACTCGTTGGAATTTAGAAGATTGAGGGGGGATCTGATTGAAACGTATAAAATTCTAAAGGGATTGGACAGGCTAGATGCAGGAAGATTGTTCCCGATGTTGGGGAAGTCCAGAATGAGGGGTCACAGTTTGAGGATAAAGAGGAAGCCTTTTAGGACCGAGATGAGAAAAAACTTCTTCACACAGAGAATGGTGAATCTGTGGAATTCTCTGCCACAGGAAACAGTTGAAGCCAGTTCATTGGCTATATTTAAGAGGGAGTTAGATATGGCCCTTGTGGCTAAAGGGATCAGGGGTTATGGAGGGAAGGCTGGTACAGGGTTCTGAGTTGGATGATCAGCCATGATCATACTGAATGTCGGTGCAGGCTCGAAGGGCCAAATAGCCTACTCCTGCACCTATTTTCTATGTTTTTACTTCTTGACTAGATTTTCAATAGCTATTGTACACCACAGTTCCGTATCCTTTCCCTATCTCAATGGAACGTCTCTACGCAGAACCCCACGCAAATATCCCCTGAACATTTGCCATATTTCTTCCGCATATTTTCCTGAGAACATCTGTTCCCAATTTATGCTTCCAAGTTCCTGACTGATAGCTTCATATTTCCCCTTACTCCAATTAAACGTTTCCCTAACCTGTCTGTTCCTATCCCTCTCCAATGCTATAGTAAAGGAGATAGAATTGTGGTCACTATGTCCAAAATGCTCCCCCACTGAGAGATCTGACACCTGACCAGGTTCATTTCCCAATACCAGATCAAGTACAGCCTCTCCTCTTGTAGGCTTAACTACATATTGTGTCAAGAAACCTTCCTGAATACACCTAACAAACTGCACCCCATCTAAGCCCCTTGCTCTAGGGAGATGCCAATCAATATGAATGAAGGAAGAGCAGTATATGTAGTGTATATGGATTTCAGCAAAGCATTTGATAAGGTACCCCATGCAAGGCTTATTGAGAAAGTAAGGAGGCATGGGATCCAAGGGGACATTGCTTTATGGATCCAGAACTGGCTTGCCAACGGAAGGCAAAGAGTGGTTGTAGACGGGTGATATTCTGCATGGAGGTTGGTGACCAGTGGTGTGCCTCAGGGATCTGTTCCGGGGCTCTTACTCTTTGTGACCTGGATGAGGAAGTGGAGAGATGGGTTAGTAAGTTTGCTGATGACACAAAGGTTGGGGGTGTTGTGGATAGTGTGGAGGGCTGTCAGAGGTTACAACAGGACATTGATAGGATGCAAAACTGGGCTGAGAAGTGGCAGATGGAGTTCAACCCAGATAAGTGTGAGGTGGTTCATTTTGGTAGGTCAAATATGACGGCAGAATATAGTATTAATGGTAAGAATGTTGGCAGTGTGGAGAATCAGAAGGATCTTGGGGTCCGAGTCCATAGGATACTCAAAGCAGCTGTGCAGGTTGACTCTGTGGTTAAGAAGGCGTATGGTGTATCGGCCCTCATCAATTGTGGAATTGAATTTAGGAGCCGAGAGGTAATGTTGCAGCTATATAGGACCCTGGTCAGACCCCACATGAAGTACTGTGCTCAGTTCTGGTCGCCTCTCTACAGGAAGGATGTGGAAACCATAGAAAGGGTACAGAGGAGATTTACAAGGATGTTGCCTGGATTGGGGAGCATGCTTTGTGAGAATAGGTTGAGTGAACTTGGCCTTTTCTCCTTGGAGTGACGGAGGATGAGAGGTGACCTGATAGAGGTGTATAAGATGATGAGAGGCATTGATCGTGTGGATAGTCAGAGGCTTTTTCCCAGGGCTAATAGTTGGGAAATTAAAATCTCCCACAATGACTCTGTTATTATTACTCTTTCCAGAATCTGTATTCCTAATTGCTTCTCGATATCCCTGTTACTATTGGGTGGTCTATAAAAAACACCCAGTACAGTTACTGACTCTTTCCTATTCCGAACTTCCACCCACAGAGACTCTGTAGACAATCCCTCCATGACTTCCTCCTTTTCTGCAGCCGTGACACTATCTCTGATCAGCAGTGCCATGCCTCCACCTCTTTTGCCTCCCTCCCTGTCCTTTCTGAAACATCTAAAGCCTGGCAGCTGAAGTAGCCATTCCTGCCCCTGCACCATCCAAGTCTCTGTTATGGTCACAACGTCATAGCTCCTTTGAAAAGGAGCTGTGAAGATCCCTGCTGCACCTGATGACCCTGTGATCTCTGTCTCAGAGGCCGATGTTAGACTGTCTTTAAAGAGACTGAACCCTCGCAAGGCAGAAGGTCCCGATGGAGTACCCGGTAAGGCTCTGAAAACCTGTGCCAACCAACTAGCAGGAGTATTCAAGGATATTTTCAACCTCTCACTACTACAAGTGAAAGTTCCTACTTGCTTCAAAAAGGCAACAATTACACCAGTGCGAAAGAAGAATAATGTGGGCTGCCTTAATGACTATCTCACATCTATAGTGATGAAATGCTTTGAGAGGTCGGTCATGACTAAACTGAACTCCTGCCTCAGCAAGGACCTGGACCCATTGCAATTTGCCTGTCACCACAATCGGTCAATGGCAGATGCAGTCTCAATGGCTTTTCACACAGCTTTAAACCACCTGGACAACACCAACACCTACGTCAGGATGTTGTTCACTGACTATAGCTCAGCATTTAACACCATCATTCCCACAATCCTGATTGAGAAGTTGCAGAACCTGGGTCTCTGTACCTCCCTCTGCAATTGGATCCTTGACTTCCTAACTAGAAACCACAGTCTGTATGGATTGCTGATAACGTATCCTCCTCGCTGACGATCAACACTGGCGCACCTCAGGGTGTGTGCTTAGCCCACTGCTCTACTCTATATACACATGACTGTGTGGCTGGGCATAGCTCAAATACCATCTACAAATTTGCTAATGATGCAAGCATTGTTGGTAGAATCTCAGGTGGTGATGAGAGGGTGTACAGGAGTGAGATATGCCAATAGTGAAGTGGTGTCACAGCAACAACCTTGTACTCAACATTAGTAAGACGAAAGAGCTGATTGTGGACTTCAGGAAGGGTAAGATGAAGGAACACATCCCAATCCTCAGAGGGGTCAGAAGTGGAGAGAGCGAGCAGCTTCAAGTTCCTGGGTGTCAAGATCTCTGAGGTCCTAACCTGGTCCCAACATATCGATGTAGTTATAAAGAAGGCAAGACAGTGGCGATACTTTATTAGGAAGAAATTTTGTACGTCAGTAAATACACTTAGAAACTTCTATAGATGTACCGTGGAGAGCGTCACTGTTTGGTATGGGTGGGGGGGGGGGCGAGGGGGCTACTCTACTGCACAGGACCGAAAGAAGCTGCAGTAGGGTGTAAACCTAGTCAGCTCCATCTTGGGTACTAGCCTACAAAGTACCCAGTACATCTTCAGGGAGCGGTGTCTCAGAAAGGTAGCGTCCATTATTAAGGACCTCCAGCACCCAGGGGCATGCCCTTTTCTCACTGTTACCATCAGGTAGGAGGTACAGAAGCCTGAAGGCACACACTCAGCGATTCAGGAACAGCTTCTTCCCCTCTGCCATCCCATTCCTAAATGGGTATTGAACCCGCGAACACCACCTCACTTTTTAATATATTATTTCTGTTTTTTTTGCACAATTTTAATCTATTCAATATATGTATAGTGTAATTTATTGATTATTATTATTTTTGTTGTTCTAGATTATGTATTGCATTGAACTGCTGCTGCGAAAGTAACACATTTCACGGTGAGAACAAGCCTGGCTCCGGAGAAACCCCCGGGGCCTGACAAGGTGTTCCCTCGGACCCCACGAGAGGCAAGTGCAGCGACGCAGGATCTCAATCCTCCTTCGCCACGCAGCGATGAACGGTGATCGTGTTGCCAATGCGAACTGACTGCGATCCGCAGGCGAGGCAATCAGGAGGGCCTGGCGATGGGAGAACGGGGAGAGATCGACCGGAGGGGGAAAGGAACTCACCGTGGGGGTTTAGCTCGGAGCCAGCAGGCCGACAGCGAATGGGGTGAAAAGTTTGAGCGGCTCGCGGGAACGGCTGCCCATTCAGCCAGGACACTTGCTGCGGGGTGGGGGATAAGATAGAGGGGCTTCGCTGCTGGCAAACACCAGGCTGCAGAGCTGTCCGCAGCCGGCAACCGCACCGGAAAGCCGGGGCGAAAGTAGCCGCGGGGTCTCGGAGAGTGGAGGCAGGTCACCCGTAGTAGGGGTGCGGAAGCCCCCTGACCAATAGCTTTAGAGGCTGGAGAAGGACAGGTAGCCTTGACCAATGGCATTGGGCACCGGGAAAGGACAGGAGCGTGTTGCCCTATAGGATTCCTCTCCTTTTCCTCAGAGGAAATTGGCCAATTACAATGGAGACTGCTGTTTGAGCCACCTACCCTCCTCCCATTCCTATGACGTTATTCTTATGGCCATGACGTCATAAGGAAGGGCAGCTAGCATTTAATTGGTCGGTCGGCGGCGCTAGGTCTCATGCTTCCATTGGCTGCCGGTGTGGCCAATAGGAAGTCGGTGTGACTTGGGACGGCGAGTGATTGGTTCCGGTTGGCGAATGAGCGGAGGGGCTGGGCCGGAGCTGGCGGACGGCGGGCGAAGTTTGCAGGCTCCGGGAGACGAGGCGGGTCGGCAGGTCTCTGATTCCCTCCGCCTCCCGAAAACCCCGCTTCCTTCTTTGGGATACCGAGGGCGCAAGGGGAACGGGAGGAGAGGCAGGAGGGTGGGCGATGGGAGAGGAACATGAACAGGTGGGAAGAGGTTTGGGCGGGGTAAAGAGCCGGGGGGTGTGTGAGGGAATAGAGAGAGACAGATGGGGGCCAGAGACCATCCTTTGAATCGTTTGCTGTGTATCTTGGCTCTGCGGGGACACCTCTTTTCCCTTAATTGGGAGAGAGAGAGAGAGAGAGAGCCTGTGGTGTGTCGAATACCGGGTGAACTGCAAGCCTGTGTTATTACTGATGCTTTGCCGCACACTGGCTTTCTCGGTGGAGGGTGCTGACACTTTTTTTTGCTGGTGGGGCTGGGGGGGGGGGAAATTTGGGGTTCTAAGGCTTTAACTCATTCATTCTTTGGGGGCACTCCTCTGT